>NC_140178.1:4093981-4346865 GCF_963971535.1 Notolepis coatsorum
CTCTGATTGATTTGGTTGTTTATTCCATGGCAGCAAAACATATTTAAATTGGCAGCCGGATGAGCTGTTTTGGATAAGAGTTTTTATAAACATCATTTTATGGACCTTTTCAGAAGTATTCTGTTGCTGCTACTGTAGGGGAACCGTGTTGGCCTCTGTTTATGGCACCAACCGTATTAAAAGATAATGGATTGTGGCTTGATTCAGCCAGTGATTACATTTTACCCGTGAAAAACCTGTAAAATGTCAAACTACTCACCGTCCCTGTACTTAGGCTATATGATTAATTTACCCTCGAATGTTTTAAAGATAATGCATTGTGGTTTTATTCAGGCTGTGATTAAAATCAGCACATCGTCCTCCATGTGACAAGCGACACCCGCCAGCCCCTCAGTGACCTCAGTCACCATTCTGTTCTGGAGTGGAGGCGATGCTGAAAAGGTAGGTGATTAAAGTGATATCGACCAAAGGGGCGCGATGAAGGTTGTGACTCCGGCCAGCGTTCCCAGTGTTTCTTCCACTGTTGGCAGGGTGTATTTTTCCCAGCACACTGACTCATTGAGGTTTGTGAGATCAACACATTATGCGTACAGCACCTGTCTTCTTAAAGCCCAAAGCACACGGCGGGCGACCGACGTGATTGATACATTCATTTATATATATTCCAAAAACCAACGCTTTAAGGAGAACTTTTATTTTTAGATCATCGACTCTTTGGAATAACCTGCCTCAAAACCTCTGCTGCATTTACAGTAGATTAACTTTTTTAAATAATCTTAAATTGTATTTAACACTGTAAAGTATTTTGTTTTGTTTTTTTGTTTTCCGTTTCTTTGCCTGCATGTAATTTTACACCCCACAACATCCAGTCGGAACATCTCTCGGAATACAGTGTGAGGCATCACTGTAACATCAGCACCAGTGTCTATTTTGAATGGCACCCGTCTGTTACCGATGCTGTCGACCATCCATGGCTCACCATCAGTTGTGATGCTGCCTAAAAACATTAGGGGGTTTCATTGATCAGTGATGTCACACAGATGTACAGTATAGCTTATAAATCTGTGGTGTGGTAGTGAAAGGGTTAACCGTCTGTAGTGTGGTAGTGAAAGGGTTAACCGTCTGTAGTGTGGTAGTGAAAGGTTAACCTTCTGTAGTGTGGTAGTGAAAGGTTAACCTTCTGTAGTGTGGTAGTGAAAGGGTTAACCGTCTGTAGTGTGGTAGTGAAAGGGTTAACCTTCTGTAGTGTGGTAAATGGTAAATGGCTGCTTTTTTATATAGCGTTTTTATCCAAAGCGCTTTACAATTTGTTCCTCACATTTTACACATTCACTCACACATTCACACACCGACGGCGGAGGCAACCATGCAAGGTTCCAACCTGCTCATCGGGAGCAGTTAGGGGTTAAGTGTCTTGCTCAAGAACACATCGACACGCTGCTCGGGGAGGAGGAGCGGGAATCGGATTGCCAGACGACTGCTCTACCTGCCGAGCCACTGTCGCCCCAAGTGAAAGTGGTAGTGAAAAGGGTTAACCTTATGTAGTGTGGAAAGGGTTAACCTTATGTAGTGTGGTAGTGAAAGGTTAACCTTCTGTAGTGTGGAAAGGGTTAACCTTATGTAGTGTGGTAGTGAAAGGTTAACCATCTGTTGACCCTGAGTTTACTTTCAATAGGCAGGTAAACTCGTGGTGATGGGGTGTTTTTTCCAGCTCCGGTCCATAGCCAGGATCAAGGCCATTCTCTCCCCCTCAGACCTTGAAAGAGTAATTCACGCCTTCATAACCTGCACGCTTAGACTACTGTAACTCCCTGTACCTGGGGCTTAATAAATCAACCATAGCCCGCCTCCAACTACCCCAAAACAGCTGCTGCTAGACTGCTCACAGGTACCCAGAAGAGAGCTCACATCACCCCTGTTCTTGCCTCCCTCCACTGGCTCCCGGTGTGTTATAGAATAGACTTCAAGGTTCCCCTATTAGTTTATAAAGGCCCTCAGATCGGCTGACAAGGGTCTCTTAACCACCCGTAGGTCCAATTTCAAGTCTAGGGGGGGGGGGGGGGGGGGGGGGGCGTGCTTTTGCGGTCGCAGCCCCTGACCTCTGGAACAGCATCCCCATGTCCATCAAATCTGCCCCCTCCATTTGAGTATTTTAAATTGAAACTCAAAACCCACCTATATCGCCTGGCCTTCCCTGACTCACTTTGACTCTTGCCTTGCTTGTTGATGTGTTGTTTTGTTCCCTTGTCTATCCGTTGGTTGTTTATATTTTCTGTTTATTCTATACTTTAGCACTTTTCTTTGTTTTTAGCTATGTGACTTACTGTGAAGCACTTTGGTTGACAAGTGTCATGTCTAAATGTGCTATATAAATAAATGTGATTGATTGATTGATTGATTGATTGATTGTAGTGTGGTAGTGAAAGCGTTAACCTTCTGCAGTGTGGTAGTGAAAGCGTTAACCTTCTGCAGTGTGGTAGTGAAAGTGTTAACCCGCTGTAGTGTGGTAGTGAAAGGGTTAACCCTCTGTAGTGTGGTAGTGAAAGGGTTAACCTTCTGTAGTGTGGTAGTGAAAGTGTTAACCCTCTGTAGTGTGGTAGTGAAAGGGTTAACCTTCTGTAGTGTGGTAGTGAAAGGTTAACCTTCTGTAGTGTGGTAGTGAAAGGGTTAACCCTCTGTAGTGTGGTAGTGAAAGGGTTAACCTTCTGTAGTATGGTAGTGAAAGTGTTAACCCTCTGTAGTGTGGTAGTGAAAGGGTTAACCTTCTGTAGTGTGCTAGTGAAAGGGTTAACCTTCTGTAGTGTGCTAGTGAAAGGGTTAACCTTCTGTAGTGTGGTACTTATGTAGTGTGGTAGTGAAAGGGTTAACCTTCTGTAGTGTGCTAGTGAAAGGTTAACCTTCTGTAGTGTGGTAGTGAAAGGGTTAACTGTCTGTAGTGTGGTAGTGAAAGGGTTAACTGTCTGTAGTGTGGTAGTGAAAGGGTTAACTGTATGTAGTGTGGTAGTGAAAGGGTTAAAATAAGATGTGTCTGTGGCCTCGACTTCCACATGAATAACTAGACACTCTGTGTCTGCGGGCACACAGCTCCAGCGTGGGTACACAGCTCCAGCGCGGGCACAGCTCCGAGCCCTGGATAAGACCTCAGCAGCAGCACCAGGGGACGCCTGGTGGTCCTAATTATCACATGAGCACGTCCACCCATTTCATCTCATCTGGAAAGATCCGAGTCCCCAGCTGCCCAGTAAATATTTCAGCTGAAAAATCGCTTGCATTTCTTTTTCTTTTTTGTAGGATCCTCTACTGCGATTCGACTTCCATCTGGTGTATACACACATGGCTGTGTGGCCAAATTCAGCTCCAACTCCATAGTGAAGTTTGTGGATGACACAGTGGTGGTGGGGCTGATCTCGGACAATGACGAGAAGGCCTACCGGGAGGAGGTTGAGGTACTGGAACGCTGGTGCCAGGACAACAGCCTGCTCCTGAACATTGGTAAAACCAAGGAGCTGATCGTGGATTTTAGGAGGAGACAGCAGGAGACACACACACCACTTAGGATAAACAGGGCTACCATGGACAGGGTGAGCAGCTTCAAGTACCTGGGGGTCCACATCTCAGAGGACCTGACATGGACAACACACATAGACTCAGTCGTAAAGAAGGCGAAGCAGCGCCTCTACCACCTGAGATAGTTAAGGAAGTTCAGAGTATCTGGGAAGATACTCCAGTCCTTCTACTCCGGAGCTGTAGAGAGCATCTTAACTGGAAACATCACTGCCTGGTATGGAAACAGCACGGCACAGGACAAGAAGGCCCTACAGAGAGTGGTGCGCTCAACCGAGCGTACCACGGGTATTGCACTACCAACCCTGCAGGTCCTATACAACAAGAGGTGCAAATCCAGAGCCTGCAGGATAATGAAAGACCCTCACCACCCCAACAACAGCCTGTTCATTCTGCTGCGGTCAGGCAAACGCCTGCGAACACCAGTAACTAGGACAGAGAGACTTCGGCTCAGCTTCTTCCCCCAGGCCATCAGAGCCTTGAACACTGAACTCTCCACGCACAAGCACACATGAGCACACACACAACACACACACTGTACACGCTCACACTTTTTTTTTTTATCCACTTTTTCTCCCATTTTTCTATTTTTCTCCCATCCCAATTTTCATATCGTCCAATTCAACCCACCCCTGTCTTCGAACGTTGTTTCTTGCCTCCCACAAGCCGGCTGCAATGTGGACTAAGTCATACATAGCACGAGTCCCCTCCGATACTCGAGGTAACAGCCGTCGCATCTTTTCACCTGCGCGGCTCGATCTTTCAGCGTCAGGGGTCTGGGCTTTGGAGGGGCCCCGCCCCTGTCGCTTCTTGATTCTACTGCGCAGGCGCACCAACCGACCTGTAGGAGTCGCTGTCCACAACGCCCGATCCCCACCCTTCAGTTTCCCTCCCTGTAATACGGCCAATGTGTATTACTGTGGACGACCAGCTAAACTGAAAGCAATGTGGAGAGCGGGGCTCGAACAGGAGGCATCCTGTTCGAGCCCAGTCTCCAGCATTCGTTGCGAGCGCCTTGCCCACTGCGCCACATAGCCGCCCGTGCTGCACACGCTCACACTTATGGTCACTTTACAGAAGGAAAGGTCACTTGAAGAATAGTATAGTATAGCTTGAGATTGTAAAATATAGCGTTGTATAGCAGTGTACATAAAGACCCAGTGCCTCATCCGTAGCTAACAGTGTATTGCACTACCACAGGACCTAGCATGTCCTACCATGCTCTGTAAATAACTCATGTACAGATACCGATATGCCCTACTTTGTTACTTGTTATTGCACAATGTCGTTCTATTGGATTCTATTATCTATTGTATTATGCACATTGTTGCGGGCAAAACCCCCCGCATTTCATTGTATACTTGTATGCCGTGACAAATAAAACTCTTGTATCTTGTATCTTGTATCTTGTGTTCCATCTTTGAGTCTCTCACCGTGATTAATGTCAAGAGATAAATGAATAAATGATCATTCATAATAATTAATTTCATATCAAATCACATTTTTGTAAGGCCCGACAACACACGTTAATGTCCCCATGGGCCGGACACGTCTTCTTTAAACAAGTCAAGAGGAAACATCACAATAAATCAAGAACAAAACACGCCATGAAATCCAAAATAAAATGTAATATAAATAAATAAATGCAACACTCCCAGACATACGAAGGTAAGGAAAAACTCACTAAAAACCTAGCAATAGGAAAAAAGCACCACAGGCAATGTGGAGGAGAGAAACCTTAGAAGGGCCGTTCAAGGGGGGATCTCCCTTCTTAGATGTTGGTGATAGTAGTGTTGCTATGGATGATCAATGGGTGGAGAATAAAACAGGCGAAACTATTTAACCTTGTTTGTTCAAATCTGTTGTGAACCAACAGGCGTCAAAAGGATCCTTCATATTTCAGGTGTACGTTGTTCCGCGAAGCATTTGAAATAGATTTGAAAATCAATCGTCTCTTTTGAATCAAAAGATCCAGTTATATATTCATACTGGCCAATCGCGTCTCGCTCTGCCATTATGAGATGTCATCTCCAGCACCTACTGTGCGTGTGAAAAAATTGCACATGCACGTCACTTGCACGTGACCACGCCTACTCCCGAGCGTGCCTTCAAGACACAGGAAGTGGTCACGTCCACGCCCCTTCCTTGTTTTTTTCCATCCGTGGATTTGTTCATATGCACTTCAACCAGGTGGAACGTTATTATGAAGCAAAGACAGAAATTAAGCAATGTTGGACTTTCGCCAGAGGTTCGCCAGCCCCCGGACCCTCCTCGGCGCGTCCGGACGGAACGTCGGTCCTATTCTGGTCTGTCCTCGTCTCTTGGCAGTGGACCGATGGACTATACGCGCAGCGTTTGGCAGTCGAGCCACGTTGCGCTCAGGTAGGACCGACAACGACAGGCGTTGGTACTAGCATGTTCAATACTACTCGTTGTCTCGTGAGACGACCGGGCGATGTGTTGGCGCGGGGGGCTGGGTATTTGGATGAATGTGGTCAACATGACTCGTTGTTGAATGTTTTTCCAATTATCCTGGCGCGCGCAGCTACTGCTAATGCTAATGTTTTTGGGGCTCCGTTTCCATGTGTCTTTACCTGTTGTGTCCTGTCCGTGCGCTGAAGGTTTACCTGAGTCGCACGCAGGATCTCAGGGCTACCGATCAACTGTTTGTTTGTTACGGTGGCTCTCACGCGGGTAAGGCGCTGTCCAAGCAACGCCTGTCACATTGGTTGTGCGAGGGCATTGCCCTTTTCTACACTTTGGCTGGACAGGTTCCCCCCATGGGCGTCAGGGCACACTCCACTCGTGGAGTGGCGGCCTCCGCTGCCCTGTTGGGGGGGGCCTCGGTGGAGGACATCTGCGCTGCAGCCTCCTGGTCCTCCCCGGGTCCTTTTGTTAGGTTTTACCTCATGGACATGACTGGGGGCTCTGTCTCCCAGGCAGTCCTGGGGTCCGGGACCTCTCCTGCATCCCGCCATCAGCTGGGCTAGCGGGTGTGTGTGGGTGTGGACCGCGGAGTGCTGTGTCACACGTGGTCCCGCTTGCACTGTGCGTTCTAGGGTGACTGGTTCCCTTTTTCGCACATTGGTTGTAGTTGACGTTAGGACTGGCGGGTGGACGGGACTCCCCTCCTCCCTGGCAGGGGCTTATGGGCCCTCAGGGGGTGCATTTGACGTGGCCACGCGTCCACTCTGCCCCTTTTGATCTCATAATGGCAGAGCGAGACGTGATTGGCTAGTATGAATATATAACGAAGATTATCCTATAACCCTAGTTATATGAATACTGGCTGAGCGTCTCGCTCTTCAGCGCCCTGAGGTCCCTTGGATGTTTTTCACGTATGGAATTCAAACTTGGAAGGGCGTGGACGTGACCACTTCCTGTGTCTTGTAGGCATGGACAGGAGTAGGCGTGGTCACGTGCAAGTGACATGCATGTGCAATTTTTTCACGCGCACAGTAGGTGCTGGAGATGACATCTCATAATGGCAGAGCGAGACGCTCAGCCAGTATTCATATAACTAGGGTTATAGGATAACCTTCGTTATGGACAGTAAATCCCTGAACACTCCTGTTATAATATTGCTAGCTATCTTTCCTATAGCCGCTAGCTACTACCTATAGTCGCTAGCTATATCTACCTATAGCCACTAGCTATCTGCCTAGCCACTAGCGATCCACCTATCCACTAGCTATCTATAGCCACTAGCTATCTCATATAGCCACTAGCTATCTCCCTATAGCCACTAGCTTTCTACCTATCTGTGGTGATCATCACCGTCAGGTAACCATGTGTTTTCCCTCTCTCATAACACACACACACACACACACACACGCACACACACACACACACACACACACACACACACACACACGCACACACACGCACACACACGCACACACACACACACACAGCAATTATTTTGTCTTTTGAACTGTCATTAATACAATTATTTTTGTGGAAAGTAGAATTAGATTATTGTTGAAAATAAAATTTATTTTAGAACCTCTATGTCTTTCGTTTTGATTGATAATCTTAGAGTTCATTGTTTGATACATTACATAGCCTACTCAAGTTTCAAGTCAAGTTTCACCTTTTGTTTTATTTGTCACATAAGGTACATTACAGTGAAATGATTAGTTCTGTATAAACCTCCTGAGATTATGCTTCATACATACAGTAAAGTATGAAATGCAAACAAAATGCAAAAATGAGGTAGAGACGTAGTGCAAATCTATATTTTATTATTATTATTATTATGGGCTGGGTACATTTGGTGCAGGTTTCAAAATGCTGCCCTCCAATCCAGCAGCATTCTCTCCTCCCTGGTGTTCCACTCGGCGCTGTGTCCTTCACCGAGACAACCGCCCCCCCGGCCATAACTCATCACCGGCTAATAGCCCCACAGTACGGTGTCATGGCCCGGCGATCGGCCCCCGCTGAGTGGACAGTGACCCTGGTGACCCTGGTGACCCTGGTGACCCTGGTGACCGTCATTTCCACCTGGAGCCAGTAGCTAATCAGACGTTGTCGCTTTTGGGATTTAGGACACACCCGTTTATTATTAAAAACATAAAATCACGGGCGGTCAGGTGGCGTAGCGGAGATTGCGTTCGTCACCAACCCCCCGGAGACGCTCACAGCTCCGGGGTTGTCACCAGCTTGACTGGCCGTTCACACTAATACAATTGGCTGTATTAGAGGGTGGGAGAAGCTGGCGGGGTGGGTCCGGGTCGTTGTAAACAGCGACTCCTACAGTTCGGTCGGGGCGCCTGCTAAGCGCGGATAGGATCTAAGGGGGGTAGTGTGATCCTTCCACACGCTACGCCCTCTCAGGGAGGATCCGCGCTGCCAGGTGAAAAGAAGCGGTTGATTGGCTAGACGTGTGTCGGAGGAAGCACGTGATAGCCTCCACTCTCCCAGACCGACTGTGGGGGGTAGGTGCGCAGCGACCAGGAAGGGGATTAGGAATTGGCATAACGACTAACATTGGGATGGGAGAAAATCGGAGGAAAAAGGAGGGGGAAAAAGATAAAAAAAAAAAAAAAAAAAAAAAACATAAAATCACGCCTATGATGCACATGTACTGGGACTGCCTACCAGTTAACTCTTTCAATGCCATGCCTGGTTTTCCGTTTTACCGCTTGAATGCCACCATCCGCGCCAATGTTAACGTTAATATCGCCTAATCTATGTTTTAAATTATGGCTATGTGTCTAATCTGCCCATCGCATTATCAAATACTATTTTCCAGTCAGTGCTGTGAAGGCAGATTCTTTTTTTATCGCGTCGTTTCCGTTTCAGAGCAGTTAGAAAAGCCCCCGTTTTGATATAAAAAACGGCTCATTCTGGAGCATTCTATGAAAATCGTCTTTTAGTGGAATATTCCACAACGTTGATATTCGTCTGCCTTTTTATGAATCGTTTTCAAATAAACGCTAGATGATCAATATTATACGTGCACGCACGCACATTACGGCCGCGCACTGATAATCGCCCCGTTGATTTCCTCTCGGACTTTTACAATGAAACCGAAAGAAGACATTTCACAAAACAGCTTATAACTTCATCAAACTTACTCCGATTATCCTACCACTGATAACACAGAGTCCTTACCTGACATCAGATGGTATCCAACTGGTATATTCCAATTCCTGATCACCATTCGAAAAAATCGATAAGTGTATGGATCCAACGCGACACAGTAGATCTCTAGACACAGTAGATCTTGTATCTTGTATCTTGTGTTCCATCTTTGAGTCTCTCACCGTGATTAATGTCAAGAGATAAATGAATAAATGATCATTCATAATAATTAATTTCATATCAAATCACATTTTTGTAAGGCCCGACAACACACGTTAATGTCCCCATGGGCCGGACACGTCTTCTTTAAACAAGTCAAGAGGAAACATCACAATAAATCAAGAACAAAACACGCCATGAAATCCAAAATAAAATGTAATATAAATAAATAAATGCAACACTCCCAGACATACGAAGGTAAGGAAAAACTCACTAAAAACCTAGCAATAGGAAAAAAGCACCACAGGCAATGTGGAGGAGAGAAACCTTAGAAGGGCCGTTCAAGGGGGGATCTCCCTTCTTAGATGTTGGTGATAGTAGTGTTGCTATGGATGATCAATGGGTGGAGAATAAAACAGGCGAAACTATTTAACCTTGTTTGTTCAAATCTGTTGTGAACCAACAGGCGTCAAAAGGATCCTTCATATTTCAGGTGTACGTTGTTCCGCGAAGCATTTGAAATAGATTTGAAAATCAATCGTCTCTTTTGAATCAAAAGATCCAGTTATATATTCATACTGGCCAATCGCGTCTCGCTCTGCCATTATGAGATGTCATCTCCAGCACCTACTGTGCGTGTGAAAAAATTGCACATGCACGTCACTTGCACGTGACCACGCCTACTCCCGAGCGTGCCTTCAAGACACAGGAAGTGGTCACGTCCACGCCCCTTCCTTGTTTTTTTCCATCCGTGGATTTGTTCATATGCACTTCAACCAGGTGGAACGTTATTATGAAGCAAAGACAGAAATTAAGCAATGTTGGACTTTCGCCAGAGGTTCGCCAGCCCCCGGACCCTCCTCGGCGCGTCCGGACGGAACGTCGGTCCTATTCTGGTCTGTCCTCGTCTCTTGGCAGTGGACCGATGGACTATACGCGCAGCGTTTGGCAGTCGAGCCACGTTGCGCTCAGGTAGGACCGACAACGACAGGCGTTGGTACTAGCATGTTCAATACTACTCGTTGTCTCGTGAGACGACCGGGCGATGTGTTGGCGCGGGGGGCTGGGTATTTGGATGAATGTGGTCAACATGACTCGTTGTTGAATGTTTTTCCAATTATCCTGGCGCGCGCAGCTACTGCTAATGCTAATGTTTTTGGGGCTCCGTTTCCATGTGTCTTTACCTGTTGTGTCCTGTCCGTGCGCTGAAGGTTTACCTGAGTCGCACGCAGGATCTCAGGGCTACCGATCAACTGTTTGTTTGTTACGGTGGCTCTCACGCGGGTAAGGCGCTGTCCAAGCAACGCCTGTCACATTGGTTGTGCGAGGGCATTGCCCTTTTCTACACTTTGGCTGGACAGGTTCCCCCCATGGGCGTCAGGGCACACTCCACTCGTGGAGTGGCGGCCTCCGCTGCCCTGTTGGGGGGGGCCTCGGTGGAGGACATCTGCGCTGCAGCCTCCTGGTCCTCCCCGGGTCCTTTTGTTAGGTTTTACCTCATGGACATGACTGGGGGCTCTGTCTCCCAGGCAGTCCTGGGGTCCGGGACCTCTCCTGCATCCCGCCATCAGCTGGGCTAGCGGGTGTGTGTGGGTGTGGACCGCGGAGTGCTGTGTCACACGTGGTCCCGCTTGCACTGTGCGTTCTAGGGTGACTGGTTCCCTTTTTCGCACATTGGTTGTAGTTGACGTTAGGACTGGCGGGTGGACGGGACTCCCCTCCTCCCTGGCAGGGGCTTATGGGCCCTCAGGGGGTGCATTTGACGTGGCCACGCGTCCACTCTGCCCCTTTTGATCTCATAATGGCAGAGCGAGACGTGATTGGCTAGTATGAATATATAACGAAGATTATCCTATAACCCTAGTTATATGAATACTGGCTGAGCGTCTCGCTCTTCAGCGCCCTGAGGTCCCTTGGATGTTTTTCACGTATGGAATTCAAACTTGGAAGGGCGTGGACGTGACCACTTCCTGTGTCTTGTAGGCATGGACAGGAGTAGGCGTGGTCACGTGCAAGTGACATGCATGTGCAATTTTTTCACGCGCACAGTAGGTGCTGGAGATGACATCTCATAATGGCAGAGCGAGACGCTCAGCCAGTATTCATATAACTAGGGTTATAGGATAACCTTCGTTATGGACAGTAAATCCCTGAACACTCCTGTTATAATATTGCTAGCTATCTTTCCTATAGCCGCTAGCTACTACCTATAGTCGCTAGCTATATCTACCTATAGCCACTAGCTATCTGCCTAGCCACTAGCGATCCACCTATCCACTAGCTATCTATAGCCACTAGCTATCTCATATAGCCACTAGCTATCTCCCTATAGCCACTAGCTTTCTACCTATCTGTGGTGATCATCACCGTCAGGTAACCATGTGTTTTCCCTCTCTCATAACACACACACACACACACACACACGCACACACACACACACACACACACACACACACACACACACGCACACACACGCACACACACGCACACACACACACACACAGCAATTATTTTGTCTTTTGAACTGTCATTAATACAATTATTTTTGTGGAAAGTAGAATTAGATTATTGTTGAAAATAAAATTTATTTTAGAACCTCTATGTCTTTCGTTTTGATTGATAATCTTAGAGTTCATTGTTTGATACATTACATAGCCTACTCAAGTTTCAAGTCAAGTTTCACCTTTTGTTTTATTTGTCACATAAGGTACATTACAGTGAAATGATTAGTTCTGTATAAACCTCCTGAGATTATGCTTCATACATACAGTAAAGTATGAAATGCAAACAAAATGCAAAAATGAGGTAGAGACGTAGTGCAAATCTATATTTTATTATTATTATTATTATGGGCTGGGTACATTTGGTGCAGGTTTCAAAATGCTGCCCTCCAATCCAGCAGCATTCTCTCCTCCCTGGTGTTCCACTCGGCGCTGTGTCCTTCACCGAGACAACCGCCCCCCCGGCCATAACTCATCACCGGCTAATAGCCCCACAGTACGGTGTCATGGCCCGGCGATCGGCCCCCGCTGAGTGGACAGTGACCCTGGTGACCCTGGTGACCCTGGTGACCCTGGTGACCGTCATTTCCACCTGGAGCCAGTAGCTAATCAGACGTTGTCGCTTTTGGGATTTAGGACACACCCGTTTATTATTAAAAACATAAAATCACGGGCGGTCAGGTGGCGTAGCGGAGATTGCGTTCGTCACCAACCCCCCGGAGACGCTCACAGCTCCGGGGTTGTCACCAGCTTGACTGGCCGTTCACACTAATACAATTGGCTGTATTAGAGGGTGGGAGAAGCTGGCGGGGTGGGTCCGGGTCGTTGTAAACAGCGACTCCTACAGTTCGGTCGGGGCGCCTGCTAAGCGCGGATAGGATCTAAGGGGGGTAGTGTGATCCTTCCACACGCTACGCCCTCTCAGGGAGGATCCGCGCTGCCAGGTGAAAAGAAGCGGTTGATTGGCTAGACGTGTGTCGGAGGAAGCACGTGATAGCCTCCACTCTCCCAGACCGACTGTGGGGGGTAGGTGCGCAGCGACCAGGAAGGGGATTAGGAATTGGCATAACGACTAACATTGGGATGGGAGAAAATCGGAGGAAAAAGGAGGGGGAAAAAGATAAAAAAAAAAAAAAAAAAAAAAAACATAAAATCACGCCTATGATGCACATGTACTGGGACTGCCTACCAGTTAACTCTTTCAATGCCATGCCTGGTTTTCCGTTTTACCGCTTGAATGCCACCATCCGCGCCAATGTTAACGTTAATATCGCCTAATCTATGTTTTAAATTATGGCTATGTGTCTAATCTGCCCATCGCATTATCAAATACTATTTTCCAGTCAGTGCTGTGAAGGCAGATTCTTTTTTTATCGCGTCGTTTCCGTTTCAGAGCAGTTAGAAAAGCCCCCGTTTTGATATAAAAAACGGCTCATTCTGGAGCATTCTATGAAAATCGTCTTTTAGTGGAATATTCCACAACGTTGATATTCGTCTGCCTTTTTATGAATCGTTTTCAAATAAACGCTAGATGATCAATATTATACGTGCACGCACGCACATTACGGCCGCGCACTGATAATCGCCCCGTTGATTTCCTCTCGGACTTTTACAATGAAACCGAAAGAAGACATTTCACAAAACAGCTTATAACTTCATCAAACTTACTCCGATTATCCTACCACTGATAACACAGAGTCCTTACCTGACATCAGATGGTATCCAACTGGTATATTCCAATTCCTGATCACCATTCGAAAAAATCGATAAGTGTATGGATCCAACGCGACACAGTAGATCTCTATGATCCGCGGGGATCTGAGGCTCCAGAATGAACTCTAGTAACCCCGGCTGGATCAGTGAACTGGAAAATGTGGAGTACCGGATTTTTTCCCCCATTCATTTTCATTGAGTCCATTCCAAAATCACTTATGTCATCTGGGAGACGACAGGGGGCGCTTTTTTCCACAGTGATTGTCGGCGCCCCTCGGCTATACTCGGGTAGGCTCGGGTGATGCAATAATTTTTCAGATCGCAAAAAAAAAAGAAAAAAAATCTCGTGAGTGGCTAGCAACCACCTATAAAAAAAACACGAGAAATCTCGTGAGTGGCACTGAAAGAGTTAAGATATTTTGGAAAGAAGTGACCCAGCAATTGTCAAATCTCTTAACTCTGGATATACCTGTACACCCCTCTGTATTACTGCTGAATGATGTCTTTGAGCATGCAGTACCTCCACAGCTAAAGAGATTGGTTTTATCCGGTATCACAGTGGCTAAAAAGCTGATAGCATCACGATGGTTTCAACCGGAAAAAATTTGCCGTAAGGTCTGGATTCTTACATATCTCGATGTGATTTATCAAGAAATATCAACAGCTAGAATTTTGGGTCTCAATGAATCCAAAATGGCAATGTGGTTAGAAGTGGTGGAGAGAATAAAAGCCAGCATATAATGGTAGTGTCTGGTTAGGAACAAATTATAATGGTTGGATTATCCAATGGGGGGTCCGGGAGAGGGGGGTACGAGCTAGAGCATATGTGTATTTGTATATCCTATTGTGTGTTGTCATGTTTGTTTATGTGTTTGTTTAAAAAATAATAAAAAAATAAAATACAAAAAAAATCACGCCTATGACCATACGATGCCGCCTGGTCATATTATGGTATCTATTCAACAAATGGTTTTACAGACCCGAGCCACGTCGTTACTGGAGAACTAGACATGTTAACGCTGCTGTCGGACGGCGGGTGGAACAGGAAGTGAAGTGAGTCACTGGCTCGAGTTAAATAAAATTAAACAGGTACAAACAACAGAGCGCCACTTAGTGACCAAACATGGCACTGCAATTAAATAATAATTTCACCTCAGTCCTCCTAAAGGCCCCCCCCCCCCCCCCCACGTGCGTCCTGTCTCCGCACCACAAACCGCCCGGGCCGGTCCTTTATACCGGCAGCCATCAGGCTCTACATCAAAGGGCTCGGATCGGCCGGCTCTGCTGCCAGAACTATCATAGTGTCAGAACTCGGGACTTGAGAACTAGAGACTCACATCACCGCACTGACTATCTTGTATTGTGTACTATAGACTCATATCACCGTACTGACTATCTTTTATTGTGTACTATAGACTCACATCACTGCACTGACTATCTTGTATTGTTTTTTTTTTTTTTATCCACTTTTTCTCCCATTTTCTATATTTTCTCCCATCCCAATTTCGTATCATCCAATTCAACCCTCCCCTGTCACGGATGCTGTTTCTTGCCTACCACAAGCCGGCTGCAATGTGGACTAAGTCATACATAGCACAAGTCCCCTCCGGTACTTGAGGTAACAGCAGTCGCATCTTTTCACCTGCGCAGCTCGATCTCTCAGTGGCGAGGAGTAACGCGTGGGAGGCTCACGCTGCCCCCGACACTTCCTGATTCTACTGCGCAGGCGCACCAACCGACCTGTAGGAGTCGCTGTCTACAACGCCCGATCCCCACCCATCAGTTTCCCACCCCCTAATACGGCCAATGTGTATTAGTATGAACGACCAGCTAAACTGAAAGCAATGTGGAGCGCTGGGCTCGAACAGGCGAGCCCAGCGTCTCGGCATTCGTGGCGAGCGCCTTGCCCACTACGCCATGTAGCCGCCTACTATCTTGTATTGTGTACTATAGACTCATATCACTTGGACTCATATCACTGGACTATCTTGTATTTTGTACTTTTTATATTATATTGTATTTGTATCTATACCTTAAGTGTATCTAGTGTATATAGATACTGGACTGTATAGGACTGTGAAGCTCTGTATCCCCCCCCCCCCCCCCCCATGCTGCTTTGACACCCGAATTTCACCAAGGGGATTAATAAAGGATCATCTTATCTTATCTTTATCTTACATCATCACCTCAGTCCTAAAGGACACCCCCCCCCCCCCAAAACAAATCCAAACTTCAAGCAGCAGACACACCTGTAAGTGATTTTCTTCTTGGGTAAAAAAAAAAGTAGTGTACTTTTAAATACTTTTGTGCATAAAAAAAAGAAAAATCCAGACATGCAGATTGAGAATATTGTAAATGTTACAATTCATCCAAAGATTTATGTTCATACCACACACACACACACAAACACACGGACGCAGATAGTATGGAGATTATGCAGAAGATTAGGCAGATTCAACCTACCGGGGTTTGTGGGCAGACTGTATCTGATGTTTCAATGTCCTGTTTGGATTAGCAGCAAATTACACTCCCCCCAAAAAATGCTGTATTACTGTACATCGGTCATGCTACTCTGTAGCCTGCATTCACCACAGTCCACACCGCTGTCTGATATCTATCTGTTGCTGTTCTCTGTTCCCTCCCGGCTCCCTCTCTCTCTCCCTCTCTCCTCTCCATCCTCTCTCTCTCCCCTCTCTCCTCTCCATCCTCTCTCTCCCTCTCTCCCACTTTCTCCCCTCGCTCTCCCCTCTCTCTCTCTCTCTCTCTCCCTCTCTCCTCTCCATCCTCTCTCTCTCTCCCTCTCTCCCACTTTCTCCCCTCTCTCTCCCCCTCTCTTTCTCTCTCCCTCTCTCCTCTCCATCCTCTCTCTCTCCCTCTCTCCCACTTTCTCCCCTCGCTCTCCCCCTCTCTCTCTCTCTCCCCTCTCTCTCTCTCCCCCCCTCTCTCTCTCCCTCTCCCTCTTCTCTCTCTCTCCCCTCTCTCTTCCCCTCTCTCTCTTCTCTCTCATCTCTCTCCCCTCTCTCTCTCTCTTGTATCTTGTATCTTGTATCTCTCTCTCTCCACTCTCTCTCCCCCCTCTCCCTCTCTCTCTCTCTCGCCACACCCCTCCCCCCCCCCCCCCCCTGTTTGTAAAAGGCTCCTCCTCCTCGTTCACTCAGATGTTCACACTTCACTGCAGAGAGAGAGAGAAGCAGGAGGGGTTTCACCGCTGAAGGTACAGACACTGCAGTCCAGTCCGACTCCCATCTTCTCTGTATTATAATGAGCTGCTGCTCTCATGAGGGCCGGCTCACCTTCCTTTAGGCAGCATTGATTATTCACAGCCAGCAGCAACACAGGGCGCTAAATCAGCACACGCTCCTCGGCGTGAGCCGCTACCGCCCCCCCTGTGTTTACATCTGCATCCATTATGGAGGAGTATCGCAGAATATAACAAACAATATTAGAATAGAATAGAATAGAAGTACTTTATTGATCCCGAGGGAAATTTAGCACCACAGAATCGCTCACAGTGAACATTCAGGTAGTGAGAAGAAATAAAAAAAATAATAAAAAGAATAAAAATACACAGTACAGTCAGAGATATACATTTTAAATGTTATATAGTGTTATATATATTGTTGTATATTGTTTTACAACCCCAGTAGGTCATGGGAAGGGGATGGGGTAACTAACATAAGAGATGATCGTAATCTGGGATTAATTAACCGAAAGGAAGAATAACTGTAACTGCAGACTGTACACACGGGCCAATATGCTGCACGCACATTTTATATGTTAACGTGTACAGACATGTAAAAATAAGCCTGTTCAGAGCCTATTGTACTCCATTTTATACTGCACACCTGCTATGGTGTAATTATAGCACAGCAAAAATAAAAAATAAACTGCAGGTAGCATATAAGGATGCATTTAGGATCCTTCTTAACACATTGAGTGCCACGCCCCTTCCGGGAAGTGCATAGGCCATGCCACCCATTAACCCCATGTAATCGCTCACCTTGTTTGTAGAGCTAAACATATATTTTATATTATAGCTATGGATCTAATAACGCCGTCGATTGTCAGTGGGTTTCTTCTGGTCAACATGCAAAAAAAATTATTATTTTTTCATCTATACATTTCCGTTTTATACCGTGGTGAATATGAGTATAGTTGTAGAGTGATCCTGTGTAATCCCAGGGAACTCCGTCAAAAACAGCCCTTTAATGAAATCCACTAAACACGTTGCCATTTCTCGCCTGATTATTGAATCATCCTGAAATCAACACTAGATTATCGGTATTATGTTTCATCATGCATGCACGAAAGGGGCACAGGGGAAAACCAGCCCTCCACGCTTTGATCGCAGCCAACGGGTAAGCTCCCAAGACGGACTAGTGCAAGCTATTTGTTTGTGACTACAAATGTCCCCACCTTCCATGCTCTGCTGAGGAACTTGATGATTACATTTATGTGTCATTTATTAGAGTCAAAAAACAAGATAATAGGTGCCATTAGAGATGTAAAACCTCTGATTTGTGGAAACATTGGCATCGATGCCTTTATGTATTTTAATCTATGTTGTTGGCCTTGTTTCTTTTGTTATTGTATTCTTGTTGTTGTTTTGTGTGTAATATGGACCTTGAGTCTGAAATAAAGTCTTCATCAATAAACCAATGCCGACAACAAATGAGGTGAAAGAAAGTGATATATTGTGGCAATTGATATTTACAGTGTGTACAATAAACCGGAGACAGGCTAAATACACAACAATGATATTTATAGTGTTTACAATAAACCAGAGACAGACTAAATTGTTATGGGGGTGTCTCTAGAGAACCCAAGAGCAGAACAGAGGTTGCCTCCGCCGTTGGTGTGTGAATGTAGTAGGGCTGACCCCTATTAATCGATTAGTCGACTAATCGGTCGAAAGGAGCCATAGTCGACTGGCCAACCTCTTAGTCGAATATAATAATAAAAAAAAATAAAAAATAAATATTAATATTTTTTTTTTTTTTTTAATCATTCTTTCCAAAAGAAAAGAGCCCTAGAAGCGTGGCTAACGCTAATGGCATGCATACCAGAGGCTAACTGCCTACGAAAACAGGCACAGAGGCACTGAAAGAGGATTTCACCCGTCTAATGAACACACTAGACTAGACAAATATCAAGATGTATCCATCAGTGGACCAATTGCATGTTTTTGCAGAGGACAAGAAGCCTTCAGTCTACTCCTTCAGACATTAAGCACCCCCCACAGCCCAAATGGAATGATTAAAAATAATACAAAATTTAATAAAAATTATACTTTTTTTTTTTTTTTTTTTTTAAGTCGACTAACGGCTATTTTTGGCCAATCCTAGTCGACCATCCAAATCCTTAGTCGGGGACAGCCCTAGATAGATAGATGGATGGATGGATGGATGGATGGATAGATGGATGGATGGATGGATGGATGGATGGATGGATGGATGGATGGATGGATGGATGGATGGATGGATGGATGGATGGATGGATGGATGGATGGATGGATGGATGGATGGATGGATGGATGGATGGATGGATGGATGGATGGATAGATAGATAGATAGATAGATAGATAGATGGATGGATGGATGGATGGATGGATGGATGGATGGTGGATGTAGGTGTATAAGTAGGTATATAAAAGGATTATATGCAGGTATATTCAGACTGATATGGATATATACAGTATATGCAGTAAATATAAACATATAAGTGTATATATAAGGTATATACAGCACTATTGTACATGCTATCATACAGAGTTACATAGGATTACTACATTATAGCTGTACTTGCTTCTGGCCCTGTGATCATATCAATACATCAATCAATACATGATCACATGCTAGCGACTGCCCTTGCAAGTCTAGACACCACTCTCATTAGAGCTCCTTCTCCTCATACCTTCATTACTAAACAGGAGAAAACTATTTATCTTCAGCATTGTGGACGCAGGAAGAATAGTGACTCTCTCTCCCCCATCTCTCTCTCTCTCTCTCTCTCTCTCTCACTGTCTCTCTCTCCCTCCCCCCCTCTCTCTCTCTTCTTCTCTCTCTCTATTAGATGCCAGGGACAGCTTGGGTATTTGATTGCCCCGTGGTGCTGAATAATGAAACCATATTCCACCAACGTGAAGGATCACTTTGATTAGTTCCTGCTCACAAGCCCAGATTCTAAAAGTGAGATATTGACAAACTCCATCTGTCCTCATGTTCCTTCTAGAGAACAGTGATGCCACAGATTACTTGTACAAATAATCTGATTACTGATTACTCCTTTAAAAAGTAATCTAGTTACTTTACTGACTAGGTAAAGTAACTAGGTTACAAAGTCGCCGTCGTCCCCCCCTGCTGCTGCCACAACATAATGTAAGAATGACAACAGTTTTTTTTTGTGCCAAATTACACTATAAAACGAACTGGATAGTTGATTTAACTTCATGCTGAAGCCATTCTAAAATCAGCTATAAACGTAAACATGTGTGTGTGGCTGTGTGCGTGCGCACGTCCCATCTCCGGTCTAGCTGACTGTACCCCTGACTCTCTTATCATCAGCATTATGAGATAGTAACTAAATAGTAACGGACAGCCACTTGGGAAAGTAACTGTAATCAGATGAATGGCTTGTAAAAAGTAACAAGTTAGATTACTATTTACTGAAAAAAGTAATCAGATTAGAGTAACTACTTAGTTACTGGCATCACTGCTAGAGAATCTGTCGTAATGTTCCTTCTAGATAATCTGTCCTAATGGTCCTTCTAGAGAATCTGTCCTAATGGTCCTTCTAGAGAATCTGTCCTAATGGTCCTTCTAGAGAATCTGTCCTAATGTTCCTTCTAGAGAATCTAATGTTCCTTCTAGAGAATCTGTCCTAATGTTCCTTCTAGAGAATCTAATGTTCCTTCTAGAGAATCTGTCCTAATGGTCCTTCTAATCTAGATAATCTAATGTTCCTTCTAGAGAATCTGTCCTAATGTTCCTTCTAGAGAATCTGTCCTAATGGTCCTTCTAGAGAATCTGTCCTAATGTTCCTCTAGAGAATCTAATGTTCCTTCTAGAGAATCTGTCCTAATGGTCCTTCTAGAGAATCTGTCCTAATGGTCCTCTAGAGAATCTAATGTTCCTTCTAGAGAATCTGTCCTAATGGTCCTCTAGAGCAGTGGTTCCCAAAGTCGGGGTCGCGACCCAAAGGTGGGCCGCGAGCAGCCACGGGTGGGCCGCGAGATGATTTAAAAAAAAATAAAAAAAAAATAAAAAAAAATAAAAGAAAATATTTTTTTTATTTTTTATTTTTTTATTTAAATTTTTTTTGTCAGGCCACTGAACTTAGAAGCAGGCCAGGACAGTGTTTCTAGTTGTATTCTAAAATTGTATTCTATTGTATTCTAAAATGTGACTATATGGTTTTATATTAACTTAATAAATAAACAAAAACGAAAAATCTACTTATTTCAACGAACATTTCAAACTAAATAACAGATTATGCACATAAAACGCTGAAAACAACCGAAGCAACAATAGTATTTTAATGAGGCTATTATTATTATCATTATTATTTTGCAACAAGTTAGCCCTCTCATAAATAGCACATATAAATGAATAACTAACTTGAACTAACTTAATAGGATTGAAGTGATATTTGGCTTAAAAAATCGGTCACATGGCAAAAAAAAAAAAAAAAAAAAGCCAGACGATGTGCATTGGGCCGCGGCTCTCTGACGCCTCATTTTCTGGGCCCCGGCCTGAAAAGTTTGGGAACCCCTGCTCTAGAGAATCTAATGTTCCTTCTAGAGAATCTGTCCTAATGTTCCTTCTAGAGAATCTGTCCTAATGGTCCTTCTAGAGAATCTGTCCTAATGGTCCTTCTAGAGAATCTGTCCTAATGGTCCTTCTATAGAATCTGTCCTAATGGTCCTTCTAGATCAGCGGTTCCCAAACTTTTTTGGCCGTGCACCCCCTGTCACCTCCCGACCTAGCTGACGCACCCCCCAATGGGTTTCTGTTAGAAATTGTTTTTGCTGGTCACTGTGCACAGATTTTATTTTTTATTTGATCTCTTCCCACGGCGACTATGGATAGGGAATTTCTTTATTTAATTAAAATGTTCACGACAACATGGATGCATGTACTCTGCCAGCATGTTTAATATCCATAATACTAAAGGTTTGACTAAGATTTTAATGAAATCTTATTGTAAACAAATATATATATATATATTATTTACCACCATTAGCCTTTTCATGTCACGCACCACCTAGAGGGCGCTCGCGCACCACAAGGGGTGCGCGCACCACAGTTTGGGAACCACTGTTCTAGATCATCTGTCCTAATGTTCCTTCTAGAGAATCTAATGTTCCTTCTAGAGAATCTGTCCTAATGTTCCTTCTAGAGAATCTGTTCTAATGTTCCTTCTAGAGAATCTGTCCTAATGTTCCTTCTAGATAATCTGATGTTCCTTCTAGAGAATCGGCTAATTAGCTAATGTGTCAATGGACTAATTCTTAGGTCATCTGAAAAACCATGATGCTTTTAAGATAAGATATTCCTTTATTGGTCCCCTTGGGGAAATGTGGGCATCAGAGCAGCATGGGGGAGGGGTAGGGGAGGTACAGGTATGGGCAGGGTAATTTAATTTAATTTCAAACCTTTATTTAAAGTGGAAAGGCAACTGAGGTTTCCCTCATTTACAGTCACGTCGAGTGTACATACAGAAATAAGCAAAAAGGCATATAAAATCACACAGCATATACAATCATAACAATAAGACAAGTAAGGATAACAATCAATTAAAACATCTACAACTTGATTGACAAAGGTCGGAGATCAAGGTGTTAAACTCTGCAACAGGGGGGAGAATCTCAAGCTTTAAGGACTGTTGGATAGATAGCTTGATGGCTGTAATAATAATAAAAATACATAAATATAAGCAATACAATTAGATCTACAAAAATATGAGAAAAGTAAACAGTGTAAACAATACAATTGCCATCCCCATTGTCTTGTAATAATTCTCTTTTCATGTCCAATAGAAGGTTGAGAAATGTTTACCTCAAACAGGCTCAATTATTATAATTTTATCATTTTTAATTTATCCTTTATTTATCCAGGAATGTCCCATTGAGATAGAAGATCTCTTCTTCCAGGGAGTCCTGACCAACACGGCACACAACAAGTTTCAACATAAAAACATAAAAACAAGGGCATTAAACTAAAAACATACAAATCAAATACAAACACAGAAGGCCATATGTGCAGTGGCAAGAAGCATAATCGGATCAGCGATAGCATCAGTTACATGTTTCATGAAGGGCTAGTCGTAGCATACCTTTAAAAACATTCACAGTAGGAACAGTGCCTCTAGACAAAGTTTCACTTTGCAGCATATAATTAACCCGAGACAGTGAAGGATTTGGGCTTCAGGGGAGGCGGGGATCCTGACGTGCCTCCAGGGTGTACTGCGTGTGAGCGTTTCCATAGCAACCGGAAAGGGATGGTTTCCAGAGGACACTGGACTCATTGGTCACATCCCACTCCCGACAGCAAGGCGAGGTTTGTAAAGTGGTCTGCATATCAGAGGGCGATCACTGAGCGCTTCCCAAGGCCAACGTCAAAACAAGAGTTATTTTAACTTTTAGTCTACCAAGAATGACCTCCCGTTTAATATTCAGTCTTAAGATATTTGGTATATTGGTATTTGTTCATTTTTAAGCTACCTCCTTATACTACATCATTATTGGTAAGCTACCTCCTTATACTACGTCATTATTGGTAAGCTACCTCCTTATACTACATCATTATTGGTAAGCTACCTCATTATACTACATCATTATTGGTAAGCTACCTCCTTATACTACATCATTATTGGTAAGCTACCTCCTTATACTACATCATTATTGGTAAGCTACCTCCTTATACTACATTTACATTTACATTTACATTTAGTCATTTAGCTGACGCTTTTATCCAAAGCGACTTACAAGTTCTGTACGACAAGACAGCAAGAAGGGTACAACTCTATCAGCTGAGTAACAATGTTCATCAAAGTGTTGCGTGTTACAGTGTAGGTTAGTTTATTAGGACAAGTGCATGACAGTAAGGTTAGTCAGGGTTAGATTTTTTTTTTTTTTTTTTTTTTTTTTTTATCATTTCAGATAATGGTTGAAGAAGTGAGTCTTTAGTCGACGGCGAAAGATTGGACGGGATTCGGCTGTCCTAACTGGGATGGGTAGTTCATTCCACCATTGTGGGGCAAGGACTGAGAATAGGCGGCTTCTCTTTGATGACCCTCCGGGAGCTTGGATAGGAGTAGGTCTGAGGCGGCCAGAAGATGCAGAGCGTAGGGGTCTTGAGGGTGTGTAGTTAGAGACCATTGACCGGAGGTAGGCGGGAGCGGTTCCCTACTACATCATTATTGGTAAGCTACCTCCTTATACTACATCACTATTGGTAAGCTACCTCCTTATACTACATCATTACTGGTAAGCTACCTCCTTATACTACATCATTATTTATAAGCTACCTCCTTATACTACATCATTATTGGTAAGCTACCTCCTTATACTACATCATTATTGGTAAGCTACCTCATTATACTACATCATTATTGGTAAGCTGCCTCCTTATACTACATCATTATTGGTAAGCTACCTCCTTATACTACATCATTATTGGTAAGCTACCTCCTTATACTACATCATTATTGGTAAGCTACCTCCTTATACTACATCATTATTGGTAAGCTACCTCCTTATACTACATCATTATTGGTAACTCATTATACTACATCATACATCATTATTGGTCAGCTACCTCCTTATACTACATCATTATTGGTAACTCATTATACTACATCATACATCATTATTGGTCAGCTACCTCCTTATACTAATAATAATAATAATAATAATAGATTGAATTTTAAGAGAGAAGCGCCTTTCTCAGACTCAAGGACACTGTACAAGGAAAAGATGGAAAAAAATAAAAGTAAGTAATAAAATTGAAAAAATATATATAATAAAATACATAAAAGATCTGTGTATAGTAACAACAAGAAAAAACAAATAAGATAAGAGATAAAAATAAATAAAAAAAGGAGGCAAGTTCTGTCCAATTGGATGAAGTGGTTAAAATTAACAAACAAACAAACAACAAAACAAAACAAAACAACGGAATCTGTGGCTTAAAAAGAGTCAGGGGTGGGCTACTTGGGAGCGGGGCCGTGTTGCGTGAAGGCAAGTGTGAACAGGTGGGTTTTTAGCTTGGTTTTGAAGAGGTTGATGGTGTCAGAGCCTCGGATGAGGGGGGAGAGGGAGTTCCACAGTCTGGGGGCTGCTGCAGCGAAAGCTCGGTCTCCCAGTGTGGAACGCCTGGTGCGGGGGACTACATCACTATTGGGAAGCTACCTCCTTATACTACATCATTATTGGTAAGCTACCTCCTTATACTACATCATTATTGGTAAGCTACCTCCTTATACTACATCATTATTGGTAACTCATTATACTACATCATACATCATTATTGGTAAACTACCTCCTTATACTACATAATTATTGGAATGGAATTTTGGAACCTATGGAACCCGTTCTAGTGACTGTCTGGTCTTTAAGGTCCAGTTTGCTCAGAACAGGGTAAATCTGCATTTTGCTATGGTGCCCCTCTAGCTCATGGAATGAACTCCAACAGTCCTTTGGACTTCGCCTGTTTTTACTGCAACACTACTATCACCGACATCTAAGAAAGGAGATCCCCCCTTGAATTGGCCCTTCTAAGGTTTGTGGTGCATTTTTTCCTATTGCTAGGTTTTAGTTAGTTTTTCCTTACCTTCACGTGGGGTATGTCTGGGAGTGTTGCATTCATTTATTTTACATTTATTTTAAATTTGTTGGACCTTATGGTGTTCTTGTTTTGTTTCTTGATTTATTGTGATGTTTCTTCTTGACTTGTTTAAAGAAGATGTGTCCGGCCCATGGGGACATTAACGTGTGTTGTCGGGCCTTACAAATAAATTTGATTTGATGATTTGATTTGATTTGATGCCAAATGTAGGGTCTGGGCATTCCATGTGACAACCAACCCCAAAGAAAATGTGACGACCAACCCCAACTGGAATGTCTTGATAGCATCTAACAACTAGTTAGCTAGCTAACAACAATCTAAACTATAGTTATCCCTTCACACTTTTTAAGGGTAATAATTGTTTCATTATAAACCAATTGTGTAAAAGCCTAGAAGAAAAATACTGGGGAGCGGAATATTTACGAATGGACATGAAAAACACAAAAAGTCCTCTCACCTCAAGTTCAGCTGGTTCACTCCAACGATGACAATGTAGGTGAACTCTGACCCCAATTCTGGACATTTAAATACCAAAATATGGGAGACAGGACCCTCTGGTGGTGAAATATAATTAATGTGACAACCTACCCGTGTGACAACGTCCCCCGTTCTCCCCAATGCCATGACAAATAAAACTCTTGACTTGACTTGACTTGACTTGACGTACAGTAGTAGTAGTAGTAGTAGTAGTAGTAGTAGTAGTAGTAGTAGTAGTAGTAGTAGTAGTAGTAGTAGTAGTAGTAGTAGTAGTAGTAGTAGTAGCAGTAGTAGTAGTAGTAGTAGTAGTAGTAGTAGTAGTAGTAGTAGTAGTAGTAGTAGTAGTAGTAGTAGTAGTAGTAGTAGTAGTAGTAGTAGTAGTAGTAGTCAAGTCAAGTCAAGAGTTTTAATTGTCACGGCATACAAGTATACAATGAAATGCGGGTGGTCTTGCCCGCAACGATGTGCAATGTGCGATGTGCTACTACTACACCGTAGTAGTAGTAGTAGTAGTAGTAGTAGTAGTAGTAGTAGTAGTAGTAGTAGTAGTAGTAGTAGTAGTAGTAGTAGTAGTAGTAGTAATTTATTCAGTCATCATCTCACACAATACAATATGCACAATCATTTAACAATATTTGATTTTACAGTGACTGAAAAGGTCTACTGTGTCATAGATACTTTATTGCCATTTCAACACATGGTTGATCGGGACTTGTCTCGATGCAATGCTCATTACATCATAAAACAGTGAAAAAACATACAGTATAAAAACATACAATATAAAAACATACAAGAATACATACAATGCAATACCTGAAGTAGAAGTATTTCAGTATTTCATAACATAAAAAGCCATATCACTGAAGAAGGACATAGTTCCGAAACATGTCTGTTTCCAATTCAGGCTGCCATTAAAACTATTGAACCTGAGAGTGCTGGTCCGGCTATCCTGCTTTTGTTATAACATAAAAAGAAAAATGCTACAGTGCCTAAAAGAGCTCAGTGCTCCATTTCAAGTACTTAATTGCCTTAAAGTGCCTGTCGGCTAGTGCTAGCCCTTATGGTACAAAGTGCCTGTGCATTAGGAGGACTTGAGTTCAGGTGACGGACAACCTCGGGATATGTGCTATTCTTAAAACGAGATGTCCTACACCTGAGACTTGGGAGTCTTCTACCAGAGGGAAGGGGGTTAAAAAGGTAGTGAGAGGGGTCACCGATCACCTTCTCCCCTTTCCGCCTGATGTGTGTGGCATATATTATATATATATTATAGATGTCAATGTTATAATTTGTCAAGTAATTTGTCAAGTATACTATTATATACTTATTGTTTATGTGTCTTGTAAGCCCATATGGGCTGGGCATACACCTGTATGTAAGACACGAAAATAAAAAACATCAAATCAAATCATATAGCGGCCACAGAAGGAAGATCACAGCCAATGATTTTTTGACAGTGGTGTTTCTTTACCACACCGTCACTGAGGAGGTGAGGACACTCTCCACAGTGACTCTGTAGAAGCTGAGCATCGCCTCCCTGGACACACACTATGTTCCCAGCCTTCCCACACAGTAAATTTCGCAGAGTAAATTTTACTCAAACTGAGTAAAATTTACTCTGCGAAATTTACTGTGCAGAGACAGTCGCATTTCTCTCCTCTCCCCAGGCTCCTCAAGGCCGTTCCTACCGCCGCCTCTACTGCCTCCATGAAGCCTGACGCTGCTGTGCTCTGTGCTTTGTGCCGGTTGTCGGACTATACTCAAATCAACTCGAAATGGATCTAATCAGTGGATTGCATATTTTCGTCAAGGAAGCAGAATAAGGATAACCCTCTCTGCCTCTGCGACATTTCAATCGGGCTACCAACTTGAAGTCGTGGACATTTGGATTATCGAAGCTTTTGGGATTGCAATAAGAAGATTTTGGATCTGTTTACCGCACACAGGACCTACCAAAAATGAACTGATTAAGACACTTGGACACTTGGACTAATGCATTCAGTCATTTGGAGGGAGTTGTTAAAACTCACTCCACTTAAACCAATAGAGTTATAATTCACTCTACTCAAAATCTAATTTAAATCGACGTGACTGGGGAAATGTTGCCAGTCAGTCAGCCAAAACAAATTCCTGGACGACTCCAAGGTCGAACTGAGAGCTGCTGGAGTCGAAGGCCCTCTTGGAGATAAGAGTGGCATGCGGCCCCCCCACCCCCAGCCCCCTCCCCCCCTCCTACGTGTATGGCCCAGCGCCTCACGTTGGTGATGGCAGCTAACTCGTATGCGTGCTGGAGGGGGGAGCCAAGGCTGTCTCGTCAACCCCCACCCCCCAGCCGCCCCGTATTTAAAGAATCTAACAGAATCAGAGTGGGAGGCACAGTCGTTAGTGTATAGACAGTAGAGCAGAGGAGAGAGAACACAGCCCTGGGGGGCCCCGGTGTTCAAGGTCCTGGATCTAGACTAGAGAACATAATTACCTATTTTAACCACTTGTTCTCTATCTGAGATAAAAATCTAGAATAAATTTGACACAGAGACTATTTTTATCTGGGTATTTCTACTTTTACTTAAGTGTACTTCTTCCAGCAGGCCGTGCCCGTAGCAGTCTGTGTATTTAAAACTGTGGAGGACCCAGGCCTAGAACTGCACCCTGAGAGAGGGAACTGCGCCCCGAGAGGGAGGTTCGAAGGGTCAAAGTGGGTATAAAACAGGAGGGAAGACTGTCAAGTTATAAACTGTGGATACCAAACAGAGAAGGTAAAGACGACAGTAATCCAGAACTATTTTATTGCACTGTAAAAAAAAAGATTTTTTTTATTTTTATTTTATGTATCTATTCTATTGTACTATTTTATTGCACTGCACTATTGCACTATTTTACTCTGTCTATTCTATCTTACTCTTTTTATTATTGTCTATTTAAAACTGAATCAAACCATAAACAAGGTGGCTTGTTGGGATGTTAGATCCTATAATGTGAAAAACTGTGATTTTATATGTCGTGCACTTTATGTGCTCATTTTATGCCTGTCTTTCTTCTGCTGTGAAGCATATGGTATATTGACTTGAACAGACTGTTAGATCAACCCTGAAACTGAAAATATCTGTTATAATAGTTAATTCAAAATAATGCTTTAATAAGTGAACTGTAGCATTACATGGACTCTCAGAGTAATAAAACAAGGAAGATGCAAAGCGTCAGTATTGTGTGACATTCCTGAGGAGCCTTCAGGCAAAACCTCTCTCATGATAAGATTGTTTATTTAGGACGGCCATTTCAACCCCCACGAACAAGAAACACCTTCTAGGGTGTGCCGGTTGAAACACAGCACAAGAGGCTAAATGAAGCGGATATGCCTCTGTGGAACAAGACCAATGTGAAAGACTGGTTGAATCTATACAATAATAGATTAGAGACAAGACACACAGGTCAAATAATGCCTTAAGTCTGTAGGAAACTAAAACCATATCAAATTAGAAGGTAACTTACAAAGAAGAGTTGAGTACCATTTTAGGAATGTCAAAACTGGTTAAGTAATAAAGCTATCCTTCAAAAATCATAGAGTAATACAAAGTGTCAGTTTGGTAAATAGGGTTTGGTGCTGGCTCTTGTGGACTGATTTGTATTAACCTAGAAAGCAATGACTGTACTGGGTTGATGCTAAATAGGCCATAGATTCATTACACAAACCATATAAAGGGAATGTTAAAAGGTCTGATTCATCAGACCTCCTCGCTGTTGAAACTGGAAGAAGACACCGACGAGGAAATCAGGGGGGGGCGGACCGCGTCCCCCAGAAGGTCATCTGAGGAGAACGCCATGTATGGAAGCAAGAAACTATTGGGGGAAATCAGAGTATAAAAGAATGTATTGGTGAGAGAGAGAGGAGGCCAGCCCAGACCCGCCACCCCACCCAGGGGGTCTGATTCTGAGCCTCCATCGCCCACCGACTTTACTACTTTGCCGCTACGTGAGTAAACTGTATATGGAATGATCACTGTTTGTGATGATAACTAGAGTAAGATGTCTATCTTAGACCAAGGTTTGATCATGTGGTGGCAGAGAGTACTATGGTCTATTTCATTTGATAAACATGACTACTATTTATGTGCAAAACTGTCTTGATGTGAAGAAGATTATGTAAACCTCATCAACCCTTTTGTACAAATCATGGCTTATGATGAATAATTCCTGTATGTAACTGATTGCTTATCCACCGTTGGCCGCTCGGCAAATAAATGAGTTTGGACCATAAGTTCCTCTTTTGTCTGGCTATACAAGTTATTTCTCATCTGACTAAGTTTCTGTATGAAAGGCGCTATACAAATAAAGTTTATTATTATTATTATTATTATTATTATTATTATTATTATTATTATTATTATTATTATTATTATTATTATTATTATTATTATTATTATTATTATTATTATTATTATTATTATTATTATTATTATTATTATTATTATTATTATTATTATTATTATTATTATATTATTATTATTATTATTATTATTATTATTATTATTATTATTATTATTATTATTATTATTATTATTATTATTATTATTATTATTATTATTATTATAATAATAATAATAATAATAATAATAATAATAATAATAATAATTATTATTATTATTATTATTATTATTATTATTATTTCCCGTGATTATCTTCCTCTGGGCCCTCGCCGCCTGTGGTGTCAGAATGATGCTGCGTAGCCCGGGGGGGGGGGGGGGGCGTGGGGGGGGGGGGGGGGGGGAGGAGGACGTGCTCTGTGTGCACGAGAGCAGGGGGTTCCCCAGTGACCTCTGCTGTTTTAAGTGGGGCTCACTGGGTTTTCTCACGCTTCTCGCTCGCCCCCGCGTTTGCCGCGCTGACTGCAGCTTTTCCGTCGTACGACCGGGGGTTGTTGATGGGGAGGGAAGGGCTTCCCCTCCTCCTTCTGAGCTATAGCCGACAGACAGACGTGCCGGGAATACAGAGCACCGGCGGGGAGGAGGCTATACGGTCGTAGCCTGGCTATAGCCACTGTTTTGTTTATGTTTATTTAGGATCCCCATCATTAGCTTTTGCACTTGACAAAAGCTATTCTTCCTGGGGTCCGACACACACAACGACGATACAACAATTATTATTCAAGACATTACATCATTATCAACATCAATTACATCATCAATTACATCATTATCAACATCGTTAATAACAATCTCATCCTCAGTTAAGGATGACATTGTACAAGATACTTATTTAGTATAAAAGCATTAAAATAAATAAAATAAAATAAATAGTGCTTCCTGAGCAGCACTCACTGCCTCATCAACATAAATACAATTAACAAACAGTCAATTGGTTTTCACCGCTCTGCCATAAGGGTTCATAAGTGCATGCTTGTTAGTAGATGGTATTTAAATTTTTTCTTGAAGGTGGTTTTGGATTCTATTTCAGCGAAGTAGCTCGGCAATGAGTGCCATTCCATGATGGCTCTGTAGGTCACAGAAGATTTTAGTAGATTTGTTCTGGGTTTAGGTGCCAGTAGATTTGTCCTGGTTTAGGTGCCAGTAGATGTCCTGGGTTTAGGTGCCAGTAGATGGCCTGGTTTAGGTGCCAGTAGATGGCCTGGTTTAGGTGCCAGTAGATGTCATGGGTTTAGGTGCCAGTAGATGGCCTGGGTTTAGGTGCCAGTAGATGGCCTGGTTTAGGTGCCAGTAGATGGCCTGGTTTAGGTGCCAGTAGATGGCCTGGTTTAGGTGCCAGTAGATGGCCTGGTTTAGGTGCCAGTAGATGGCCTGGTTTAGGTGCCAGTAGATGGCCTGGGTTTAGGTGCCAGTAGATGGCCTGGTTTAGGTGCCAGTAGATGGCCTGGTTTAGGTGCCAGTAGATGGCCTGGTTTAGGTGCCAGTAGATGGCCTGGTTTAGGTGCCAGTAGATGGCCTGGTTTAGGTGCCAGTAGATGTCCTGGTTTAGGTGCCAGTAGATGGCCTGGGTTTAGGTGCCAGTAGATGGCCTGGTTTAGGTGCCAGTAGATGGCCTGGTTTAGGTGCCAGTAGATGGCCTGACGTAGCTTGTCTGGTCATATGGTCACGTTCTTCTCTTATGTAAACTATATGATCATAAAGATACTGTGGTTTTTTTGACAACTTGAACATTTCTGAGAAAAGTATAATGAGACGAGATTGCAGATGTTTCTCAACCCGGAAGCCATGATACATTGCTGTGCATAACTCCAATATTAATTAGTGCGCTTTGAACAGTGGAGAGCTAGTCTGGCAGCCTTGTTTTGAGCTCTTTAATTGTAGTTTCTGTATATCTGTTAGGCTCAGGCAGCGAGCGGGGGGAGGGGCGCTGGCTGGGAACACCATTCTGACTGCGTGGGCAGTGACCGGGAAGGGGTTGTTGGAAGAAGGTTGCTGTGGTTCAATACTTTATTAGATTCAAATGTATTGTCATTATATACAGCACAAGTGCAGTGCAGTACAACGAAAAGAAGTTTGGCATCCAACCAGAGTTCAGTTCAGTTTAGTTCAGTTATTTTTTATTTCCGGTTTTGGACACATGGTCAACAATGGTCATTCCATAAATCGGCAACGTTTTACCAGCTGCTATTGCAGCATTGTCCGAAAAGAGCTAGGGAGAAGCACTAGGCTTATCGGGCCGTACCCCTGAAGACTTACGTTTCGTATTTTTTTTTTTTTTTTCATAGTACATACATATAGTACACATTACAGTACACACATATAGTACACATTACAGTATAGTATACCTGCAGTATATAATAGTATATAGTATATAATAGTGTATACAACACAATGTGATATGAGATATATAGTACATGATATATACAATATAATATAGTACCATAATATAATAGTATATAGTATAAATATAGTTTAATGTAATATACAAATGAATTATAATATGATTATATAATGTAATATGATATAACGTACAATACAGTATCATATATGTATATTTTTTTTAGAGTGCAAATGTAGCAGTAGAGTTATTTCCGTAGTTTGTTGTTCTTTTGTTGTACTGCACCGTTGAAATGAACATGACAAACACAATCCCCCATCCCAGCGCTTGGATGCTGCCCATGCAGCTGCTTGTGCCCCAGTAGATGCTAGCTTGAGCTAGCTCCATGTGCCCCACATGTGCCACCTGAGGGGGGGTGCTACCACTGACAGGGTTCCCACAGACGTTGCTAAATTAAATTCAAGGAGTACTTTTCCAAGCTATAGTCACTTTTCTGCACCTACTCCAGAACTATACGCATGTGCAGATTGCCCACGGAGTCGAGGTTCATCAATCTGCGCATGCGGAGTTCGGGAGTAGGTGCGAAAAAGCGACTATAGCTCGGCAGAGAAAGTGCCGATCGACTTGGGATTGGTCGCTCCGTGTTCAGGAGACTCAGGCGTATAAAAGTCTATTGGCTCATGTCGCCAGCACCCTGCTGTAGCTACAACACTTAATGCCCCAACCCTGGACACCTTCAAAACTTCTCTCAAAACACACCTCTCTTCACCAAGGCTTTCCCCCGTTAGTTAGTTTGGATTAGATTAGGTCCCTTACCTGCCCTCATCCCCCTTTTTTCCCTACTTCCCTAGCGCTATCTTTTGTTGTGATTGTAAAGCGACCTTGGGTTTCATGAAAGGCGCTATAGAAATTTGATCTATTATTATTATTATTATTATTATTATTATTATTATTATTATTATTATTATTATTATTATTATTATTATTATTATTATTATTATTATTATTATTATTATTATTATTATTATATTATTATTATTATTATTATTATTATTATTATTATTATTATTATTATTATTATTATTATTATTATTATTATTATTATTATTATTATTATTATTATTATTATTATTATTAATTATTATTATTATTATTATTATTATTATTATTAATGTCAAGGCTCTCATCCACATTCATTCATTTTCTCCCCCCGCTCTCCATGAGCTCAATGTAACGCGGAAGTGCAGTGGTCTCTATATCCAACCTCTTTGTCTGCACCACGATGACAGCCCCAACCCCATACCATATGAACTCTGACCTCTGTTGCCTATACTCAATTTATACCTGCCTACTGCCTGCCTACTACCTCAAACTATAATCTACCCATATAAATCCGTAAGATAGCATGTACTTATATATAATTCATTAATATGTATTTACTGTATATTTATCCACATCTCTCTGAATATACTTATATAAATACCTCTTTATATACCTGCATATAACCCATATAACTTTGTATATATAATCTAAATGATCAAACACAATACATATAATAACGTTGCTTGTGCAAGACGATCTCCATCTCTGGGTGCGCTCTCTCTCACACACTCCCTCTTTCTCTCTCTACCGGTCTTTCACTCTCTTTCTCTCTCCCTCTCTCCCTCTCACCCTATTTCTCTCTCTCACTCACTGTCCTCCGATCAGAGCGTGGATGAGCACTCCCCCCGGCCCACTCTCAAGAACTCGGCTACAAGTAATTTACATTTATAATACCGGTACTTCGTTTTCAAGTGCTGTGCGTGAAAGAAAAGGACGACGTTTTCACTTATTTAAACTTGAAAGGCAAATGAGGTTTCCCTCATTTACAGTCACGTCGAGTGTACATACAGAAAATAAGCCAAAAAAAAGCCATACAAAATCACACAGCATATAAAATCATAACAATAAGACAAGTAAGGATAACAATAAATTAAAACACGTACAACTTGATTGACAAAGGTTGGAGATCAAGGTTTTAAACTCTGCAACATAATAATAATAATAATAATAATAATAATAATAATAATAATAATAATAATAATAATAATAATAATAATAATAATAATAATAATAATAATAATAATAATAATAATAATAATAATAATAATAATTATAATAATAATAATAATAATAATAATAATAATAATAATAATAATAATAATAATAATAATAATAATAATAGATCAAATTTCTATAGCGCCTTTCATAGAACCCAAGGTCGCTTAGAGGGGAGAATCTTAAGCTTTAAGGACTGTTGGAGTTAATTCCATGAGCTAGAGGGGCATCATAGCTAAATGCAGATTTACCTGTTCAGAGCAAACTGGACCTTAAGTCACTAGAACGGGTTCCAAAGGTACCAACATTCCATTCCAATAATGATGTAGGAGGTAGCTTACCAGTAAGGATGTAGTATAAGGAGGTAGCTTACCAATAATAATGTAGTATAAGGAGCTAGCTTACCAGTAAGGATGTAGTATAAGGAGGTAGCTTACCAATAATGATGTAGTATAAGGAGGTAGCTTACCAATAATGATGTAGTATAAGGAGGTAGCTTACCAATAATGATGTAGTATAAGGAGGTAGCTAACCAATAAGGATGTAGTATAAGGAGGTAGCTTACCAATAATGATGTACTATAAGGAGGTAGCTTACCAATAATGATGTAGTATAAGGAGGTAGCTTACCAATAATGATGTACTATAAGGAGGTAGCTTACCAATAATGATGTAGTATAAGGAGGTAGCTAACCAATAAGGATGTAGTATAAGGAGGTAGCTTACCAATAATGATGTAGTATAAGGAGGTAGCTTACCAATAATGATGTAGTATAAGGAGGTAGCTTACCAGTAAGGATGTAGTATAAGGAGGTAGCTTACCAATAATGATGTAGTATAAGGAGCTAGCTTACCAGTAAGGATGTAGTATAAGGAGGTAGCTTACCAATAATGATGTAGTATAAGGAGGTAGCTTACCAATAATGATGTACCAATAATGATGTAGTATAAGGAGCTAGCTTACCAGTAAGGATGTAGTATAAGGAGGTAGCTTACCAATAATGATGTAGTATAAGGAGGTAGCTTACCAATAATGATGTAGTATAAGGAGGTAGCTTACCAATAATGATGTAGTATAAGGAGGTAGCTTACCAATAATGATGTAGTATAAGGAGGTAGCTTACCAATAATGATGTACTATAAGGAGGTAGCTTACCAATAATGATGTAGTATAAGGAGGTAGCTAACCAATAAGGATGTAGTATAAGGAGGTAGCTTACCAATAATGATGTAGTATAAGGAGGTAGCTTACCAATAATGATGTACTATAAGGAGGTAGCTTACCAATAATGATGTAGTATAAGGAGGTAGCTAACCAATAAGGATGTAGTATAAGGAGGTAGCTTACCAATAATGATGTACTATAAGGAGGTAGCTTACCAATAATGATGTAGTGTAAGGAGGTAGCTTACCAATAATGATGTACTATAAGGAGGTAGCTTACCAATAATGATGTAGTATAAGGAGGTAGCTAACCAATAAGGATGTAGTATAAGGAGGTAGCTTACCAATAATGATGTAGTATAAGGAGGTAGCTTACCAATAATGATGTAGTATAAGGAGGTAGCTTACCAATAATGTTGTAGTATAAGGAGGTAGCTTACCAATAATGATGTAGTATAAGGAGGTAGCTTACCAATAATGTTGTAGTATAAGGAGGTAGCTTACCAATAATGATGTAGTATAAGGAGGTAGCTTACCAATAATGATGTAGTATAAGGAGGTAGCTTACCAATAATGTTGTAGTATAAGGAGGTAGCGTACCAATAATGTTGTAGTATAAGGAGGTAGCATACCAATAATAATGTAGAATAAGGAGGTACCTTACCAATAATGATGTAGTATAAGGAGGTAGCTTACCAATAATAATGTAGTATAAGGAGGTAGCTTAACAATAAGGGCCTTAAAAATGTACAAATACCAGTGTTTGTTGTGCCTCTCCAGGCATCGCACAGCCTGCTCTTATGATCTATATGATTATACCAGTGAAGGGCGGCTACGTGGCGCAGTGGGCAAGGCGCTCACAAGAATGCTGGAGACTGGGCTCGAGCCCCGCTCTCCACATTGCTTTCAGTTTAGCTGGTCGTCCACAGTAATACACATTGGCCGTAAACTGAAGGGTGGGGATTGGGCGTTGTGGACAGCGACTCCTACAGGTCGGTTGGTGCGCCTGCGCAGTAGAATCAAGAAGCGACGGGGGCGGGGCCCCTCCAAAGCCCAGACCCCCGACGCTGAAAGATCGAGCCGCGCAGGTGAAAAGATGCGACGGCTGTTACCTCGAGTATCGGAGGGGACTCGTGCTATGTATGACTTAGTCCACATTGCAGCCGGCTTGTGGGAGGCAAGAAACAACGTTCGAAGACAGGGGAATTGGACGACATGAAAAATTGGGATGGGAGAAAAATAGAAAAATGGGAGAAAAAAGTGGATAAAAAAAAATTATTATACCAGTGAAGACAGAGATTAAAACCGGCAAAACATTATAAATGGTAAATGGTGCATTTATATAACAGCTTTTATCCAAAGTGCTTTACAATTTTGTTCCTCACTTTCACCCGTTCACTCACCGACGGCGGAGGCGACCATGCAAGGTGCCAACCTGCTCTCGCTCAAGGACACTTCGACACACTGACCGGGAGGAGCTGGAATCGAACCGGGAACCTCTGGATTACAAGACGACTGCTCTACCTCCTGAGCCACTGTCGCCCCCAAAATCAATGGTTATCATAAATATCACAAACGTACTTTAACTTGGAGAAACCTGGAAGAAAAATCACTGAAGATGGATAAAAAAAAAAAAGAGAGAAAACAGCCAGCATGTCTCGGGTCCAGCATTACCTGCATCCAGTCACTCCACACAGTAATTATGAAGTAATTTAAAACAGTCTATTCTCGAAGTCAACTTCCTGCCTGTTGTTGCTACGCAACTGCAGCGTGGGGGGAAACTGCCCAGCCTGGTACATTGTGTACGCTTCATTTAGTGCAGAAACGGATCGTTAAAGCGGCAAATTAAAGACAATCAAGCGGAATTTTCTTCAGTCCTTCACAATGCCAAAGAGCTGCTGTGTTACGCGTTCTACTAATGACAAAAACAGAAATCCAAATTGCAAGTTTTATACCATCACGGAGGAAAAAGTGGCTGGCGGCTAACGTTCTGCTAACTCGCTCTGCTGGAGCGCAACAGTAAGAAGCATTTTGTACAAAAGTATTCTGTACTTCTGTATGACAACTATTAAAGAAACTTGAAACTTGAAACTTGTTGTGGTCGTGGTAGCTACATGCTAAGCTAACGTTAATCACATCATATCGAACCGATAGGAGCTTATCTTATCTAATCTTACGTGGATGTTTGATCGGGTAGTGGCACACGTGGTACCACCACATAAGATTAGATAAGATAAGCTCCTATTTGTTATTAGTACAAAACGTAACATAGCAGCTTCAATTTGGGTATTCGAGAGATGGCCATGTCTGTATGTGTTTTGTATGGACATTATGTCAAGTCAATCAGGGGGAGCTTCTTTGAATCATATCTCGCCTTAGAATCACTTTCGAAATAGTGAAATGCCATGTTGGCCTCAATATTTTCAAAACAAATCGTATGAAAATGTTATGAAATGAACAAGAATGTGATAAAACATGTAATAAAAACGGACCTCAACGCATGCATTTGATGGTAGAAATCCGTATGGCCCCCCTATACCAAGATGGCGGCGGTCTCGTGACATCAGAGTGTTTTCGAGAATGAGAAAATACATAAATAGGTGCGGCTGGGTGGCGCAGCGGTCTAAGCGCTCGTCACCAAGGCAAGAGACACCGGTATCGAATCCGGCTGTCAGCATTGCCTTCGGCTTGGGCCGGCCGCCATACTGACTCAATTGGCAGAGTTAGCGGGAGGGAAGCCGGTGGGTGGTAATCTGGACGTTGTAAACAGCGACTCCTACAGGTCGGTCAGGGCGCCTGTACAGCAAAGACAGGAAAAATGGCAGGGGCAGTGTGAGCCTCCTACACGTTACTCCTGGCCAATGAGAGTCCGCGCTGGCAGGTGAAAAGATGTGACTTGCTGCCTCCACATGTATCGTAGGGGACATGTGATGGGCTTATATCCTCCCTACGACCGACCAGTGGGGGCACATGCGAGCAACGATCAAGACAGGGGAGGGGAGAATTGGCACGGCTAAATTAAGATGGGAGAAAAATAGAAAAATGGAGGAGAAGAAGTGGATAAAAAAAAGAGAAAATACATAAATATCATACAAGTACTTGGAGAAACCTGGAAGAAAAATCACTGAAGATGTAAAAAAAAAAAAAAAAACAGCCAGCATGTCTCGGGGTCCATCATTAGCTGCACCTCTCTCTCTCTCTCTCTCTCTCTCTCTCTCTCTCTCTCTCTCTCTCTCTCTCTCTCTCTCTCTCTCTCTCTCTCTCTCTCTCTCTCTCTCTCTCTCTCTCTCTCTCTCTCTCTCTCTCTCTCTCTCTCTCTCTCTCTCTCTCTCTCTCTCTCTCTCTCTCACTCCACACAGTAATTATGAAGTAATTTAAAACAGTCTATGAGTGGCACGCGCACCTCCCAGGCAACAACACAGGGGCTGACTCAGGTTGGAGTTACTTGTTGGCCCGGCAGACCTGCCACGCCTGTACAATTAAAGGGGAAACACTGGGATCTAATCTAATCTGATCTAACCAACCAGGCATCCAGAGTAGACGTGCTGCATATCCACTTGATGAAGCGTAGACATCGTCTTCAGTTTGTGGAACGAGGAAGGAGGATTCTGTTAGCGCCTTGTGTCTAAATCAAATCAAATCAAATGTATTTGTAAGGCCCGACAACACACGTTAATGTCCCCCATGGGCCGGACACGTCTTCTTTAAACAAGTCAAGAAGAAACATCACAATAAGTCAAGAACAAAACAAAAACACCATAAAGTCCAATATTTTTTTAATAAATAAAAGAAATGAATGCAACACTCCCAGACATACCCCACGCGAACGCGAAGGTAAGGAAAAACTCACTAAAACCTAGCAATAGGAAAAAATGCACCACAGGCAATGTGGAGGAGAGAAACCTTAGAAGGGCCGTTCAAGGGGGAATCTCCATTTTTAGATGTCGGTGATAGTAGTGTTGCAATAAAACTGGCGAAACAGTTGGTAACCATGCACACATCTGGGTGGTGAAACACAGGTGTCTACCAGAGAGGAACAAGTGTATTGATGACAAACAATAATATTATATTAATATCTCTGGGTTAGACACCACAGGAGGGAGGAAAAGTGGTGTTACACAACATGTATAGTAGGGGTGGGAATCACCACGTTTTTCATCACGATACGATATCGATTCTTTGGACAACAATACGATATTTGCCGATATCACAAAGTCTGCCACGATATGATTCAAGTGCCTGTGATCGATACGAGACGATATCATATGCCCATTTAGCTATCAGTAACATTTAGATCAACTAAAAAAAGGCAACGAAAATATTATTAGAAATTTTTTTAAGCTCTTTCATACACTTAAATGAAAAACAATGGTAGCAATTGTTTTAACAATCTATTGTTTTTAATACAAATAGACCTCCTGTTCACTGTAAAGTGCCACGTTTTGATATATTGAGCTTTATACTTGAAATAACTAAGTAAATTTTTTTGGAACTCACATCACACAACCTAAAACCCCTCCCTACCTCCCTCTCCCAAACCGTTCCTAACATTTTTATGTATTATATTTTTTATGTTTAAATATCAACATTATCTGGTCAGTGAAAATCAATTGAACCAAAACCAAAAACGGAACCCCCTCCCTCTCAGCCAGGTCAGTTATGTAAGGGATAATGTATAGCTACGAGGTCATTGTCGCAAAATAATTGACCGACACAGAGTTTAGAACACAGAGGCGCCTCGGCGAGGTGTTTTAAACGTCAGTGAAGGTCAATTATTTTGCTACAATGACCGAGTATAGGCTATACATTATCCCGCTTATTTTTTTTTTTTTAACTTTGGCCATTCCCCTGGCTCTTTTATGTGTTTATCACATTTATACTGGTCAAGGATGACCGACAGAAACAGGCTGAAAGGGTTCAGATGGGGGGGAAGACACTCTGGGAAAGGCACGGCTGCAGTCGGGATTCGAACTCGCTAAGCCCCAGATCCGTGACGAGCACGGTTGTCCACGGCGCTGAAATAGCGCTCGCGGTACGTGGTGAGCTACTGGAGCTCCCCATTATCCCGCTTATTACATGGCTAACTTACTAACAATATACCTAATTAATTTTTTACGAGATCAAATGCAGACGCAGTTCTGTTCTGTCGCTCCCGCTGTCATCGCCGGCAGCTTGCACTGATGACTGAATGCAGCTGTGCATATGCTGAGCAGCTGAAACAGTGTGTGTCAGTGGGCTTGATTACTCCAGCTGCGAAAAACAATAATCACCGGTGGTTATCGAAAAATTATTCACCGCTGTCGGGGGGCTATTGACCAATCACAATCAAGCATTTCGGCGAATGTTAAAACGCCATGTAATAACTATCTATAACGTGTCACTATGTGGCGCCCGAGTTCCAACTGAAGAGCCGTGTACTGGCCACAGACGAAGCCCACACGGGCGAAAATATAAGGAGAGAGCTACAGCGACAGCTGGTCTGCGCTCAGGCCGTACCGCCGTCTCGACTTCCAAGATCACATCTATAACACTGTGCTCTAACACGCCCTGGATCACACTGAGCTCAGCCACACTGCCCCAGAAACAGGAGAGACATTGCTGGCAGCTAAGGCCCTTGTTATTAAATACACCAAAAAGTCCGGACTTGTCAGCCAGCGGAAAACAACCGTGAAGCAGATGGGAGAGGAGACTAGGTTCAGCAGTGTTTTCTCACCTTAGGATCAGTCAATCTGTCTGTTTGTTTGAACTGAGGGAGAAGCTTGCTATCCGCGGGGAAAGCCGCCGGATTGATGATGTATCGCCAGACGTCCTCGGATTCCTCGTAGAATTCCTTCGTCCCTTCTAGCAGAATTTCAATGTACAAAACTCAAAATGCAGGTCAAAGTAATTGCCAAACTGACTTTCAAAATGCATACTCTAAGATACTAAATGCTATGCTTACATATAAAGTGCAAAACTCTTAGTGCAAAGTTCTAAACTGACTTGCAGAATTCTTACCTTAATACATCCTACGCTGAAATGCAAAGTAAAAATTTTTTAATACAAAGTGCCAAACTCTAAATCATATGCTCCATTCTCAGAATACAGCCACGTAATATTACAACAATGTTCAATTGCTTATTACTACAAATGCAGATCACTAAATCAATTAATTCACATTTACATTTAGTCATTTAGCTGACACTTTTATCCAAAGCGACTTACAAGTTCTGTACGACAAGTCATCAGGAAGGTGTTCAACAGGTGTTTGTAATAATGTCTCATTACCTTCAACAGCCTTGCCCAGGTGAGTAGCATTGCAACACAATTGATAATCTCTTCACCACTATACATAAAAGGCTGCTTAGAAACCCGAATGGCCTTTTTTTGACAACAAGAAGCAAGTCGGTGCAGCTGGGGTTGAAGGACGGGGTCGTGGACGGGTCGTGGCAGAAGAACATCAGTGTCAAGCGAAATTAGAGCCACGATTGTCGGCCACGTAGTAAACCGAGGTCGAGCAATGGCTGAAGCTGGCAGGGTGGTGCAGACAAACCTCAACAGGTCGACGGTGGCATCCATTCTAAGAATCTTTAGGTGAGATAATCGGTAAGTCAATATGTGTAAATTACAGTACTGTAACTGTATATTGAAATTACAGTAATTGTAAAATGTATATTGCTGTCTGTTACTGTATATTTCAAAGTGTGGGTGTGAATTATTTTTGTAATTGTTATCTTTACTGTACATTAGCACTGAACGAGCACCACCAAGTGGAGGACGTGGCCGTCTTCTCTCTGCGCAGCAGGAGAGGGCACTTGTAGACGTGGCGGCGCAAAGAAATGATATTACTATGAAAGAAATACAGCAACAGATAGTAGCTGATAACGGAGTCTTCGTAGATATCCAGTCAATCAGCCGCCTCACGACAATTGGGGAAAAATTTAAAAGGCACAAAGTAACCCTGAACAAATTTACTTGGTGCCTTTCCAAGAAATGAAGATGGGGTAAAAGCTTTGAGGATGGAATAATGTTCAGGTATATATTTATTGTTTATTGTTTAAATTAGCTGCCACCTAAGTGGCGAGCTAGTCTTCCTGGGGTCTACACAGAAAAAAAACACAAAACATAGCAATACATGACGATCACAATTCACTTACAGTAATTAACAATGATAATCTAAAAACAGTCAAACATTGTAGACATCTTTATAAACATCCGAATATTTTCAGAAAAGGTTATTACAGGGCGGCTGGGTAGCGCAGCGGACTAAGCGCCTGCCTACCACCGCAGAGACACTAGTATCGAATCCAGCTGTCAGCGGTGCCTCCGGCTTGGTCGGTCGTCCATACTAACACAATTGGCAGTGTTAGTCGGAGGGAAGCCGGCGGGGTGGGTATCCTGGTCGTTGTAAACAGCGACTCCTACAGGTCAGTCGGGGCGCCTGCTCAGCGAGGAAGGGAACTGGGGGAGGTAGTGTGATCCTCCCACGCGTTACGCTCCCCCAGTGAGAGTCCTCGCTGTCAGGTGAAAAGAAGCGGCTGGCTGACTCCGCATGTATCGGAGGGGACATGTGATAATTATCTATCAGCCCTCCCTAGACCGACCAGTGGGGGGGGGGATGCGCACAACGACCAGGAAGGGGAGGGGGGAATTGGCATAACGACAAAAATTGGGATGGGAGAAAAATACAGAAAAAAGGAGGAGAAAAAGTAGATAAAAAAAGAAAAGGTTATTACATTCATGGGTAGACATGAATATTTTCAGAAAAGGTTATTACATTAATGAGTAAATATTACATTCCTACACACTACACAGACTAGACAGGATCATAAAAAAGGACATCCAAAATCATCAACTGCAAACTCCCCACCCTGGACTCCATACACAAACATCACACCATCACACGCGCAAACAAAATCATCAGTGACCCCCTGCACCCAGCTCATCACCTCTTCCAACACCTCCCCTCTGGTAGGAGGTTCAGGTCACTGGGTAGTCGCACTGTAAGGTTCAATAACAGTTTCTTCCCCAAGGCCATACAACTGCTTAACTCCAACTCCTCCTAAATTTACCCCCTGCTGTTATGTTTCTTCTGGTCTATGTTACATTGAACTGACATCTATAGTTTTTCGTTTTGTACTGTTTCTGTCATGTATTTGTTCTAGGTGGTGTTTTCTGTACTGTACTGTTCCATGTGTCTTTTTATGTTTTATGTGGTGTATTGTCGCAGCTACCACCTGCACCGTGCTCGAATTCCACCGGCCTGGCCGTGTGGCAATAAAAGGAACTTGAACTTGTATGTTTGTTTATGTGTAGTAATGTCTGTGTCTGCTTACATGTATCCTTGTAATACGTCTGTATGGTTTGTTTATGTATACCTCGTCTGTTTCTAAGCTCTGTTTTTCAGCGTTGTACATTATTGATTGGGAAGGCGTGAAGTGCTCAGTGATGATGATTTATGCACATCTTAATGAGCCAGTAACAGTCCTCGCTGTTGTGGGTATTTATTTGTAGGTGGTTGAGGCTGCAGGTGGCAGGTGGGTTATGGGCACCTCCTGTCGAGATGTCAAGAGCTCACAACAGTTACAAGGCTTCAGACAACACTCTTCCTCAGCCAGCAGCGCTATATGTTTATGTTTATGTTTATTTAGGATCCCCATTAGCTTTTGCACTTGACAAAAGCTATTCTTCCTGCGGTCCGGCACTTAACACATTCGGGACGGGCCACGGATTTATCCGTGGTTCGAATCCATGCTTAAAGGACCAACCAAGGACATGTCCGTGGCAAGGTTGTTTTGGCTTTTATTCCATTTTAATAACCTACTCAAGGTCACCGAGCGGCACTGCAGAAGTACCCTACTCTTTGAATTCGAAAAAAAGTGCATTACCGGCCAGATCCTCTTAGGGGCGCTATCTCGATAATGCAGTGTTCCCTGTGGCAGAAGTTGTCTTGTTTTTTTCTGGATTTCCAATGTAGTTTTCTACTGACCTGAAGCGATGCCTATAGCCTGTTACACGGATTACGTTTTGGGACGCGGATTTCACTATGCAGTAAAGGAATATATCATCAGCCAATGGACATATCGATCTACCAGATGGCGATCGATAACTGGGAAATGCTCTGGGCTCTGGGGGATCCAACCGGCCCACGGTAAGATCTTTTTCACATAAATTACACGCTGATCAGGCATTGTTTTGATAGCCATCCACCCGGTCAACGAATGTGGCTACTGAGGCTAACATGGTTATTGGTAATCAAAAACAATGAGAATGGACAGATAGCAATACTATAAAGTATAGATTTAGCTCTACAAACAGCCCCACGGACTGTGCAAGTCTATTATGAAATGCTGGCCGTTTAGCGTGAGATTAGACGCATCCAAGTGGCCCCGGAAGTGTTAAAACAATACAACAATATTCAATACATTACATCATTATCAACATCAATTACATCATCAATTACATCATTATCAACATCATTAACATCTCATCCTCAGTTGAGGATGATATTGTACAAGATACTTATTAGTATAAAGTATTAAAATTAAATAATTATATACCGGTATATACACTGCGTTCAGTCAGCCACCACACCATATCGTGACATAGTTTGGTTTCTCGCATCTTGAATGTTCTGTGGAGGTTTTCCAACGAGGTGAAATGATAATGATCTATTAATTAGATAATTCCAGGAAAACTTTGACCCTGTGACCTTTGACCCCGTGGCTCATCTTGTTGCCTGTTGCTGGGCGAGTTGCCCGTCGTCCACATTGCCCCAGACATTGACTTGTGTCTCACGGGGGCGACAGCAGTGGCTCAGGAGAGAGTGGTGGAGAGCGGTCGTTTGGTAATCACAAGGTTCCCGGTTCTATTCCCGCTCCTCCCAGGCAGCGCGTCGAAGTGTCCTTGAGCAAAGACACTTATTAACCCCTAACTGCTCCCGATGAGCAGGTTGGCACCTGGCACGAGTTGTGAAGCACTTTGGATAAAAGTGCTATATGAATGCAGTCCATTTACCCAGATGGTACCCCATAGACCAATGATGATAAGTGTGACTGTGACCGAACCAGGTTCATTATCTAGCCGTAAAGTAAGTGGCTCGGGAGGTAGAGCAGTCGTCTGGTAATCCGGAGGTTTCCGATTAGATTCTTGCTCCTCCCAGGCAGCGTGTTGAAAGTGTTTCAGCTTTATTGGTCAGACATGACCGACAGAGGAGAGGGGAAATGTGAGAAGATGTGGGGGAGGAGGACATGCGACAAATCCGTCCGGGAGCGGGAGCCCGAACCCAGGTAGGCCGCGTGGGTCTGCGAGGCAGTATGCGGTGCGCCACTGGGGCGCCCTCGAAGTGTCCTTGAGCAAGAGACACTTAACCCCTAACTGCTCCCGATGAGCAGGTCGGCACCTTGCATGGTCGCCTCCGCCGTCGGTGTGTGAACGTGTGAGTGAACGGGTCAAATGTGAGGACCAAATTGTAAAGCTTAAAGCTGCTATATAAAACCATTTATTTTTCTTACGGCTCAGAGCTGATAGCTCACTTTAGTAGAACTTGTCAAAAAGCAGCATTCATCCCTCTATGTGAAGTCATATACAAATAAAGTTATTATTATTATTATTATCATCTGCTAGTAAACTAGCGACCACTGCCGCCCCTGTCGTCTGCTGTCAACACCACCGCTCCTCCCAGGTGTCGGCTCCTTGTTCCCTTCCATTCATTGTGAGGAGGACCAAGTCTAAATATCATACTTCTGAAGTATAAACAAACCGATATTATTCTGTGTTCATGTATTCTTCACTAGAGTCTTCCCTCCAGCCAGGCAGCAGGTAACCATGGTAACCACTCCTCAAACATTCCCTGCAGGACAAAAGTACACAGACTTGAGCACGCGTCTGTTTCTCTTTTTCAAAGGTAATAAAGATCAAATTCATCAAACATCTAATTCCAAAACAAACACGTACCTTCTTGACTCAGAATCGTTTGTTTTATTGGAATCTTTGGTGCCCTAGGCAAGCTTTTATATATATATATATATATATATATATTAGGAGCCTGACAGCTGGGAGTGGTGGTGGTGTTGACAGCGGATGTTGCTAGCAAAGACAGCCGTGGTTGCTAGCTGACTTGGTCGATGATCTTAGAGATAGAGGTAAGATGGCTGAAGCACGACACTGTTCTACTACAGTGAAATATCCCTTTAACATGAACTGTCAAGTCTCCTTTTCCTTGTCAAAGGGGCAGCCTCAGGATGTAGCACAGTACAGGTTCAAATCTAGGTCCTCTGGCTTCTGGCTTATTATAGGTGTGACGGGACTGGATTAGTCATCTTGTCTGTAGTGTGGTAGTGAAAGGGTTAACCTTCTGTAGTGTGGTAGTGAAAGGGTTAACCATTTGCCGTGTGACAGTGAAAGGGTTAACCGTCTGTAGGGTGGTAGTGAAAGGGTTAACCATTTGTCGTGTGACAGTGAAAGGGTTAACCGTCTGTAGGGTGGTAGTGAAAGGGTTCACATTATGTAGTGTGGCAGTGAAAGGGTTACCCTTTGTCGTGTGGTAGTGAAAGGGTTGACCTTCTGTAGTGTGGCAGTGAAAGGGTTAACCCTTTGTCGTGTGGCAGTGAAAGGGTTAACTCTTTGTTGTGGGACAGTGAAAGGGTTAACCTGTTGCCGTGTGGCAGTGAAAGGGTTAACCTTCTGTAGTGGGGCAGTGAAAGGGGTAACCCTTTGTCGCGTGGCAGTGAAAGGGTTAACCCTTTGGTTGTGTGGCAGTGAAAGGGTTAACCCTTTGGTCGTGTGGCAGTGAAAGGGTTAACCATTTGGTCGTGTGGCGGTGAAAGGGTTAAATGGCAGGTATACACTGTCCTGTTCAATAACTGAGACAGGTCTCTCTGATGAGTCTATGAGATGATGAGACTATGAGACGATGAGTCTATGAGACTACTCTCTCAAGTGCTTGAGATTGTATAATATAGCATTGTATAGCAGTGTACATAAAGACCCAGTGCCTCATCCGTAGCTAACAGTGTACTGCACTACCACAGGACTGTAACACTTCCTCTGGTCCTGGTCCTGTGGGACCAGGACCCAGACATTCACATTCACAACCTCCCATCAATAAACCTCAGAACATAACATTGCCAACCGGTGGGCTGATGCAGATCTGGCATCAGCTCACACACCAACTCATTATTGTTTATTGTCAGTTGTGTTTGTTGTGTGTATTATCTGTGTTGTTGTTGTTGTCCCCACTGTTAGTCTTGTGTTCCCCTGTCTGTGGTTTGTAAATATGTGTTAGTCTGGTTGTTTAATTGTTATTGTTTTCCCAGTGTACTGTGTTCGGTTTGTTCTGTCTATCACACCTGTGTCCTGTTTGTAATTACCCTCTGTGTCTATCAGTGTCTTGTCAATTAGTCTGTGTATATAGTGTTGTCTGTCCTGCCCTCCTGTGCGCGATCATTGCTAAATGTTACCGTTGTATGTCAGTCGTGTTTTTGTCTTGTGAAAGTAAACTGTTCATCACCACGTCGACTTCTGTCTCATTCTACTCTGCCACCTGGGTTCATCACCATGCCGAAGAAGCGTACTAATCGGAACACAGGACCTAGCATGTCCTACCATGCTCTGTAAATAACTCATGTACAGATACCGATATTCCCTACTTTTTTTTTACTTGTTATTGCACAATGTCGCTCTATTGGTTGGATTCTTATTATATATTATTACTATTGTATTATGCACATCGTTGCGGGCAAGACCCCCCGCATTTCACTGTATACCTGTATGCCGTGACAAATAAAACTCTTGTATCTTGTATCTGTTTCCAACCAGACTTCACAGCTCACCGCCTTTATTATCATAATGCATCCTGCATTGTTAGTAGAACTTAAACCCCCAATCCAGCTTTTTTAATCAATGTGGGTTTAACTTATAATATAGACCCTCATCATCTGCACCTTTGTTTACACTGTTTATTCTTCTCCTATTTTTATATTCAGAGTTAATCATATTGTTTTACGCTGTTTATTTGTTCTCATATTTTTATATTCAGATACAATTTTATTGCCTATATGTATGTGTTTTCTACTATCCACCCTGCCCATACCCTCCCACTCTACACCACCTCACTGCTGCACTGGAGCTCTGGACCTCATCATCACACTCACTCTGGTGATCGGCTTTTATAGAATAGAATAGAATAGAATAGAATAGAATAGAATAGAATAGAATAGAATAGAATAGAATAGAATAGAATAGAATAGAAATACTTTTATTATCCCGAGGGAAATTTGACACTGCAAATCGCTCAACATTAAACATTTAGACAGAACGGGTCACGAATGAGAATAACAAAACGAATCAAATTGCCTAAGATAAGAGTAGAATAAAATAGAATAAAAATGGAATAAAATATACAGTAAATAAATACAGTAAACATATACTGAGGTACACTTTAAGGTTCCTAGAGATTGCAGTGACTGCTCTACATGCACCACGAGGCCTTGGATCAGTTACTTACCGTCGTCTGTTAACAGACTGTTAACAGTTTAACAGTCAACGCGGTTTCATTGCTGGGTTAAGTACTTCTATTCTATTCACATAATATGCTTACTTCATATATCTACTCCATTCACATACTGTATATGCTTACCACTTGTATCTATTGCTATGTCCGCCCACTACAATCACATGAGCTGTCTAACGCCTGTCCCGTCTCCCTGTCCCCCTGTGAGTTGCTGTCCTGGAGTGCTGACCGGAGTGTCGGACGTCCCGTGATGAAGGCCGGGAGAATGCGACCCCCTCTGCGTGCCCCCCTGTCTCCGGAGGAGAGTGCCGGACGTCCCGCGATGATGTCGGGGAGTTTGCGACCCTCTCTGCGCCGCCCCCTATCTCCCTGTCTCCGGCTGTCCCTGAGCAATGACCGGAGTGTTGAATGTCCCGTGACTAAGACGGGGAGGACGTGACTCTATTTGCGCCGCCCCTGTGCCTCAAATAGATCCGCTATCAGCTCTATCTTCAATCTTTCAAAATGTTCAGTTGCTATCGCTATCAGCTCTATCTTTAATCTTTCAAAATGTTCAGTTGCTATTGCATGCACTCATCTGTGTTTCACTTCACACTTGAGTGCATGCTCACCAACTGTAAGTCTGCAACACTACTATCACCGACATCTAAGAAGGGAGATCCCCCCCTTGAATGGCCCTTCTAAGGTTTCTCTCCTCCACACTGCCTGTGGAGAATTTTTTCCTATTGTTAGGTTTTAGTGAGTTTTTCCTTACCTTCGCGTGGGGTATGTCTGGGAGTGCTTGCATTCTTTCATTTATTTGCATTTATCTTACATTTTTTGGACCTTATGGTGTTCTTGTTCTGTTCTTGACTTATTGTTATGTTTTCTTCTTGACTTGTTTAAAGAAGACCTGTACGGCCCATGGGGACATTAACGTGTGTTGTCGGGCCTTATAAATAAATTTGATTTGATTTGATTTAGAGTTCGCACTGAATTAGGAAAATCTGCTTTTAGCGTCTGTGCCCCAGAAACATGGAATGCTTTGCAAAGCACTTTAAAACTCAATTCATTAGTATATCCGTTGGTCAGTTTAAATCGTTAATAGCAAACCACTTCACCACAGTCTGCAGTTTTTTTCTTATTATTTAAAAGGTTTTTGTACTTATTACGTTGTGTATTTCTCAACTCCATTGTAAATGAAAGATTGCTCTCAATGATCCTTCCAGATTAAATAAAGATTGAAAGAATGAATTGAATGAATACCTGTGGCCTCCCCTCCCCCCTCCCTCCCCCACGCTGCTATGACGCACGGATTCCCCCAAGGGGATCAATAAAGGAATATCTTATCTTACCTCATCTCATCCACATGCATTCTGGAAAGGTTTGACCTGCAGAGAGAGAGACATGTAAAAACCCAGATTCCTCTGTTGCCCAGTGTTTCCCCATATCAGGAGGTCACTCAATCAACGACAGAATTGCTGTTTCTTATTATTTATTTATTTTATTTTACTTTATGGTGTCAATGAAGTCACTCTACATTTATGTATAGTTATATGTACACACATATCTATACATACTTATACAACGGCATGCAAATTTCTCGATTCTGATTGGCTGAAACAGTCAAGTTAGATGTGGTTATTTCTTATAACCCACGCTCGTGATCCCAGAACCCGCCCACAACCGAATTACAATCACTCCGCCAGTTCGAGTTTTTCATAGGAAAAGCCAAGATGGCGGACAATAATCTTTACGAATGGATGTGTTGAAAGCATCATAACGACTCATTCAAAAACTATTCTCAAGTTTCTTTAATAGTTGTCATACAGAAGTACAGAATACTTTTATACAAAATGTTTCTTACTGTTACGCTCCAGAGACTGTGCTAGACAAGATAAGTATCAAATAACATAGTATAGCATGTAAATTAGAAGTAGAAAATGAGGTCACAGTGTTCAGTATAGACATATGTACAATGTTCGATGCAGAATAGACGTAACTGAGTTACCATATAATATACAATACTATGCAGTGTACTAATATACAATACTATATAGTGCAAAGCAGAAATGGGATGAGGTACAATTTTAGGTACAATTTACATATAAAGTGTGGGGAGTGGGTGCTACAGTGTGTTTGTTTAAAGTGAGTGTGTGCGTGTGGATGTGTGTGCTATGTGCGTTTGATGGTTGTTGTGTAGTGTTCATTGTTCGTTGAGCAGCCTGATGGCCTGGTGATAGAAGCTTCTTCTGAGTCTTTCTGTGCTCGCCTTGAGACTCCTGTATCGCTTGCCTGACCGCAGCAGTTCAAAGAGGCAGTTGTTCGGGTGACTGGAGTCCTTAATGATTCTCTTAGCCTTGCCCCTGCACCGCTTGTTGTAAATGTTCTGTCATTCTCATATTCTGTCACGGCGAATGTGTTAGTTTCTTACACAATGTTGGATTATGGATTATGTGGAACAAAATATAAATCGCGGGAAGTCTGTTGTTAGATGCCATTCGTCAAAAGGACATGCATTTCACTGTTAATAAAATGTTCAAGCAATCAATCAATCAAACCAATAACACACGCTCACGCGGAGGTGCGCTGTTGTAAGTGAGCGTGGGTTATTGAATTGATTGATTGATTGATTGATTGATTGATTGATTGAACATTTTATTAATGTCCGCCTTGTTTCTAACTGGTTAAGACAGGCGAAATTATAGCCATGTTCTCGCAGGCTCATCTGCGCAAAAGCGCATCGCAGAAGGTGCAGAAAGTTCTGAGAATTCTGTTCCAGCTAAGAGGCAAAATAACGACCCAGATACTCTTTTCACAAACTGCACTATAACCGGGAATGTTACCATCAATGTAAATAAACCATAATCACCCTACGAAAACAGCACTGTATTTGTAAATCTGGTATGTCATAAATGTCTAGATGTAGCAGTACTGTCTATCTGTGTGTCATGTATGTCATATATGTTATGATGAATTGAAAGACGAAAGTCTTTCTCTGGTCTGCATCCCCTTAACAATTGTGTGTATTGGGGAGGCGGAGCTGAGCGATCATGGAGTAGACGTGTTTCACATGAGCTCCCTTCTACCGTGCTGAATATACGTTTCTCCCCATTAGTCTTTATTTTATTTTTATTTGTTTTTTATCTGTTTGCTAGGTCGTCGTGCTTAGTATACATTCATCAACTTTTTTCGACTTTCTACGATGGCGGGGGTGGAAACCAGAGCCATGAAAGAATTAGGCACGACACCGGCACCGCCGAGCATGGCCGCACCGTCTCCCGCTGTCGGGGAGTTAAGCGAAGCTGTGCTCTTGGTCATGACCAAGCTACACGCAGACTCTGAGACACGCATCGCTGAAGCACAGAAGAAAGTACACGCAGACTCTGAGGCACGCATCGCTGAAGCACAGAAGAAAGTGTTGGCGGATTTCTGTATCAGCCTCCGTCGTGAGATATCAGAGGAAATACGGCTGGCGGTAGTACCGCTAACAGACAAGATGGAGGCGATACACGCTGCCTCTTCGGCTAATGCTAACGAACTAGCCATGCTAACAACGGAGGTATCATCACAGTGTGAGAAGATGGCGGGTCTTGAATCCGCCCTGCTGGCTAGGCAGGCTGAAGTCAACAAACTACAGTCGGCGATGGAGGAGATGCAGTCCCGGGATAGACGCCACAACGTCAGGATTGTTGGAGTACCGGAGACCAGCGGTGAAGGCCGTCTCTCTGAGACCGTGCCCGAACTGCTGCAGAAGTTACTAGGGACAGACGTCCTCCCTATGCCTCCTATCTGTGAGTCGGCCTACAGAGCGGGCAGGTTTTCTCCCGGCGTGAACAAAGAACCGAGGCCCATCATAGTCAAGCTGAACAGACTCCAACAGAGAGAAATCATCATGCGGTCGGCTCGTACCAGAAGGGGTACTCTGAGGCTCGGCGATCACAAAGTAGCCATTTTCGAGGACTTTACACCGGAGGTTCAAGCTCAGAGAGCCGAGTACAAGGTGGTCCTGACTAAGCTATGGAAACTAGGCCTGAGGCCCACGTTATTCGCTCCCGCGAAATTATCTGTGTTGGAGAAGGTCGGTGGTCAGCGTTTGTTTTGGTCGTTGGCTAAAGCGAAGGAATATCTCGCGGAGACACCCGAGTCTGTTGCTTGATATCTATGGAGGGTGAGTGACTTGGCGGTTTGGACCTAGATACATTGATTAGGTCGACTATTCACAAACACTTGCTGTCATGCCCAGACATGCTAACTGTCCTCTGCCCATCCAACTAGCGGGGCTTCCCAATGACTTCTGTTACTTGCTAAAGCTGACCTCATGGTCGTACTTGTGTATCGCCTCTTTGGAAGCTAACGAGCTAGCTGAACAATGTACATAGTAGGCTAACGTGCTATCCGGATTCGTCACTAGCTTACGCGCTAGCCTCGGGCTAGCCAGCGGGCTTCGACTATGGTCTGCGCTGAGACATTCGAGACCCGTTAATGGTTACGTATTTTGGTTGCTGTTGCTGTTCAAAGGGACATTGGTTTGCACAATTCAAGAGTGACCGAATCCCTAACTAACTTCTGATATGCTTTTTATTTTTATATCCAGGTTGTTTTGAGCTTTGGTGATCCAAAGTAGATGCCAAGGTCGGTTGAATATGCATATACAATATTTGATAACAGGTTGGGTCGGGTATGGCTTGCACTTCATGGCTATATGGTTATATGGCTTGCACTCTAGCCATTACCCTCTTTTCCCTTTTTTTTTTTTCTTTCCTATTGTCGCTGTTTTTATGTCATCTATATGCGCGATTTAAATGTGATCCGGTTCTACCTTGGACTAACTGCTGACTCGCCTTAATTTTGTTTTGAATTTTCCGTGAGCCACTTATGCTATAACGCTGATACATTAATATGCAGACTCCAAGGTAGATGGTTACAGGTTGATGCTGAGTAATTATATAATAATTATTGTCGCTGTTTTAATGGCATTTGAATGAGCAATTTAACTGTGATCCGATCCTACCTTGGACTAACTGCTCCGACCGATATCTTTATTGAAACAATGTATTATATGGCTTGCACTATAGCCATTACCCTCTTTTCCTTTCCTTTTTTCTTTCTTACTGTCGCTGTTTTTATGTCATCCGTATACGTGATTTAAGTGTGAGCCGATTCTACCTTGGACTAACTGCTAATCTGCCTTAAATGTGTTTTGAATTTTCCGTGATCCACTTATGCTATAACGTTGCGACATTAATATGCAGACTCCAAGGTAGTTGGTTACAGGGTTGATGCTGAGTAATTATATAATAATTAGTGTCGCTGTTTTAATGGCATTTGAATGAGCAATTTAACTGTGATTCGATCCTACCTTGGACTAACTGCTCCGACCGATATCTTTATTGAAACAATGTATGATGACAGGTGGTGTCAGGTGTTGCCTATTACCATCCCCGGATTGATTAATGAATGATTGTGTTTAATTCTATTCTTACATAGGTTATGTCATTTCAGCCGTTGTGCCTGATCAGAGGGACGGCTAAAGGGATGCACTTTGACCATAACCTTTTTTTTCCCTTCCTCCCTTTTTTTTGTCATTGTTTAATTGACACTGTTCACACAATTTTGCACAATTAACCTGTGACCCGAACCTGCCTTAGACTATCGGCTGGGATGCTTTAATTTAATTTTGTTTTGAATTTTCCTATACCCTTTTGGGCTATAACAAAGTGATGTTGAAGCGCAGATTCGGAAATAGAGGGCTGCAGGTTGATGCGGAGTTATTATTTAATAATGGCTATTTTTACCATTATGGTTGTCTCATGTTGGGGCCAGGGCTCAGGTGGGTTTCGACCGATATCTTTATTGAATTTTATTTTATTATTATTTGTGTTTATTGGACTAGTGGGGGTTTACTCAGGGGTTTATCTAGAGGGGGGTGGGAGTGGGGAGCGTCTTATTGATCCATGTCTCTAGTGGGAAGTGATAGGAAGATGACCATCCTCAGTGGATGGGGCATAGGGTGGGGACTGGAGAGTGGGTATAGGGGAACTTATAGTAGGACGGGTGGGTTAGGGTTTAGAGTAGAAGGAGGGGGGGTTGTAGCTGGGGTGGTATTTTTATGTGTTCTATGTACTGTTGTCTTATATGTGTGTAAGTGTTCCTCCTCTGAACTCCTGGGATTGACCGTCCGGGCCCGCCGGGATCGGCACCTCTGTACTCAGCCTGGCTGCACGGGTATGTTCTCTACGCACTTATACAAGCTCGACCATGGCTAAATTGAATATTTTAATTTGGAACGCAGGAGGGCTTAACGCCCCACACAAGCGTGCCAGTGTCCTTTGGCTATTGAAGAGGAGAAATATTGACCTTGCTCTCCTTAGTGAGACGCATTTAATGGTAGGTGACGTGTCAAGACTGGCAAATCGGCAATATCACGTTATCTCCTCATCCTCAGCCGATGATAAGACGAAAGGAGTAGTCATAGTTACAAGACGTAACCTTGATATCAAAATCTTGGATGTATGGTCGGACACGGAGGGAAGGATTACTATAGCAAAAGTTGAATTCTTGCATAGGAAGATGGCTATAATAGCATTGTATGCTCCTAACACATTTGATTCAGCGTTCTATAATACAATCACGAAGAATATGTTGGAACTTAATGGATACGCTCTCATTGTGGGTGGCGATTTTAATGCGTGCTGGGATGCGGAGATGGATAGGTCCGGGCCCTCTGAAACGAGCGACCAGAAACGGGCCTCTAAGGCCCTCAGGATGTGGGCCAAAGACACGGGGCTCACAGACCTCTGGCGCTTATGCAACCCCACCCTCAGAGATTACTCTCACCTGTCAGCCAGACACAAAAGCTTCTCTCGAATTGACTATGCATTCGCGTCCCCTAATATGTTTGATAGTTTCGATGTCTCATTGGTTCCCTTGGCTCTCTCAGACCACAAGGGGATTTTCCTTACGGCAACCTTTGGCAGGCTCTCCGCAAGAGCTCCCAGATGGCGTTTTAATTCGACCTTGCTAAAGAACGATGACTTCTGTTCTGAGTTCAGGAGTAAACTAGCTGAATTTTTGCAGATCAACGTTGGCACAGTAGAAGACCCTAGGGTCCTGTGGAACGCATTGAAAGGATTCATCAGGGGTCATGTCACACTATTTGCCTCCAATTTGCGAAAATCCCGGTCAAAAAAGCTAGAAGGACTGGAATCATTATATGCGGACCTATACGCATCCTTGCAAACTGACTATAATGAACGACTAAACACACAACGTAAGATAGTCAAAAAAGAAATAAACTCCATACTTAAACAACAGTCTGAGTTCTTGATACATAGGACAAGACAAAATTACTATTTTCACGGCTCCAGACCTAGCCATCTATTGGCAATGAAAATACGCTCAAATGATCAATTCTCGGATATCCCCTCGATTAGGACGAGCCAGGGTGCAGTCACTACTGATTCGAAAAAGATCAATGACACTTTTAAAGAGTTTTACTCACAGTTATATAGCTCAGAGGGTAATCTGGATGACTCTAAATTTGAATCGTTCATTGGCGGGCTTGAGATACCCCACATCTCTGAGGAAGAGGCCAAGGAACTGGGGAGACCGATTACTCTCGTAGAATTGAGGGAGACTATTGTTGAAATGCAGAGGGGTAAGGCGCCAGGCTGGGATGGTATTCCACCCGAAGTGTATTTAGCTTTCTGGGACCAACTGGGTCCATTGATGCTCGATATGATCAATTACGCTATCGAACAAGGGGAGTTCTCAAGAGATGTCAATATGGCGTTGATTTCTTTACTTCTCAAAAAGGACAAAGATCCCAATGATTGTGGTAGCTATAGACCCTTGAGTCTTCTCGGGGCCGATTTAAAGGTGTTTGCCAAGGTGCTGGCCCGTCGCCTGCAGAGATTTATGTCTGTATTGGTACACTGCGATCAAACTGGTTTTATCCCGGGGCGTCTGGCTGCAGATAATCTTAGGAGGCTGTTGCATGTAATCGATAACAGTAAAGACAATACAACTCCATCCACAGTTCTGTCTTTGGATGCCATGAAGGCGTTTGACAGACTTGAGTGGTCATACCTGTGGAAGGTACTTGAGGTCATGGGTCTTGGAAAGAGTTTTATTCATATGATTAAAGTCCTGTATGCCTCGCCGTCTGCGATGATACTGACAGGCAAAAACTGTTCCACACTCTTTCCAGTCTCCAGATCTTCTAGACAGGGTTGCCCTCTGAGCCCGGGACTGTTCGCGCTTTCCCTCGAACCTTTGGCCCAATTTATTAGGCAATCGAAGGACATCGGCCCCATAATGGTCAACAATACTCCACACAAAATTGCTCTCTATGCGGATGACCTGCTGATTTTCATGGACGACCCCTCCCGGTCGGCCACAAAATTATTGAGGATAATCGACGACTTTGGTAAATTGTCAGGTTTTAAGATTAACTGGAAAAAATCAGCCTGCCTACCTCTTAATGAACTGGCCAAGGCGGTATGACTACCAGCTGATATCCCCATAGTAGAACATTTTAAATACTTGGGCATAGAGATATTCCCCACGCTGAACCAAACTACTAAGTACAACTTCACGGGTACTTATGATAAAATACGCCAGGATCTAGACAGGTGGTCGTCCCTTCCTAACTCCTTACAAGCCCGGGCTTCCATAATCAAAATGAACATCCTGCCTAGGATAAATTTTATTAGCTCAATGCTCCCCCTGCCCCCTCCAATAGACCACTGGCGCAAGGTACAATCGATGGTATCTAAGTTTGTCTGGAATAACAAACGCCCGAGAATCAAAAGGGCTACTACTCAACGTAGGAAACAAGATGGGGGCCTCGCAATCCCTGATTTTAAACTTTATTTCTGGTCCTTTTCACTGAGACCTCTGATGTGCTGGCTAGACCCTGTAGAGGCTGTATCGTGGCGCTCCTTAGAAGCGGCGGCGGTGTCTCCGCTAAGATTGCAGGATGTAGTGTACTCCACTGTCTCTATTGCGAAATGCCGGCTGAGGTATGGACCGATCATAACTCACGTGATCCAAACGTGGCGTAATGTACAGAGGTCGTGTGGGGTTAAATGCCCTTGGCACCTGGACTCTCCAATTTTTAATAACCAGCAATTACTTGTTGGACACAAGCCGGTTAATATTCCTCAATGGCAAAGGAGGGGAGTGCATACTCTGGAGGATATTTATGATAAGAACGGCCTCCGTGCGTTTCAGGACTTAAGAGAATTTTATGATCTTCCCGGCGAGTCCTTCTTTCTTTACCTTCAACTAAGGTCAGCACTGAGGGCGCATGGCGTACCGTGGGCTCAAGCCTTGCACCCACACCCCTTCCTCAGGCTCATAGTGGACAGGACGACATCCAGAGGGTTTGTCTCCGACTTTTATACGCTCTTAATTCAATCCACGTATAAAAATTTATCATTGGATACAATCTGGCGTGTGGATATCCCGGAGTTGGACCCCGAGTTTGACTGGGATGATGTTTGGGCAAATGTGGCATTATCTTCCCGCAACCCCAATCACCAGCAAATTAATTTTAATTATATTCATAGGACCTATCTTACACCTAGGAAGCTATTTGCTATGGGACTGATAACCGACTCACGGTGCACTTTGTGCTCTCAAAAGGCCACTGGCACTTATATGCATATGTATTGGGATTGCCCACCAGTGGCCCGCTTCTGGAGGTCAATAACGGACAAACTTTCAGATCTGTGTGGCTTAACTATCCCATTCACAGCTGTTACGCTACTCCTGAACGATATAACGACACTACCCGCGTCCGTACAACTGAAAAGGGTTGTCCTAGCGGGCGTCACAGCAGCGAAGAAGCTAATAGCAATGAGATGGAAGGAGCCTGAGAAGCTTACAATGATTAACTGGTCCCTAACTCTATTGGATGTGATTTATCTTGAGATATCCACAGCCCGGGTGATTGGGGTGGGGCAGGCTGGAATTGACCTGTGGTTCGCAGCAGCTGAGAAGGTAAAGACCGCAGTGTGCGGCTGAGCGGGGTTGGGGTGCGTGTTCGGGTGAGTCCGGCGGTCTCTTGGGAGGGGGAGGAGGAAATGTTTTTGTCTGTCTTGTCCCTTGTCTTGTCATATTGAGTTTAGCTGGGGATATTATGGGGGGGCAGCTATTTAACTATTTCTTCACTGTTTGGCCACTTTTACACGGTCTCTGTGAGTCTATGGAACACCTCTACAGGTTTTTGTTTTTTCATGAAGGTTCATTGCTCTGTTTTCAGGTCGTGTTCCCCCAAAAAATGGTCCTTGTGGTGGGTTGGAGATGTACGTTTTATTAATATGGGGTCACACGGCCGGGAATCGGGGCTGAACACTGGGAAAGACCATTTATTAGATAGTACCCCTTGGAATTAATTTAGAAGGTTGAACTCTGGTTTCTTTTCTCTTGTCTGTATAATTGTTAGTCTGTATTATTATTGTTTTTGTTATTTTCTTGTGAAGTTCTATGTATTGTGATTGTGGTTAATGTGTTTCGTGAGTGTCAATAAAATAAAATAAAAATTTGATCAAAAAAAAAAACAATTGTGTGTATTGAGCTGTACTGTATTGTACCCATTCTGCAATCTGGTAATAAAATGTTCAATCAATCAATCATTCCAATAACAACCGCTAACTTCATAATTCATCTGTATCGCAACCGAATCACGGATTTCATCGAGGCAGGTAGCATTATGTCGGGAAAAATGAAATGAAATAAACAAATGTGAATTAAAGAAGTTAAAACGAAGTTTAGCCTATTAAATTGTTTAAAAAGCCTATAGCCAATGACGTATTTTAACGCGACTGGCGAGGACTGCGAGGAGGGGGAATTGATTTGCAACCGTGTACAAGCAAAACTTTGACTGTAAACGGCGTCTAACCTGACTGCATAAACGCAACGTCCATTATGCTTCAATTAATGTGTGTTTATTGTATGGCAATAAGGTTGGATGAATTCGGCAATTGTATAAAGATGTAAGCACTGTCTATCTGTAATACAATTTTCAATCAATCAATCAATCCCATAACACACGCTCACACACGCTCACTTTAGATGGAATGCCTTGAAACAGCGCTGCTGACGGAGGCAACGTCTCTCTTTTTTTCTTTTTTTTAACTACTTTTTCTGCCGATGGTTGTCAATAAATCTTCAATTAATGTGTTTATTGTATAGCAATAAGGTTGGATGAATGCACCAGTTGTATAAAAGCCATTACACCACGCGCTGCAGTCGTGGGTTATGAGAATGAGACCATGCCCAGGGCAGGGGGGTCTAACAACCACCTAACGACCACCCCTAGGCATGGTCTAATTCTCATAACCCACTCCTGCGTGTGATGTAATGCTTAAATACACACACACACACATATCCATACAGTACATACATGTATGCATACATACACATACACACACACACACACACACACATACACACATACATATCCATACATACATACATCCATACACATTGTAACGTTTGGGCTTTTTGCTCTCCCTTAGGAAACAGAGTCCTAGCACCACCCTGGAGTATTTCACCCTTTCGTCTCCTCTCTAGATTGTCCTGATTGCTAATTAACGCCTGCTGTGTGTATTTGACTCTCCTTCTTAAATGATTACCTGTTTTGTTTTCTCATTGTCAGTTATTCACCTAACGTTACCGTGAGTACGCTAGTGTCTACGGAGATTCGCATAGCTCCCGGCCTGGTGGATGCGTCTGCCGCTGCTATGCGATTATGTTTAATCTTGTTTTGTTTTGTTTTGTTTATTATTATATCGGGTTGTGGAGACTGTGCATCTCAACCATTCTCATTATCGTGGAGACTGTGCATCTCAACCATTCTCATTATCGTGGAGACTGTGCCTCTCAAAACATTCTCATTATTGTGGAGACTGTGCATCTCAAAACATTCTCATTATTATTGTGGAGACTGTGCATCTCAAAACATTCTCATTATCGTGGAGACTGTGCCTCTCAAAACATTCTCATTATCGTGGAGACTGTGCCTCTCAAAACATTCTCATTATTGTGTGGAGACTGTGCCTCTCAAAACATTCTCATTATCGTGGAGACTGTGCCTCTCAAAACATTCTCATTATCGTGGAGACTGTGCCTCTCAAAACATTCTCATTATTGCTCTAAACGTTTCAAAATAAAGAAACAGTATTTTTGTTGAGAAAGAGCAACCATCATTTCCGCATCTTTCTTCTATTCTGCATTTGGGTCCAGCACACCTACCTGAACCGTAACACACATAAATGTACACACATACATACACAAACACATAAATGTACACACATACATACACAAACACACACACACATAAATGTACACACATACATACACAAACACATAAATGTACACACATACATACACAAACACACACACACACATAAATGTACACACGCACACGCACGCACGCACACACACACACACACACACACACACACACACATACATACATACACACACACACACATACATACATACATACATACATACATACATACATACATACATACATACATACATACATACATACATACATACATACATACATACATACATACATACATACATACATACATACATACATACATACATACATACAGGGGTGTAAAGTACTTGAGTAATTGTACTTCGTTACAATACTTAAGTACTGTTTTGGGGGATTTGTACTTTACTCGAGTATTATTAGGTTTGTATACTTTGTACTTTTACTCCATTACATTTCAGAGAGAAATACATACTTTTTACTCCTTACATTTAAAATGCAGACCTACAAAGTACAAAGTACAAATCTCACAGGTCCAACCATTTAATTAGTATATTTTAATTGTTTATCTGGCCGAACTAACGTTAACGTTATTAATCCTGCGACCGCAGGTAAACAGCCAATCAAATCCCCATCAATGGAAAATGAACCCGCCCATACCCATGCTGATTGGTCCTTGTGCAACACGAGAAAGCAGGGATCTTTGATTAAACACCTGCTATCAGAAGAATAGACAGTCAGATCCGCATTATGCTGTGGTTAATATTGTGATATTATTCAGGGTACTCCAGTATTCTGTCTTCTGTCTGTCTTCAGCATTGTCTATCGCAGAACACATTCCATTGTGGGCAGAGTGTATGCTTGGTTTCATTCCAGCCTTGCCTAAATACCAGCTGATGATTTCACTAATTGGCTCACCTCTTCAACTAACTCACCTGGTGCAATGTATAGTTAAAATGAAAACTTGGCCCACGATGGAATTAATTTGAGACCCCTGGTCTATCCCTTTCAAAAAAAAATTTACTTTTACTTTGTAGTACTTAAGTACATTTTAAAGTAGGACTTTTTTACTTTTACTCAAGTGTGTTTTTAGCCAGATACTTTGACTTTTACTTGAGTCAGATTTTGAGACGGTACCCATACTTTCACTTAAGTATAATTTCTGGGTACTTTTTACACCCCTGCATACATACATACATACATACATACATACATACATGGGGGACCCTGATGGAAACAAGACAAACGTCTTTCTCAGGTCTGCATCCCCTTAACAATTGTATGTATTGAGCCGTACTGTATTGTACCCATTCTGCAATCTGTTAAATAAAGTTTTCATTCATTCATTCACATACATACATACATACATACGTACGCACGCACGCACGCACACACACGCACACGCACACACACACACACACACACACACACACACACACACACACACACACACACACACACACACACACACACACACACACACACACATACATACATACATACATACATACATACATACATACATACATACATACATACATACATACATACATACATACATACATACATACATACATACATACATACATACATACACACACACACACACACACACACACACACACACGCACACACACACATAAATGTACACATACTAAATCATCATCTACAGAATGAAAACATGTTGCTGTTTCTCATTTATGGTTTCTGTGTGCACGTGTTCCTGTGTGGATTACTGATCGGGCCTTTAATTAAGGAACTGCGGGACCGCCGCTGAGGAGACGGCTGCTGAAATATTGATACCGCTGTAGAGATTCTGCTGAAGGATGCGGCTCCAGGCGTCCGGACGACGCTAACGTGTTTCCAAGGAGGAGGATTATTCTGGCACCTTCTAGACGTCATCTCCGCTCTCAGAGGAGACACCCGGCGACGGAGCAAAACAAACGGATTTGCGCTCATTAGTCAAATATGTTCTCATAAATGAGAAGCCTTGTCGTCGTTATATAGAGCACAGGTAGGCTAGAGTACAACAGAAATACGTTCCGGCATCCAACCACAGTGCAAATGTAACAGTAAAGTGCAACAGTGATATACAATGTACACAGGTGATTAAACTGGGTATAAAATATATAAATGAGTACCACTGAGTAATAGTGATAATCAGATGTATGCACAGAGTTGTAGTATTTATATGTACAGTGATGCAGGTATAAAGACACTATGGTAGTAAGTCGTACTGGCCAGCAGTGTAACTAGTAAGAGTAGGTAAGAGATATGTACAGATATAGATATAGTATTAATATGTACAGTGATACAGGTATAAAGACACTATGGTAGTAAGTCGTACTGGCCAGCAGCGTAACTAGTAAGAGTAGGTAAGAGATATGTACAACTATAGATGTACTGTAGTATTAATATGTACAGTGATACAGGTATAAAGACACTATGGTAGTAAGTCGTACTGGCCAGCAGTGTAACTAGTAAGAATAGGATCATTAATAAAATATGTTCTCATGAATGAGAAGCCTTGTCATTATAGAGCACAAGTACAGTACAACATGATATGATATTTTCATTTATAATGAGCCCCCCAGCCAATTTTTACATCGGTCCGGGGCGCAGCCCGGGGGAAATAACAATAATGAAGAGACAGGACAATGGAGACAGGCAGGGCCGGAGCTAGTACATTTGTTGCCCTAGGCAAGCCTCACCCCTGGCGCCCCGGATGGCTTTTGCGTCTTCATAGTTCTCTAGTCTCTCCTCGATGCTCGCTTCGACACACACTCCACCGTTCCCATCAATGAGCCGGCATGTTCTGACAACTCTACCTCTTCCAGACCGAACCGTCAGCATTTCAAATTTTTTGGCACAATCTTCCCTTATGTTAGATTCTTCTTCTTTTTAAATGTCAAAATATTGGTTGCAGATATAGAAAGGGGCGCAAAACACTATTATTATAAAAAAAAAACATATTAATATATATATACGGTATATTATTATATATTTATTTTAGCTGGGCTCAGTTTTTGGTGCCCCCCCCTTTGGGAGGCGCTCTAGGCAACCGCCTATGTCACCTATAGGAAGCTCCGCCCCTGGAGACAGGGAACCAGGCAGATGAACAGACAGAGAACTGTTATAGTCTCAGCACGGGCATACTTCACTCCCCCTCCTTTTCCCCTCACGTTCACCACACACTCCTCTTCATCCCCCTCTCCATCCACCACGCACTCCTCCTCATCCTCTCTCTCTCCATTCACCCCTCCTCTCACCCTTATACGACCAGCGTCACTTCACTTCACGTCACCTAGCCCAGCTGCACCTCATCCCCCTGATTCACACGCCGTCAGGCACCTCACTCCTCACAGCTGCATCCTATCCCCCGTTGACGAGGTGCCTACTTCTACTCCACGACGCTGACCAGAAGTCGTCGTGGTGTTAAACACCACAACCCAGGACCACCGTTCCTGTGCGCCGTCCTGCCTGGACGTTCCCTGTCCCCGAGGAGGACCACTGGCTCGCTCTCGCTGTTCAACTACTTGCATTAAAACCTCTTGAAACGCTCCATTCTCCTCTCCTGTGTGTTCAGCAATTGGGCTGTGTTCCAGACCACATTCTCACAAGAACATAAGAACACCTCAGACACACAACACAACAGCAAAGTAACTCAATGGAAGTGAAAAGGTGGGTTTTAAGCAAGGCCTTGAAGGTCTGTAAGGTGTTGGCAGACTTAGGGCGGGATCCACAAAGAATGGATTGCACGGTGCTAATTGCACCCTTACTTACAATTCATTATGAATTGAAAACGGGGGACCCTGATGTAAACAAGACGAAAGTCTTTCTCTGGTCTGCATCCCCTTAACAATTGTGTGTATTGAGCCGTACTGTATTGTACCCATTCTGCAACCTGTTAATACAATTTTCAATCAATCACCGCACATCAACATTCACAACCTTTGTTACTGAGTAGAGAGCAAACTAAGCGGGTGCATCGTGACATTTGGGGAGTGACTGTGGCACGTAGCGGTACTGCAAGTAAACTCACTCCCCCTTAACACTTCCTGCGCCAAAAACGTCGTACAACGTGTTTCAAGTTCATGCTAATTCTGCCATTACACGGCGTACGACGTTATTGAGATCATATTTAATTTTTTCGCCATTGTTACGACCCCTGTGTGTCTAAGGGTAAAGGGCTGTAACATAACAGTTGGTTGACAGAAAAGATGGACCACGTTTGTAAACAACAATGATATTTATTGGTAAATGCAAAGGAAGCACATGTAGCTCAGGGGTGAGCCCAGGCCAAAACAACAAACAAACACCACTATACTCCAAATAAACACAATCTAATCTATGGTAAAAGAGATTACATTACCTAAACTACTCTTACCTAACCAAAACAGGAGAAAACAATGTCCAAAGGAAATGGCAGCTCACCCCATCTGTGCTTCCTGAGAAAGAGAGAAAAACACATTAATTATACAGAAACAAAATGGAAACATAACAAAACAATCTATAGGTAACAATGCTCTCTCTGCGGCCATACAATCACAAAGGCACTTTCACTATTACAAAGGCCTATAAACAAAAAGGGATATTATCAAAGTACAATGCCACAAAATAACACTAGGCCTAGCCTCATGCCAGAGAGAGAGAAAGACTGAAGGGAGAAAGCCATGTTTTAACAGGTGTGGGGTGATCCATGATTGGGGGGTGTGGATTGAGTGTTAGAGTCTGGAAAGCCAACCACCAATCACTGCTGTGTTGCAATAATGTTGTTTTGGCCTGGGCTCACCCCTGAGCTACATGTGCTTCCTTTGCATTTACCAATAAATATCATTGTTGTTTACAAACGTGGTCCATCTTTTCTGTCAACCAACTGTTATGTTACAGCCCTTTACCCTTAGACACACAGGGGTCGTAACATAAGGGAACAATTGGCAGGGACCAATGGGGAAGGGAACAATGGCTGGAGGGAGGAAACAAAATGGAGAACACACACACATGGAGACACACACTGGGGAATATATACATTGGGATGTAACACCCCCATACATAAGACAAAAAACATGCCTACATAAACTACCAACTAAACATGTTTTTTTTTTCTTTTTTTTTAACAACGAGATAACATCCCCGAGATAACATGCACTCCAAAACAAAGAGCTATGAAAAAACTAGCAGCAACATAAAACGAGTCCACAGCAACATAGACCGAGTAGACAGAAAAAATAGATCAAGTCGACAGCAATATACAGTAGAACGAGTCGACAGCAACAGAGATTTCAACTACGAGACAGAGCATCCGCCAACACATTATCAGACCCCTTCTTATGCTTTATGCTGAGGTTATAATTTTGCACTATGAGCGCCCAACGCATGAGGCGCTGATTGTGGTTGTACATCCGCGACAGAAAAACCAATGGGTTGTGGTCGGTGTATACTACCACTGGTAATACGCTCGAACCGACATACACCTCAAAATGTTGCAACGCATACAACATAGCCAAAGTCTCCTTTTCAATAGTGGAATAGTTTAGCTGATGTTTGTTAAATTTCCGGGAGAAATAACAAACCGGGTGACTGACACCATCGTGATCTTCCTGTAATAACACCCCTCCAGCTCCCACCCCGCTGGCATCCACCTCCAGCTGGAACGGCAGGGAGAAATCTGGAGCAGAGAGAACAGGGGAACTGCATAAGAGAGCTTTAACACTATCAAATGCATTTTGACAATCAGCTGTCCAAATGAATGGTTTGGACGGGCTACACAGGCTAGTGAGAGAAGTGACGACAGAAGAAAAGTTCCGGCAAAAACCACGGTAATACCCAGCCATCCCAAGGAATCTACGCAATTCCCGCCTAGTAGTAGGCACTGGAAAAGTTGTGATTGCAGATATTTTTGCATCCACCGGACGCACTTGGCCTTGTCCTACCTGCTTACCAAGATAGGTAACCGTAGCCTTGCCGAACTCACACTTGGCAAGGTTAAGGGTCAGGGAGGCTCCAGCTAAGCGGTCAAAGACAGTTTGCAAGGTTGTCATGTGGTCACGCCAGTTGGTCGAATAGACAACCAGGTCATCGAGATAGGCATTACAATTTGGAACACCAGCCAGGACTAGGGTCACCAGTCGCTGGAAAGTGGCCGGGGCATTACGCATTCCAAAAGGCATTACAGTATATTGCAAAAAATTGTCAGGAGTAACAAACGCAGAGATTTCCGAGGCACGGGGGGTCAAAGGGACCTGCCAGTAACCCTTTAACAAATCTAGTTTGCTAACATAGGTGGCAGATCCAAGGTTGTCAATACAATCTTCCATGCGGGGCAGTGGGAAGGAATCAGGCACGGTGACAGCATTTACCTTTCGGAAATCAGTACAAAATCTAGGAGTTCCATCCGATTTGGGAGCTAACAAGCAAGGTGAACTCCAGGGACTGCAACTTGGCTTGGCTAAACCATGTTTTAACAAATAGTCAACCTCCTGTTGCATCATGGCCCTCTTGGTGATGTTAACACGGTATGCATGTTGCTTGATAGGCACAGCATTGTTAACTTTAATATCATGGGCCAATACAGAAGTACAGGAGGGAACATCACCAAACAGAGCCATGTAGGCCTGAATCAAATTTGTGATGTCCTCTCGCTGCTCCTCAGGTAAGTGTGCTAAGTGAGTGGGCAGGTTCAATAACATCTCAGTGTTGGACAATCTAGCACCCTGATGGGCTGCATTGCGCAACTCCAAGCCATCTACGTCCTCACCACTAACGTCAGGAGAGTCCGGAACTATTGGAGTTGAGGCAACAGCAGAGACGGCCAGTCCGGCTGTCTGGTCTGAGGTCTTCACCTGCACACTATCTCTGGAAAAATATGGTTTAAGCATATTGATGTGGCAAACACGAGAGTGACGTTTACGATCAGGGGTGCGAACCACATAGTCTGTATCACTTATCTTCTTGTCTATTGCATACGGTCCGGAAAAACGAGCGGAAAGAGCAGAACCAAGGATAGGTAACAGGACTAGAACCTTATCACCTGGCTGGAAAGATCGAGAAACAGCTTTCTCGTCATAGTGCCGTTTCATAGTTCTCTGGGAAGAAGAGAGCGCTTCTTTTGCGAGAGAGCACGCCTGATGCAGTCGCTCTCGAAACTGGCTAACAAAATCTAGCACATTAGTGGGTGTGCTGGCACCCTTTGACATGAACCGTTCTTTAAGAACTTTCAGAGGCCCTCTAACAGTGTGCCCAAAAACGAGCTCAGCAGGACTGAAACCAAGAGACTCCTGTATGGTCTCTCGCGCAGCAAATAGAACAAGGGGGACACCCTCATCCCAATCTTTCTCTGTGTCTAAGCAATATTTACGCAGCATGGACTTTAAGGTCTGATGCCAACGTTCTAGAGCCCCCTGAGTTTCAGGGTGGTAGGCACTGGACACTATATGTCGGATACCCAGGGACTGTAACACTTGCTCAAATAACCTAGACAGGAAGTTGGTGCCTTGGTCCGTTTGTACTACCTTAGGCAGTCCAAACGTGGAGAAGAACTTCGTCAAAGCCTTAACTATTACAGGCGCTGTAATTCTGCGAAGAGGGATAGCCTCAGGGAAACGGGTGGCGGTACACATTATTGTCAACAAAAACTGATTGCCGGCTTTGGTCCTTGGCAACGGACCAACACAGTCAACTATGACATGTTCAAATGGTTCACCGACCGCTGGTATAGGACAGAGGGGAGCAGGTGGAATTCCGTCAGCCATTTTGGAAAGCAAGATGGCCGTCACTACCTTTCCTCTGCTCAGGGTTTCCTGAAATACTTTACAATCCTTTAGAAATCACCAAAATACAGTGCCATCCATACAGAATGAAATCACCACTGATGGCAAAGTAATGTTTATTTCCAGTTTTTGGGTAAATCTTTGCAAGTTGGTGTATTTTGAACAAGGACATTGTTAAAGGCCTGGGAGCAGCACATGGTGGTTTGAAACATAGTAGTATCTCATTAAGCCTTTTTCTTTGTCTACTTGTGACCGGCTGGAGCAAAGATGACTATGACGATCAAAAAACTGGCAGAGGAATTTGAAGAATTTAAAAAATCACTAAATTTTATGACTGAGGAGATCAGCAAAGTGGTAAAACAACAAGGTGACATCATGAAACTAATGAAGGAGGTTCGTGAGTTGAAGGCCACAATCAACCAAAGGGACCAGAAGATCGAACTGATGGAACAAAGGATTGACGACTTGGAGCAGTACTCTCGTGCTGATGACCTTATCATCACTGGGCTGGAAATCAAACATCGCAGCTATGCCAGAGCAACAGCCGGTGACCGACAAGGTGAGGATGCACCACCTGAGGAACTGTATACAGTAGAGCAGCAAGTGGTTCAATACATGAGAAGTAAGAACATTCCCTTAGAGAGCCAGCACATCTCAGCTTGTCACATTCTCCCAAGCAAGGACAAAAAAAACACCAAGACCACGATTGTTGTCAAGCTTGCAAATCGAAAGCATAAGGTTGAAGTGTTGAGACAATCCAAAAACCTTAGAGATACTGGAGTGTATATAAACGAGCACCTAACAAAGAAGAATTCTGAAATAGCTTGGTATGGCCGTGTCCTCAGAAAGCAAAACAAGATCCAAGCAACCTGGTCAAGAAATGGAAAAGTATTTATAAAGTTAAACGGACCACCAGAGCAGGCCAGGGTGGTTGCGGTACGAAATCTGAATGATCTGGAGCAATACAAGTGACAATGCCTAAATATATTTTTTTGGGACCGATGACTTGGATTTCATTCATGCTGTTTACCTTATTGACTGAGTTTTTTTCTGGTAGGCCTGTATGGCCAAGATGTTTTCTGTCTGGACATGTGGAAGATATGTTTCTTTTATGTTTTTTTTTGTTCTTTGTTTTTTTTGGCTTTTTCATTTTCAACTTTATGGCATTCTTTGGTTGGCATAGAACCTATGGTCTGAAAGAGATATCATGGATTATTTTTTATCTATACTGTCTATTGGGATTCCATTTTCTTTTTTTGGACTGGGATTCTGTTTCCTACCGCATGTTGAATGCATGGATACTGCAGACTGAAAGAGATAACTTGAATTACTTTTTGCTCGACTATGGACATGGACTATTGTTTTCAATTTTGGATCTGGGTGTGTATATGTTTTCCACGGACAGTTATGGCATGGACTACTTTTGTGGAGAGGCATTGTGGACAACTACAGCATGGACTATGGAGATGTGTCTTGGGCAGCCAAGGGCTCATGTTGGCCAGCTGTATGGTATGGTCAACTTGGGTGGAATTGTATTTGGAGATACATACATGGGTGACTTTAAAGAAGTAGGCTCACTGGAGCCCGGAAATCAAGTACATAACCACAATGTCGGATACGGAAGAAATATATGATTTTGAATATGATGTTGATCCTGAGACTCATGTGTTTAATGCAATTAATAATACCTGTAAATATTATACAGATGAACAGCTTAATGACATTGTTAAACCAGAAAATAGGTTTTCGTTGATACACCTAAATTGTAGAAGCCTTTATGCGAATTTCACCAAGATTAATGAATACTTAAAAACATTTAATAATAGATTTTCAGTTATAGCATTATCTGAAACGTGGTTAAAGCAGGAGAATTGTGCTGATTTTCACTTGGAGGGTTATGAGCTGTATCACCTGGATAGAAACAACAAAAGGGGAGGGGGCGTGGCCCTGTATGTGGACAGTGACTTGAAATGTAAACAAGTGCAAAGTATAGTAATCGATGACTTAATGGAAGGTATAACTGTGGAAATTGAAATGGATAAGGTGAAGAATATTGTTGTTACTTGTGTATACAGAACACCAGGGTCAAGCATAGAATCATTTAAAGACAGTTTGGAAGAGTTATTGAATGGGTTAAATGAGAGCAAAACATGTCTGATTTGTGGAGACTTTAACATTGATCTCTTAAAGCAATCTAATCACTGCACGTCAGATTTTGTGGATGCTCTATATGGCAGAGGGTTCTACCCACTGATCACAAAACCCAGTAGAGTAACCTCAACTTGTGCTACATTAATTGACAATATTTTTATAAACACTTTGGAGAACAATATTAAAAGCGGACTTGTGATAAATGATATTAGTGACCACTTACCTATATTTGTAATATATGACTGTCAAATTAAGACAAAGAAGGAAGAAAACTCCCTTAGATACACAAGGGTAAGAACTGATGACACAATAGCCAAGTTCAGGAATGATCTGGTTAATGAGGAGTGGAAAGGGGTTTATGTGGAAGAAGTAAATGCTGCATATGAGGCATTTTTGGACATTTACTTGTCGCTGTATGAAGAACACTGTCCAATGGTAGTACGGAAGCAAAAATGTAATTATAAAATAAAACCCTGGATGACAAAGGGCTTACAAAATGCAAGTAAAAAGAAAAACAAACTCTATAGAGATTTTATCAAATTAAGAACAAAAAAGGCTGAAAATCAATATAAAGCTTACAAAAATAAATTAACTACTATAATTAGAAATGCAAAGAAAGAACACTATAATAATGTCTTAAAGGAAAATATAAATAATATCAAAGAAACTTGGAAGATTTTACGAAATGTCATTGGAAGCAAAGCTGTATCTGCAGATTTACCCAATTACTTCATTAATGACAACAATATGGTTATTAAAAACGTGAATGAAGTGGTAAATGAATTTAATTCATTTTTTGTAAATGTAGGCCCAAACCTTGCTAAGAATATCCAAAGTCATAATGAAGGGAAAGCAAATAAAGACTGGACAGGGGAAAGTAAAGTGTTGCAGTCTATGTTTCTAGGACATGTGAGTGAAAGACAAATTATAGAAATAGCATTAAATTCAAAAAATAAGACATCAACTGACAGTGATGGAATTGACATGATAATTGTGAAGAAGACCATTGATTGTATAATTAACCCCCTGTGTCATATTTTTAATCTTTCCTTTCAAACAGGCACCTTTCCAGACAGAATGAAAATAGCAAAGGTTATTCCTCTATTTAAATCTGGGGACAAACACAGCTTTACCAACTACAGACCAGTGTCTTTGCTTTCACAATTTTCCAAGATTCTTGAAAAAGTGTTTGCTCATAAATTAGATAGTTTTATTGAAAAGAATAACCTGCTGAGTGAGAGTCAGTATGGATTCAGGGCAAATCGATCAACAGCCTTAGCCTTAATGAATATATATGAAGAAATAACCACAGCAGTAGATGAGAGGAATTACACAATAGGGGTGTTTATTGACTTAAAAAAAGCATTTGATACGATAGATCATCACATTTTAATTTCTAAATTACAAACATACGGTGTGAGAGGGGTGGCGATGAACTGGTTAAGTAGCTATCTTGAAAATAGACAACAATATGTACAACTCTCTGGTTACACATCTGAATGTATGAATATTGAATGTGGTGTCCCTCAAGGTTCGGTCCTGGGGCCCAAACTTTTTATTTTATATATTAATGATATATGTGAAGTGTCAAACATATTGAAATTTGTTTTATTTGCTGACGATACAAATTTCTTCAGTTCAGGAAAATACCTTAAAAAATTAGCAGATGATATTGTAAATGAAATGTGTAAACTTAAGATATGGTTTGATAACAATAAGCTATCCCTAAATTTGGAAAAAACGAAATTTATGATATTTACTAATCGAAAGAAGGACAATGTGGCATTATGTATTGACGGAGTTAATATTGAAAGAGTATCCGAGTTAAAATTTTTGGGTGTTATGTTGGATGAGAAATTGACATGGAAGCCACATATAATGTACATAAAAAATAAGGTAGCCAAGAGTGTTTTTGTTTTGAACAAGGCAAAGAATGTGCTTGATTATAATTCTATGCGAATATTATATTGTTCACTCATCCTACCATATTTGAGTTACTGTGTGGAAGTGTGGGGTAACACGTATGAAAGCAACATAAAGCCATTATTTATATTACAGAAGAGAGCAGTAAGAATAGTTCACAATGTAGATTCAAGAGAACATACCAACGAATTATTTATTAAATCCAGACTATTGAAACTTAAAGAGTTAGCTGAAATACAGACTTTATTAGTTTTGTTTAGAGCAAAATGCAGAGTATTACCAGCAAATATACAGAGGTTGTTCGTTCCCTGTCCAGATGACAGCAGAAGGAAATTAAATTTTAAACACCAATTTGCACGAACAACCTTAAAACAAAGGTGCACCTCAGTTATAGGTATCAAACTATGGAACTCTTTGCAGAACGATGAAAAGAGTTCCAATAATATATTTCACTTCAAAAGGTTGTGCAAAGAAAAGATACATAGACAGTATAGCACAGTTTAGTATAATATTGCAGTTTAGCGTGTCAGGACGTAGCATAGAGTTGTAGTGTAGGCCAGTATGAGTATAGTAATATAGTATATAGCAGCGTAACATAGAATAATAATATATTAAAATATTGTATAATACTGTACCAATATGGTGTAGAATAAATAGTATGATTTAGTTATATTATAATAAAATAGAAATTAGATAGTATATAGAAGTATAATACATTATATAAGTGTGTGTGTGTGGGGGTGTGTGTGTGTAAATGAATTAACCTAAATATGTAGTTTGACTGATAGATAGACAAAATGGGTTTATTTATGTTGATTTAATTTGGTTGTGTTGATGTTAAATTTTTATTTATTTTTTGCAAAATGGGTATATTCTGTTTGGTTTTACACAATATGTCTATCGGTGTGTTGTACGTGTGTAGGGGCAGGTATATATAAGATTTTTTCTTCTTCCTGTTCCTTTCGGCCATGGTATTTTTTGTGAATTATGTGAATATGTACTGTTGGACTGTGGTGATTCCATGTACGGATAAATAAAATGATGATGATGATGATGATGAAGTACTACAGGTACGACAGTACTGTGCTACATCGGACTTCAAACCGGGCCAAAAGAAATGTTGAAGTATTCTGTTGTATGTTTTAGTGACTCCCAAGTGTCCAGACCAAGGGTGGTCATGGGCCAAGAACAGTACATGCTGACGATAAACTGCAGGGACAACAATCTGATAAACAGTGCTCCAGTCTGGTACCTGATCTGGTAGCCCTATCTCCGATTGTGCATGCTCTGCCAGTCTAGTACCATGGGACCTCCATGTACGCATCAAAACTCCTTCATCCACAAAATAAGAATGCAACTCTCTCCTCTGTTCTGTTTCAAGAGAAGAGAAACATTTTGCAAGAGAAGGGTCAGCCTTCTGGGCAGTAATTAGCATTTCACGAGTAACGGGTAACTTCAATGCGTCGGAACTAGTTACAGTTGTCTGTGGGGGTACCTTACTATGAGTCAGTGGTTTGTCAGCGGTATCAGAAGTTGGAGCCAGCAACTCCTCCCTGACAAAAGCTGAAGCAAAAACAGAGTCAGACAAATTAACTTCATCACCTCTCTTTTTCAATTGAGCCCGAGTGACAACACTTGCAGAAAAAACTTCAGGGAAGTTCTGTGACAAGTCATCAGGCAGAGAATCTGTGTCTGGGTGATCCAACACTTCCAGCACAGCGTTCACCTGTCCTCCAGCTAAATCATTTCCCATGATAAAGGAAATGCCTTTAACTGGCAAGGAAGGTCTCACCCCTATTTTAAAGAAACCAGTGACCAAATCAGATTGTACATGAATACAGTGTAACGGGGCTGGCACGAAACCCATCTCAATACCTTGAACTAGGACACTAGAACCACAGGAAGATTTCTCAGACAGAGGTAGTACATCAGAGAGGATAAAGGATTGTGAGGCTCCAGTATCTCGTAAGATCTGAACTGTACACTGATCTTTTGGATCCCCTGTCAAGGAAACTAAACCCTTGGAAGTAAATGGCCTGAAACAAGGATCGAGAACATCCTGATCATTGTGCATCTGTTGATCGGAATCAGGTGCCATTTTAATCAGACCAACCCCTTTGGGTTGCCTAAAGTTCTGAGAGGACGGTTGCTGCTTACGTTTCAATGTTAAACAGTCAGAAATAACATGACCAGATTTATGACAGTAGTAACATGTCCGCTCCTCTTTTGAGCGTGGAGGTGACATTCTTGGTCGGGGGTGTGTGAATTCTGAATGGTTGGGGACAGAAGGTCTCTGAGAGAAATCATGGGGGAGAAACGAGTCACGCCTATCTACAAACACAGTTTTATGGGTTAGCGCAAACTCATCAGCTAATACAGCAGCTTGCTGCAGAGTGGACACTTTCTGCTCACTCAGGTAAATTACAATACGCTCTGGCAAACGATTCTTAAACTCTTCTAATAGAATGAGTTCTCTGAGAGAGTTAAGATCTGAGGCCTTGCTTGCTGCACACCATTTATCAAAGAGAGTTCCCTTCTCTCTAGCAAACTCTACAAAGGTCTGGTTGACAGCTCTCTTGTGACTGCGAAACCTCTGCCTATAAGCTTCGGGCACAAGCTCATATGCACGAAGGATGGCAGCCTTCACAGTATCATACAGTAAACTATCTTCTAGGGAAAGTGTTGAACAAACCTCTTGGGCTTTACCAGTCAATTTGCATTGAAGCAACAAAGGCCAGACCTCTCTTGGCCAGCGCAATGAAGCAGCAATACGCTCAAACACATTAAAATAAGTATCAACTTCTGTCTCTCGGAACGGAGGCACCAAAGCAATGTGTTTACTTATATCAAAAGTGTGTGATGAATAAGCTGTGGAGGAGGACATACCCGGGCCTTGTGGAGGAGTCGGTGTAGCAGAGTTGGATCCACTCCTTAGGACTTCCAGCTCCAACCTCCGCAGTCTGAGCTCTTTTTCCACTTCATGCTCAAGCTCCAACCTACGAATGTTAACAGCCCTTTCATTTTCTGCCTCAAGCTCCATTCTACGAAGCCGATACTCCGCCTCACGTGCTTGTGCCTTCTCCTGAGCCTCCATCTGGAGACGTGCTATTCTAACCTTGACCTGGGCCCCTTCTCGAGACCCAGTTGACACAGGAGAGGTCAAGTGAAAATGTGGCAATGTGACGTTCACACCTGCCTTTTCAGCACCCTGGGCTTGCTCCTCAGAAGGCGGTGCTTCTGTAGGTTCACCAGGAGGACTTGCATGTTCATCAGAGACCGCAGGTAAAACAAGCGTCCCCTGCTCCAACAGCTTATCTACCACAAGACACCTGATATCCTGTTTAAGATGCTTTTGTTGAACCGAGAGTTGAAAATGTGTGGCAATCTCCACTAAGTCTGCCTTGCGGCAGCTATCTAGCGCTTCCCAAGTAGGATTGCTCAAGAATTTCCCCAGATCAAAAGTACTAACTGCCATTATTTTTTCTTACACAAATGCCATTTTTACACACAAATCAATTAATTACTATACAAGTGTAAACAAACACAGTTCACCAAATCCATCAACCAACAATTGAACACGGGTTACAAAATCCAGGCAGAGCCCCCATTTATGTTACGACCCCTGTGTGTCTAAGGGTAAAGGGCTGTAACATAACAGTTGGTTGACAGAAAAGATGGACCACGTTTGTAAACAACAATGATATTTATTGGTAAATGCAAAGGAAGCACATGTAGCTCAGGGGTGAGCCCAGGCCAAAACAACAAACAAACACCACTATACTCCAAATAAACACAATCTAATCTATGGTAAAAGAGATTACATTACCTAAACTACTCTTACCTAACCAAAACAGGAGAAAACAATGTCCAAAGGAAATGGCAGCTCACCCCATCTGTGCTTCCTGAGAAAGAGAGAAAAACACATTAATTATACAGAAACAAAATGGAAACATAACAAAACAATCTATAGGTAACAATGCTCTCTCTGCGGCCATACAATCACAAAGGCACTTTCACTATTACAAAGGCCTATAAACAAAAAGGGATATTATCAAAGTACAATGCCACAAAATAACACTAGGCCTAGCCTCATGCCAGAGAGAGAGAAAGACTGAAGGGAGAAAGCCATGTTTTAACAGGTGTGGGGTGATCCATGATTGGGGGGGTGTGGATTGAGTGTTAGAGTCTGGAAAGCCAACCACCAATCACTGCTGTGTTGCAATAATGGAAGGATTGGCCTGGCAGGGACCAATGGGGAAGGGAACAATGGCTGGAGGGAGGAAACAAAATGGAGAACACACACACATGGAGACACACACTGGGGAATATATACATTGGGATGTAACAGCCATGTTATTCATATTTCCCTCACGGAGCCTGGTCTGATGCAGTGTGAGCCGGCACAACTCTGCAACGCTTCAATACTGCCCCCTGGTGGATGATCGGCGAGTTGCCAAACCGGAAATGGCCGGTTGGATCTCGGTGCGTCTCCGAAATGCGTCCGGCCACTCGCTTATTGTTGCGGGACTGTATACACACGTCCCTGTGTAGCGATCGCTGCCATAACGCAATAATCGATACGATTTGGCCGTGTATTATGATTATACAAACCGGAAATGGATTTAGGCGATCGCCGTCAAATAAGTGGGATGTTTTTGCTCCAGTCTCATCGCCCAACGGTAAGAGGACGCTGACGTTACTTTCAGTCTGTTTGTTTATTATTATCTATGCAAACTGCTCTGAGCAATATATCACCCATACTACATAAAGCATTTAACGACGATCACGGAATTATAAACGACCCCCCCCCCCCTCCGTTCATCCGCGCATGATCAGTCATAACGTTTAGGATCATGTACAGTTGAAATTTTTACTATAGTGTGGATCGGCAACAAACGGCATTTGATAATCTATATATGCGTTTATGCCTATATCCCACGTTCTGGGAATTACTGCAGAAAACGATAAAAACATATTTATATTCTAGACGGTATTTTTGTGTGAATGTATGAATGAAAAAGTTAAACGTTCCTACATCCTGAACGATAGATAATCGATGTTGAATGGGCCATAGTAATGTCAATTTAGCAATACAATTAAAAAAGTTATAGCCCTGCAAAGAAGGTGAACATCTCCATAGACTTACAGTACTGGCAGAGAATGGTATAAGATGCTCAAAGTGCGTGGCAGGGAATGTGTTAAAAGGCATACAGACGCATTACCAAGAAGTGAATTCACCTCTTGGCATAGTGGTCTGCGATGTCGCCTGCGGCGCGGGAGACCGGGGTTCGACTCCCACTCAGGGCATGTCAAATAAGACCGGTTTCACTAACACTGCACATGTGTACAGTTTAGTTAAAGAGGCTGAGTGCTTGTGTAAACTACTAACGAGTCGGTCGCAGTCAACCAGCACCTGCTAACGGGTCTGTCCCTTTAGCTCAGCTGGTTAGTGTAAACTACTAACGAATCGGTCGCAGTCAACCAGCACCTGCTAAACGGGTCGGACCCTTTAATTGGATGCTAAATTAGGCCTAACAAAATAAATTGTTTGGTTCCTGTTGGTTGTCAGTTAAGGCCATGGGTAGGTAGGGCATTTATTTTATTTTTTATTTTATTTTTTCCCACGGCGACAACTATGGATAGGGAATTTCTTTATTTAATTCAAATGTTCACGACAACATGGATGCATGTACTCTGCCAGCATGTTTAATATCCATAATACTAAAGGTTTGACTTAGATTTTTATGAAACTTTATTGTAAATTTTTTATTTTTATATATATATATATTTCCTTTTATTATTATTATTTATTATTATTAATTTGTTTTACTCGTAAAATTAATTGGGTCGCACCTATATCGGCAGGGTCGGTCGGCAACCGGAACCAAACCATTTATTTTGATAAGCCTTAGTATACAGTGTGCAGGATGACTCATCAACATTTTTTCCAGGAAATTCATCTTTAATTTAACAACAAGCTTCTTTTGTTCACTATGTCATCTGATGCAAATAAAATACATATCAAGAGTTTTTTTAAAACCCTTCCTGTCTCCCAGTTGAACCGAGTCAGACAGATCTGCAGCTCTAATGAAGACTTCAACACCGTAACCCAGGGAGCTTGACAACCGCTTCAGACAAAGAGGACATGAAGAGACTTGGATTAAAAGAACCGTATCATGTTTTTCCCACAAACTGAGCGCCTTGCTACTACCAGACCAAAAGAAACCCAACGCCACACAGAGCTGTTTGTACCGTTCAGTATTCACCTGTATCCAGTGTTGTCCTAGTTACTGAAAAATAGTAACTCAGTTACCTTACTAGTTACTTCATTTCAAAAGTAACTCAGTTACTTTACTAGTTACTTACACTCAAAAGTAATGCGTTACTGTGAAAAGTAACTATTTAGTTACTTAAAAAAAATTGCTTCCATTAATGCCTGTTGAAGGCAGAGGCTCTGTGTAGGATTGTTAGTAACTGTCTAACTGCATATATAACTGTTTACACTAGTAACTGTCTAACTGCATATATAACGGGTACGTCCTAGTACCCGTCACGAAACTTCGACCATGCCTCGAGTGGGAGTCGAACCCCGAGCGTCTGCTCCGGGGCCAGTATAGCAAACCGCTGCGCCAAGAAGGGAATTCCCCTCTAAGCGCTCGGTTTATCTGCCTCTGGGGAGTGAGTTTTACACACTTCTATGCAGTGGCGGACTGGGACACAAATTCAGCCCGGGACATTCAGACGCACCAGCCCACACACCGGCCCACGCACCTGCCCACGCACCGGCCCCGAAACCGGCCCACACAACGGGCGTTATGAAACACTTGTCCAGTATTAAACAACCCAAGGCTATGGCTAAGGAGTCAACATCAGGGAGACCAAATCTACACACCGCCCCTAGATGTGCACTCATGCACAGTGCACACACACACAGACACACACATACATATACCGTTACTTCCCGTCATTGGCATATGTTTTTTTTTTACTAACATCTTAGTGCCTCATTAGCCTAGGGATTAAGGATACATGAAGTATTAACTACACCATAATAATATTGAGGTTTTGATCCATAGAAAGTAGGGATGTCCGATATTATCGGCCTACCGATATTATCGGCCGATATCGGCATTAAAATGTGATATCGAAAAATATCGGTATCGGTTTTAAAGAAATAATATTTTATTTACATTTCTATAACCTTTATTTACCCAGGCAAGCAAGTAAGAACCAATTCTGATTTTATTTATTGTCAAAAGTATGCATAATGTTGTGTTAATTCCACAACAAGAGATATGTAATGTTAATTACCTGAAATTATTCCATTTCTTGGGGCGGGAAACCCTGCATATATCGGTATCGGTTGATATCGGTTGATATCGGTATTGGAAATTAAGAGTTGGACAATATCGGTATATCGGTATCGGTAAAAAAGCCAATATCGAGCATCCCTAATAGAAAGGTCTGTGCTACACAATTTCAGTTAGATTGGATTTATTGTCCTTTAATTTGGCACTCATGACATTAGTTGCTTGCCGTTTAATCAACATTGAAAGACCCCCCACTTCCTCCCAGACCCCCCACTTTCTCTCTCTCTCTCTCTCTCTCTCTCTCTCTCTCTCTCTCTCTCTCTCTCTCTCTCTCTCTCTCTCTCTCTCTCTCTCTCTCTCTCTCTCTCTCTCTCTCTCTCTCTCTCTCTCTCTCTCTCTCTCTCTCTCTCTCTCTCTCTCTCTCTCTCTCTCTCTCTCTCTGTCTCTGTCTCTGTCTCTGTCTCTGTCTCTCTCTCTCTCTCTCTCTCTGTCTCTCTCTCTCTCTGTCTGTCTGTCTGTCTGTCTGTCTGTCTGTCTGTCTGTCTGTCTGTCTGTCTGTCTGTCTGTCTGTCTGTCTGTCTGTCTGTCTGTCTGTCTGTCTGTCTGTCTGTCTGTCTGTCTGTCTGTCTGTCTGGACTGGGCTCTCTCTCTCCCCTCAGGGTCAGCTGTGCTGGACTGGGCGCTCTCTCTCCCCTCAGGGTCAGCTGTGCTGGATTGGGCGCTCTCTCTTTCCTCAGAGTCAACTGCATAAGAAGAACATCAGCAATCAATAATAATGGCTTGAATTCATACAGCGTTTTTCAGCCTTTTGAAAACACCCAAAGTAGTAGTAGTAGTAGTAGTAGTAGTTTATTCAGTCATCATCTCACACAATACAATATACCCCATCATTTAACAATATTTGATTTTACAGTGACTGAAAAGGTACAGACTGAAGCATAATGCTTATATATGCCTGTCCTATATTCTTAACAAATATTTAAAAAATTGGCGGCTACGTGGCGTAGTGGGCAAGGCGCTCGCCACAAATACTGGAGACGCTGGGCTCGCCTGTTCGAGCCCAGCGCTCCACATTGCTTTCAGTTTAGCTGGTCGTTCATACTAATACACATTGGCCGTATTAGGGGGTGGGAAACTGATGGGTGGGGATTGGGCGTTGTGGACAGCGACTCCTACAGGTCGGTTGGTGTGCCTGTGCAGTAGAATCAGGAAGTGTCGGGGGCAGCGTGAGCCTCCCATGCGTTACTCCTCGCCACTGAGAGATCGAGCTGCGCAGGTGAAAAGATGCGACTGCTGTTACCTCAAGTACCGGAGGGGACTTGTGCTATGTATGACTTAGTCCACATTGCAGCCGGCTTGTGGGAGGCAAGAAACAGCGTTCGTGACAGGGGAGGGTTGAATTGGATGATACGAAATTGGGATGGGAGAAAATGTAGAAAATGGGAGAAAAAGTGGATAAAAAAAAACAAAAATTAAAAAAATTAAGACTCCAAAACAGTATTCTAAAAGAAAATAGCAAAAGAAAACAGTATTATTCACCCCTGTAGTTTTCAAAAATAGCTTTACAAATTTTTCTTAAAAACCAAAAGCGAATTACTCATTCTTAACTGTATATCAGCATTGTTCCACAAAGCGCTTCACAGAAACCATCAAGCATTCACACTCACACAGTCATACACTACTGGTGGTTGTGAGCAGCATCAGCAAACACAGCTGCCCTGTGGCAGACTGACGGAATCATGTCTGCTAATCAGCGCCAACCACCATCAACAACCTTCATAAATACATTCAACATTAATGGAATAGGCTAACTACCAACTTAGCTGTAGCAGTTAGCTGTTATATGCAATCACATATGTTTAACTACGGGGTAGTAGTTGACCTAGTTGTTAGCTTAAGCTAGTTAGCTGTGGTTATTTACAAACATGTAGATGAGACTAATCATATACAGATCGAGAACATGGCTAACAGTTGGGAATTCTAAGGTACATCTTATTTAAGCATGTAAAATGGCAACTAATCAATTCAATCAATTAGATTACCAATATTATATCAACATGAAAATTTGGAAGGGAACATAATAGTATTTTATTTTAGTATTTACTATTATAATATTAGTAGCCGATTAATTTGCAGCCCGTCCTAGGTTCTGATTGGCTCTCTAGGTTAGCACTTTAGCTTCTGATGCTGTGGTGGGCACTAGTCCTAACATTGCTAACTAAACTTTTAGTCAGAGAAAAAACGTCACGAGTCACAACTATTTACGTCCACGTGCTGTAAGGAATCAGGAATACGGAAAGCACATTGTCTTGTAATAGAATGACTGAAATCACTGCAAGCAAGAGCTAGTATAGGCTAGCTAGCCCTCATGAACCGGCAGACACCAACAGTAGAATATGCACTAGGCTACTGCATGCACCTGTCATGTTACTGTTGGTTCCTTCCACTTGAACTTCATCATCATTAGCAGCAGCAGCGGGTAAACATGTCTGTAATTTTAGAACATTGTTCTGCGTCTTTTACTAGCAATTTTAGTTTTTTAATTCTAGCTTTTTCAGCTCCACCCTTTCTTTTTTTGCATTCTCCATTTCTGCGCTTCTAGGCCTACTCGCGGTTGGGAGGAAACGTGAATCTCATTCACTGATGTCTCATGTCTCATTCAAGACTGGCTAACAAAAGCATGTCTTTCACTTAACACCAAGAAAACAGTGTGTATGATGTTCACAAAGTCACCAGTAGAGGTCACTCACTCTAATGTGTTTCTGGGAGAGGCGGAGCTGGACATTGTACATTAATTCAAGTATCTTGGGGTCACATTGGACTCTACATTGACCTTCAAAAAGTCATGTGAAGAAAGTGACAAACAGTCAAGTTTAACATCGAAAACTTCAGGCAGATCAGGCCCTGCCTGCCAGTTAATGCTGCAAGGATGTTTCTGCATTCAATGATTTTATCACACATCGAGTAGGCCTACTGTTTTATCAACTGGTCTCTTTTATATGTCACTACTCTTACACCAATATAATTACTCTACAAAAAAGCCATAAAAGTATTTGATAGGAAACCAATTTCATTTCATCACTGTAATGTTTTAGAAAAACATAACATGCTAATTTTCGAGAATTTCCAAGTTTTCAAATATACTTGCTTCATGTACAAGGTTCTGCATGGACTTGCCCCTCCCCCATTGAATGAGTTCATCCAACAGAAAGCAGACACTGGCATTACCACCAGGGCCATCAGTAGAGGGGACTGTAAGGTGCCTTTTCGTTACATATTCCATGTTCAAGACCCATCTTAAACTGCATCTTAAGGCAAACCAGAACTGTGATCATTTTTAATCTGATTTAGTTTATGCAACTTGTTTATTGTTTTATTGCCAGCCCACACACTGGCCCACACACCGGCCCACATAATGGCCCACACACCGGCCCACATATGGCCCACACACTGGCCCACACACTACACCGGCCCACACACTACACCGGCCCACACACCGGCCCACATTAGTGGCCCACACACTGGCCCACACACTGGCCCACACACCGGCCCACACACTGGCCCACATACTGGCCCACACACCGGCCCACACACCGGCCCACATACTGGCCCACACACCGGCCCACACACTGGCCCACATTAGTGGCCCACACACCGACTCACACACTGGCCCACACACCGGCCCACACACCGGCCCACATACTGGCCCACACACCGGCCCACACACTGGCCCACACACTGGCCCACATTAGTGGCCCACACACCGACTCACACACTGGCCCACACACCGGCCCACACACTGGCCCACATTAGTGGCCCACACACCGACTCACACACTGGCCCACACACTGGCCCACACACTGGCCCCCACATCGGCCCACATTAGTGGCCCACACACTGGCCCAAAAAAAAAAAGTAAAAAAAAAAAAAAAAAAAAAAAAAAAGTATAATTTCTTTTTTTTTTTTTTTTTTTTTGCCAGCCCACTTTGGTCCCGGCCCATCGGGATTCGTCCCGAACGTCCCGATGGCCAGTCCGCCACTGCTTCTATGTGCCGTAGTCACACTATCGCGGCACATATCCGTTACATTCACCCCCCCTAAACTCACACCACCCAAGGCATCCGGGTCAACGGCACCAGTATAACGGGTACGTCCTAGTACCCGTCACGAAACTTCGACCATGCCTCGAGTGGGAGTCGAACCCCGAGCGTCTGCTCCGGGGCCAGTATAGCAAACCGCTGCGCCAAGAAGGGAATTCCCCTCTAAGCGCTCGGTTTATCTGCCTCTGGGGAGTGAGTTTTACACACTTCTATGTGCCGTAGTCACACTATCGCGGCACATATCCGTTACACATATATAACTGTTTCCACTAGAGGGCGCTCTAGGCGAAGACACTCAGGAACACCACCAGGTGGCAAGTATAAATAGAGATGTCTCCTCCCACTTCTTTCTCTCCCCCCACCTACCTCTCACGAGAAGGACTCATGTGTTACTGCTCTGCCATGTGAATAATAAACCACGCCAGTTACGGCTCAAGGTAGAAACCATGCCTCTTGACCACATTATTGTCGCCCTATAGCCTGATTCTGTTAACAATGCCCTTACAGATACTCAAAATCTGTTGATCAACTTGACAGTTTCCATTCACATCACTGAACTCTGCTAAGCAATGTGGTCTAGATACAAACACAAATCTGACACAAACGCAAATGTTGTCCCGAGTCCCGACGTAATAAGAAATGTGCCGTGCCTAATTGTATCGCCGCTTAGGTTGAAGGAACAGCCTTGATGTCGCCGGCGCGTTTCATTATAACCGTCTTGCAACGTTGTTTAAGATATCAATCGTGCCTTGCAACGTTAGAATATCAATTGTGCATGAAAGGACTATATTTATATTGTTTGATTAGTATTGATGAGATTCCCTTGCACATTCTTACAGTGAAAAATCTATTGATCAACTTTGCATTCACATCACTGAACTCACCAAAGTCTGCGGTGGTCGAGTCCAGCCCCTCAAACATTTTCTTTATCTCATTTCCATTTAGTATATTCTCTCTCCAAGTAGTTGGAAAAAGCGTTCCGTCCCATTTGCCGTGTGCTAACTAGATGCTAACTAGATCCCTGAAAGGCTTCGGATGAGTCCTGTTAATGTTAGACTCAGCTACTAGCTTCGTTGAAGCATGGGCAGTAGATAGGATCTTTGAGCCAAAACATAAATTACATTTAACTAAAACGTTCTTTTCTTTGTGCTCGACAAAAGAGAAATAGTGAGAATATCCATGTGTAAAAATGTGTGCTGTCAATCGATTAAAATATTTAATCTGATTAATCGCATGATTGTCCATAGTTAAATCGCGATTAATCGCAAATTTATCGCATTTATTTTTATTTTATTTTTTTGCATCTACCTTAAACAGATCTTTTTCAAGTTCCAAGTTTTAATACTCTTATCAACATGAGAGTCAACAAATGCTTGCTTTATGCAGCCATTTAACACAAAAGGATGACCCTCATGCATTGCAAATTTGCATCAAATTCAAAACAGAGTGATGCACAAAATAACTTAAAAGAAAATAATAATTTAAAACAATGAATAAAGTGTGCATGAAATAATAGGGGAAAGAAACGTTAGGAACTTGTTACATTCACCCACACAAGGGCTGATTAATCACCCCCCCCCTCTCTCTCTCACACACACACTCTCTCAGCTCTCTTTCTCTCTTGCCCCCTCCTCATCTCTCTCACCCCCCCTCTCTCTCTCTCTATCTCACACACACACACACACACACACACACACACACACACACACACACACACACACACACACACACACACACACACACACACACACACACACACACACACACACACACACACACACACACACACACACACACACACACATTTTAATACTTTATTTGGTTCCACAAATTATATTACATAAACAGGGAATCAAATGTATCGGGGCCAAGCAGCACTGAACACTTAAGGGACACATAGCACCTCCTTCTCCACGCGGCTAAGCTGCCAATAATAGCTGAGACAGAGCAATATTTGCCAATTTGTTTGGCTTTTCTTTTAGACATTGCAGCAATTCTCAGACCGGTCATGGTGCATTTGTGTACATGGCCAAGACTTCCGAACACAAGTACACTATATCTACACCTATAACCAAGGTCAGCCATCACACTGAGCAGTGGTTGATATTTGATATACTTGTCCCGGTATACATGGAACAGCAAACATGGACATCAAACAATGAACCGACACAGGGAAGCTGGCAGACCAAACAGATATACACAGACTAATTGACACATGAGGGTGATTGGGAACGAGACGCACCTGGGAAGGGAAGACAGACTGAACACACTGGGGCAAAAGACTAAAGACACCACAAGGCAAAAACACAATGGGGAATACACTAAAAGACAGAATAACACTTAACAAAACCACGGGAGCACAGACGGTAACAAATATACGAGGAGGGACAGCAAAATGGGGAGACAACACAAAAACACTGATAATTTTAACAATCTGCAAATAGAGGAGGAGCAATGGCAACATCTGTCCAGTAGGGGGAGGTACAGGTTAACAGGTGGAAGGAGCAGGAGAAAGTCTGTGCAAGGGTGGGGGCGAGTGAAGGGCAGGGGAACACCTCAGGACAGGTGGACCCTTACAGAATGTGCATTACGGTCGACCCATTAGCTAGCAACGTACGTTAGCAACGTTACACAACATTAGTAAAGTTAGCTAGCAAGCTAACACTGTACATGTGTACAGTTTAGTTAAAGAGGCTGAGTGCTTGTGTAAACTACTAACGAATCGGTCGCAGTCAACCAGCACCTGCTAAACGGGTCGGACCCTTTAGCTCAGCTGGTTACTGTAAACTACTAACGAGTCGGTCGCAGTCAACCAGCACCTGCTAACGGGTCTGTCCCTTTAGCTCAGCTGGTTAGTGTAAACTACTAACGAGTTGGTCGCAGTCAACCAGCACCTGCTAACGGGTCTGTCCCTTTAGCTCAGCTGGTTAGTGTAAACTACTAACGAGTCGGTCGCAGTCAACCAGCACCTGCTAGCAGTTAGTGCGGCCGCCTGTGGATCCTATGGTGACGGTCCCAGGTTCAAATCCACTGGCTTAGTTACAATGAGCTGTAAATGTCATTCTAGAAAGCATTTAATTGGATGCTAAATTAGTATAGGCCTACAGTGTGCAGGATGACTCATCAAAGAAAAATGTATACTCTTCCAGGAAATTCATCTTTAATTTAACAACAAGCTCCTTTTGTTCACTATGTGAAATCTAATCTAATGCAAATAAAATACCTTCTAGACACACTGGTAATTAAAGAAAAAGAGCAGCCTAAAAGTGGACCTATACCACGAGCCTACGGACAGAAACTCTTCTTCACAGAGAATCACATCATTTTTAAAACCCTTCCTGTCTCCCAGTTGAACCGAGTCAGACAGATCTGCAGTTCTAATGAGGACTTCAACACCGTAACCCAGGGAGCTTGACAACCGCTTCAGACAAAGAGGACATAATTAAAATAACCGTATCTTGTTTTTCCCAACAAACTGAACGCCTTGCTACTACCAGACCAAAAGAAACCCAACGCCACACAGAGCTGTTTGTACCGTTCAGTATTCACCTGTATCCAAGGACATAGAGAGTGCCATAAAAAATTCGATTAGACTCGAATTTCAAGCACAAGGTACAGTGCAAAGAAAATATGTTTGGCATCCAACCAGAGTATTCTCTGAAGCCAGACTTACAGCGTGTCCCAGAGGCTTATATAACGTGGCTCAGACACTGCAACAGTGTGGTGTACACACCTTAATCAAATCAAATCAAATCACTGCACCATGTCTGAAAACCTTAATTTGCCATCTCCCACAGTAAGACGACAGCAGCACTGGTTACAGTTCATTTTAAAATGTATTAATTTCAATGATCCGCAATATCTCAAACAGTATATGGACCCTTTCACCTCTAGACAATCAACTGAGACACTGTGCACAGATTTTCTTTAAAGTTCCGACAAATGTAACCACCTCAGTTGGCAAAAAAATCATTCAGGTTCAAAGGTCCATCTGACTGGAACAATCTTCCAGCGCATATTCGCTCTATAACATCTTCTCAACTGTTTAAAACTGCACTGTCCTCTCACCTTGAGATTACTTGATCATGTTTCCACTAGTATAACAGATCTTTGACGCAATGACTTTAATATGTGCTCTGTGTTTTGTTGTGTGTTCGTCTTATAATAATAATAATAATATCTTACATTTATATAGCGCCTTTCAGCGCCTGTTGTTTGATGTTGTTTGAACCTGTTTTTTAAATTTCTTTATTTTTTATTTTTATGTTTAATACAGATATGTACTTTATGTATTCTGTAAGCTGTGGACCCCCTTGAAAACGAGATGGTTCATCTTAAGGGGTAATTCCAAATAAAGAATTTCAATATATAAATGTATTTGTATAGCTCGAGATCACATGGAATAGCCCCCATGAGCTCAAGTCAAGAAGAAACATCCCAAAAGGTCAAAAACAAAAACCACCATGAAATCCAAATATGCAAAACTCCGAACAGACTTTCCCCAATGAAGATAAGGAATGACTCACTAAAAACCTAGCAATAGGGGGGGAGAAGCACCACAGGTGATGTGGAGGAGAGAAACCTCAGATGGGCTGTTCAAAGGGGGGATCCCCCAACAGGATGTCGGTGATAATATTATAGTGTTGCTGCTATAGATGATAGATGGATGGAGAATAGAACAGGCAAATAATTGGCATGAATGTATATATATTTGATTTGAAATCTTTATTTCGAACATGTAAATACTAACAATATAAAATCAAAACAAATCATTGATCTCTAGAAATTAAATGGAAAAAATAAATAAATAAACAAAAACAAAACATAACTCAATTTACATGTTCGAAAACATTATATACATGTAATGAAACAGTAGGTAAGGGATATGTACAGATATAGATATAGTATCTATCTAGTAATCAGACGTATGTTCATCATTTAAAAAAGCCCTCAAAACCCACCTTTTTAAAAACATACAAGAATACATGCAATGCAATCCCTACAATAGAAGTATTTCACAAACAATAATAAAAAAAAATGCTACACTACCTAAAAGAGCTCAGTGTTCCAATTTAAAGTGCATATTGCCTTAAAGTGCCTGTCGGCTGGTGCTAGCCCTTATGGTACAAAGTGCCTGTGCATTAGGACTTGAGTTCAGGTGACGGACAACCTCGGGATATGTGCTATTTTTAAAACGAGACGTCCTCCACCTGAGACTTTGAGCTCTGGGAGGGTCATCAAGGAGAAGCCGCCTTTTCTCGGTCCTTGCCCCATAATGGTGGAACAAACTGCCCACCACAGTTAGGACAGCCGAAACCCGTCCAATCTTTCGCCGTCGACTAAAGACGCACTTCTTCAACCATTATCTAAAAAAATAAATAACCCTAACTAACCTTACTGTCATGCACTTGTCCTAATAAACTAACCTACACTGTAGCACTCAACACTTTGATGAACATTGTTACTCAGCTGATAGAGTTGTGCCCTTCCTTCCTGATGACTTGTCGTACAGAACTTGTAAGTCGCTTTGGATAAAAGCGTCAGCTAGGTGGCCGGGTAGCGTCTATTCAAATACCAACCGGTTCATGCGTTTTGCGAATCTGATTGGCCACTGACGTTTCTGGTCATGTGACATGTGCGCCCAATCGCGTGACGCGCCCATTTCCGCCTCGACCAGCAGCAAACTACCTAACGCCTAGTTTATCACTGGTTAAGCTTAGGCGACTCTTTCGAAGTTGGTTAAGGTTAGAGTTTGGAATCAGGGCTGGTGTTCTATCGCCCTGCTCTAAGACAAACTCTAACCTTAACCAACTTCGAAAGAGTGCCTAAGCTTAACCGGCGAAAGAACTTGCCGTCACACGATTGGTGCGACCAGAAACATCAGTGGCCAATCAGAGCGCAAAACGCGAACGCGGAAGCATGAACCGGTTGGTATTCGAATAGACGCGGCCGGGTAGCGCAGAGGACCAAGCGTCTGTCTACCACCACAGAGACAGTGGGATCGAATCCAGCTGTGGTGCTTCCGGGTTGGCCGACCGTCCATACTAACACAATTGGCGGTGTTAGCGGGTGGGAAACTCGGCGAGGGTGGGTCCTGGTCGTTGTAAACAGCGACTCCTACAGTTCGGTCGGGGCGCCTGCACAGCGAGGGAAGGATCTAGGAGAGGTAGTGTGACCTTGCACACGTTACACTCTCCCAGTGAGAGTCCGCGCTGCCAGGTGAAAAGAAGTGGTGGGCTGGGTCTTTTAATACACTTGTGCTGTTCAAGTTGGTCATGAGCAGTAAAACTCCTGTTTTTATACATCAACAGATTGTTTATAGTAATACTGTGCATGATCATTACACTAGAGGTTCCAGTAGTGGGCAGCTTGAATTACCAGGTTCCAAAAACCAACGCTTTAAGGAGATCTTTTATTTTTAGAGCATTAACTCTTTGGAATAACCTGCCTCAAAACCTCTGCTGCATTTACAGTAGATTCACTTTAAAAAAGAAACTTAAATTGTATTTAACATTGTAAAGTATTTTGTTTTGTTTTTTTGTTTTCTGTTTCTTTGCCTGCATGCATGTAATTTTAGCCATCTTAATTGTTAGTTTCATTATGCATTGTGTGTTGAGTACTGACTTTTAATCATTTTGTTTTGCAATAATAATTGTTTTTGTAAGTTTTCTTTTGTGTGTGGACCCCAGGAAGACTAGCTGGTTGCTATGGCACCAGCTAATGGGGATCCGTAATCAAATCAAATCAAATCAAATCTGTATACTTGTACTATATCTGTACCTGCCTCGTTCTAATCTTGCTCTTCTGTGTGTAGGAGTGCACACCTCCGGCCCACGCCTCACCCCTGGACGATGCCTGGGATCACATGGGGTGACCTTACTCACCTGTGTACATTTAGGGGAGAACGGGGATGGTTGTCACACTTTTTACTCTAGTGTGAATTGCTCATCATCAAAACATCTTTCAATAGTCATTCCTACATTAAATTGAAGCTTACGATGTTGGCTTGAAATGTGTATCACTCTCATTTTCCAACGTGTTGTAACAAAGAGGAAATTACCTATCAAAGATACTCTGACACATTGTGACAACCTTACCAAATACCGAGGAGCTGAATATTTACAATTCCACATGAAAAACACAAAAAGTCCTCTCAGCTAAAGTTCAGCTGTCTTACTCTGCAGGTGAGCTCTGATCCCAATTATGGACATTTCCATACCAAAATGTGGGAGAAAGCGCCTTTTGGTATCGAAATATAATGAATGTGCCAACCTACTCGTGTGACCGGCGCTCCAAACCTCACAGCAGAAAATAAGTCCTTTAAAACGGGGACCCATCTGGCGTGTGGGACACCTTGTTCCCACTCTGCAAGGTCTCTTTGATCCGCGCTGCGTGTGGGGGAGTATTTCTGAAGCTCACGTCGTGTTCGGGGCTAGTTTCACACGTTTACTAAGAGAATAATTATACAGGGATACAACTTCTCAACGTGAAGCACCACGGCCTTGGCTCGTCTTCTGTGAAGAACAGCGTGAGTACACGTGCTATAATACCCCACACATACATGTTCCTTATACACATGCTGTAATACCCCCCACACATACATGTTCCTTATACCACGTCACATATCATTACCCACATGCACAGAGACACACACTCTGTCTGTCTGTCTGTCTGTCTGTCTGTCTGTCTGTCTGTCTGTCTGTCTGTCTGTCTGTCTGTCTGTCTGTCTGTCTGTCTGTCTCTCCATCTCTCTCTCAGATGGAGAGAGAGCTCACATTACAACACTACAAGTACACAGTATCTAACATAGTATTACTACAGGACAGAGTATTTAACATAGTATTACTACAGTACACAGTATCTAACATAGTATTACTACAGGACAGAGTATTTAACATAGTATTACTACAGGACACAGTATCTAACACAGTATTACTACAGTACACAATATCATATTATTACAAACAGAAACAACTCTTCCTGAACAGCTTGGGAAAGAGAAAAACTGGTTATATTGTGTTTCTGACAGCATTTTAGGTAATAATAATAATAATAATAATAATAATAATAATAATAATAATAATAATAATAATAATAATAATAATAATAATAATAATAATAATAATAATAATAATAATAATAATAATAATAATAATAATAATAATAACTGGACTTTGGAGAAGTCTTTATTCTGCATGCAGGCAGACACACATGCGATGGGCGGGCACAAACACAGGAACACACACACACACATGCAATTAGTTGGGTCGCCGATGCGATTGAGTCTCTGCACTTGACCCATCCCGTCGTCCTTCCCCCCCCCCCAAGGGCAGCCGGGAGCAGACCCGGGGACCAATCCAAGTGCTCCTGTCCGTCTCCGTCAGGGACGCAGGACAGTGGTTTGAGGCTCTCAACCTGAGCAAAGAGACGGCGGTTTGAGGCTGACACATTTCCACATTCCATCACTGACAAAAACACAGTCAGCTCAAGGTCTCGTCTTTGAAGACTAATAAGAGATGAATCATCACAATGTTACATTACAACAATTTCGACATCAACAAGACCTTCTTTGCACAGTACATTGCTTGCCATTGACAACGCTGTTTTGCTCGTGCAATTAAAGGGAGGACGAATTTCAATGAACCTCTATTGAAATAGACTGGCGAATAATTACATTGAGGAATGTGTCAAATGGAGTGACTCACACCACCATTGATTGTGTGCAGCACCATGGGCTCAGTGTTGTACGCCTCGCCCTCCACAGAGCAGCTTCAGAACCCCAGCAGGAAGGAAGGCCGTTCTGTCGCTCAGACAAACACAGCAACAGAGAGAGAACGTTTGCAATATCCAGAATAACCAGAGTGCAAATGTAACAGTAAAGTGTGCAGTAGTAATATGTACAGGTGATTAAACCGGGTATAGAATATATACATTAGTACTACTGACTAATAGTGCTAATCAGATGTATGTACGGAGTTGTCGTATTAATATGTACAGTGATACAGGTATGAAGACAGTATGGTAGTAAGTCGTACTGGCCAGCAGTGTAACTAAGATAGGTAATAATAATAATAATAATAATAATAATAATAATAATAATAATAATAATAATAATAATAATAATAATAATAATAATAATAATAATAATAATAATAATAATAATAATACATTTTATTTGGTGGCACCTTTCACAACACCCAAGGTCACCTTACATATCATAGAAAAAATCACAGCAAGGCAGCGGTTAAAATTCAAGGTAAAAAAATAAAACAAACAACAGGAAGTATAAAAACAGTTAAGTTAAAATAACAAACAAACAAACAAACAGCAGGGGCAGGACAGTGACAGAGGTTATAGTGAATATGCGAGTTTGAACAGATGGGTTTTCAGTTGTGGTGGATCATATTAATATGTACTGTTGGACTGTGGTAATTCCATGTACGAATAAATAAATAAATGATGATTATGATGATGATGATGATGATGATGATGATGATGATGATTTGAATGATGATAGTGAGTCAGACTGTCGGATACGTGGGGGCAGGGAGTTCCAGAGTCTGGGAGCCGAGCAGCTGAACGCTCGGGCACCCATGGTGCTGAGGCTGGGGATGGGGAGGGAGAGGAGTCCAGTGAGTAGAGGATGAGCGGAGTGTGCGGGAGGGGTTGTATTCCTGGAGGAGGTCAGTGATGTAGATGGGGGCTTGATTGTGGAGGGCTTTGAAGGTGAGTAGGAGGTTTTTGAAGTCGATCCGGTAGGTAGTGCACAGGGAGCCAGTGTAATTGAAAGAGGACGGGGGTGATGTGGTCGGATGAGTTGGTGCGGCGGGTGATGATCCTGGCAGCAGAGTTCTGGATGATTTGTAGTCTGTTGAGGAGTTTTGGTGGGAAGGCCGAGAGCGCTGCAGTAGTCGATCCGGGATGCGTCTATGCCAAATACAACGCAGTTCGGTTTCCGGGTTCCTCTGATTGGCCACGACGCCCACGTGACCCCGCGCTAGCACGCCCCCCTTATCCACGCCTGCCGCTACGCCACGCCAAGCTCCTCTGTGTGTTGCAGCGCGCGGCAGAGCGGCAGAGGTCCCTGTGTGTTCTCAACTTCCTCAATTTATACGCATGGAAGTATTGACTACGCCGTAACAAATCATTAAAAAATATATACCGTTAACTGGAATATGTTGTTTCTTTACACATATGTTGGATTATGTAATTGGTTTGTCATGACAAACCAATAAGATCGCTACAGAGCTCTCATATTTGCTATGAGTGGGCGACGACTTGACTTTCACTTTCGTATTTCGCTTTCGTCTCGTTTAATCAGCCGCTTCTAAAGTCGCTGTCGAAGCCTGTTTCCGCCTCCGCATGCTAAAGTTCTGGTAAGTTTAAAGTGCTAAGTGCTGCTAAGTGCTTTATAATATTGTCGCGCATCACGCGCAACGCCACTCTGAGTCAAGAGCTCTGTCATTGAAGTGGGTGGTGTTGAATGAATGAATGAAGAACTTTATTAACAGATTGCAGAATGGGTACAGTACAGTACAGCTCAATACACACAATTGTTAAGGGGATGCAGACCGGAGGAAGACTTTCGTCTTGTTTACATCAGGGTCCCCCATTTTCAATTCATCGTAACATATATGACATACATGACATACAGATAGACAGTACTGCTACATCTATACATTTATGACGTACCAGATTTGCAAATACAGTACTGTTTGTGATACGAAAAGAGTCCAGAAAAAAAAGTGTATATACATTTGACGTAGAAACTGTACATTGGAGTGGGGGGGGGGGGGGGGGGGGGTACAAGGGGTGGGTGGGGGACACTGTACCACTGTACAAGCAAAACTGTACATTGGAATATTGACAAGACCATACTTGGTCATTTACTGTACATTGGAGGGGGTTGTGTTAGGACATTTACAGGGGCCAGTTTCGAATAGCAGTCTCCCGTAGGTGTTTTTTGGTGGACCCTAAAAAGGGTCTAGAACCGCCACTGGTGATACGGTAACCGTTGGTAGTGTGATAGTAAAGGGTTAACCTTCTGTAGTGTGGCAGTGAAAGGGTTAACCTACCTCTAGAATGTTCATATTCAATTAGAATCATTTGCTTCTATCTCAAACAAACAGAACAACCAAGATAAATGCCTTTTTTTTTTATCTATAATTTGGGCCCAAAATGTACCAGAATTCAAGGACGATGAATATTTCACCCAATACAATACAGTAGCAACCGTGCATCATGGCTTAATTCAGGATTTAAGTGTTCACACCTTGAAACTCACCCACCAATTCAGCAGAGAAAACACCAACAGGACGGTCAAAATGTGTGATGATGACGTCCCTTCATTGGCTGCCTGTGCAGTTTAGGGTCCATTTTAAGATCCTGCTGTTTGCTTATAAAGCAATGAATGGTCTGGCCCCCCCACCCTACCTCACCCTATACCTCACCGAGATCCTGCACCCCTGCACCCTATCACGGTCTCTGAGGTCTGCTGACCAGTCCCTCCTGGTTGTCCCGAAATCCAGGCTAAAAAAACAGGGGGGACCGTGCATTTACTGTTGCAGCCCCCAAACTATGGAACGAGTTGCCCCCCCCCACATTAGGCTGGCCCCAACGCTCCCAGTGTTTAAGTCCCATCTTAAAACACACCTGTTCTCCCTAGCTTTAAAAAAAAAATTAGTCAGCTGCTGTAATTTTGTTTATAGTTCGGTGTACTTTGTATTGTGTTTAGATTTTTTTTTTTTTTATATATTATGGTTTTTACTGTGAAGCACTTTGGTCAACCATGTTGTTTTTAAATGTGCAATACTGTACAAATAAAGTTGCATTGGATTGGATTGTGACCAGTGGTGTAAAGTAAGTATTTTTACTCTAGTACTGCACCACATTTTCAAGCTACTTGTACTTTATGTGAGTATTTTAATTCTAGGGAACTTTATACTTTTACCCCACTACATTTCAAGGAAACTACATTTACCTGAACCCATCGGTTACTAGTTATTTTGAAGAAATGGATTTAGCAAGGAAAACATAATATATAGAAAATAAAAAATGTATGAAGATTATATACTTTCACATTTGAAGCCTGTCAACTTCAAGAGGACGTAATCAGAGCAGCATAACTGGACCACATACCACTTTAACATGACCTTTAATCAGAGCAGCATAACTGGACCACATACCACTTTAACATGACCTTTAATCAGAGCAGCAGAACTGGACCACATACCACTTTAACATGACCTGTAATCAGAGCAGCATAACTGGGCCACATACCACTTTAACATGACCTGTAATCAGAGCAGCATAACTGGACCACATACCACTTTAACATCACCTTTAATCAGAGCAGCATAACTGGACCACATACCACTTTAACATGACCTGTAATCAGAGCAGCATAACTGGGCCACATACCACTTTAACATGACCTGTAATCAGAGCAGCATAACTGGACCACATACCACTTTAACATCACCTTTAATCAGAGCAGCATAACTGGACCACATACCACTTTAACATGACCTTTAATCAGAGCAGCATAACTGGACCACATACCACTTTAACATCACCTTTAATCAGAGCAGCATAACTGGACCACATACCACTTTAACATCACCTTTAATCAGAGCCGCATAACTGGACCACATACCACTTTAACATCACCTTTAATCAGAGCAGCATAACTGGACCACATACCACTTTAACATCACCTTTAATCAGAGCAGCATAACTGGACCACATACCACTTTAACACAACATTTAATCAGAGCAGCATAACTGGACCACGTACCACTTTAACATAACCTTTAATCAGAGCAGCATAACTGGACCACATACCACTTTAACATCACCTTTAATCAGAGCAGCATAACTGGACCACATACCACTTTAACATCACCTTTAATCAGAGCAGCATAACTGGACCACATACCACTTTAACATCACCTTTAATCAGAGCAGCATAACTGGACCACATACCACTTTAACATCACCTTTAATCAGAGCAGCATAACTGGACCACATACCACTTTAACATAACCTTTAATCAGAGCAGCATAACTGGACCACATACCACTTTAACATCACCTTTAATCAGAGCAGCATAACTGGACCACATACCACTTTAACATGACCTTTAATCAGAGCAGCATAACTGGACCACATACCACTTTAACATAACCTTTAATCAGAGCAGCATAACTGGACCACATACCACTTTAACATCACCTTTAATCAGAGCAGCATAACTGGACCACATACCACTTTAACATAACCTTTAATCAGAGCAGCATAACTGGACCACATACCACTTTAACATCACCTTTAATCAGAGCAGCATAACTGGACCACATACCACTTTAACATGACCTTTAATCAGAGCAGCATAACTGGACCACATACCACTTTAACATAACCTTTAATCAGAGCAGCATAACTGGACCACATACCACTTTAACATGACCTTTAATCAGAGCAGCATAACTGGACCACATACCACTTTAACATCACCTTTAATCAGAGCAGCATAACTGGACCACATACCACTTTAACATAACCTTTAATCAGAGCAGCATAACTGGACCACATACCACTTTAACATGACCTTTAATCAGAGCAGCATAACTGGACCACATACCACTTTAACATCACCTTTAATCAGAGCAGCATAACTGGACCACATACCACTTTAACATGACCTTTAATCAGAGCAGCATAACTGGACCACATACCACTTTAACATGACCTTTAATCAGAGCAGCATAACTGGACCACATACCACTTTAACATAACCTTTAATCAGAGCAGCATAACTGGACCACATACCACTTTAACACAACCTATAGAGGTCAATGGATACAAAAACGTCATGTAGAATGTGTACTTTTACTTAAGATGCCTACAGTAAGCACATTCGATAGCAAAAACGTCTCTACTTTTACGTATAATTTGAATGGAGGACTTTTACTTTTACCAGAGTACTCATTTACCAGAGTATTTCTACTTTTACTTAAGTAAAGGAACTGTGTACTTCTTCCACCACTGATTGTGACCACATTCCTGTTAGTTACATATCTTTCATCTTAATGTAAATAGCCTCAGGCACAAACTGGCAGAAATAAGAAATCATTTCAGTAGCGGAAAGGTAAACATACTATGTTTCTCAGAAACCAAACTGGACCCATCAGTAACAGACCCGGAAATTGAATTAGAGAACTATTCTTTAGTCCGCAATGACAGGAACAGGCATGGAGGAGGTGTCTGTATGTACATCCATCAAGACACCAAATTTATTAACCGTACAGACCTAGATCATGAGGCTATTGAAACTGTTTTTGTAGAAATTCTATTTGAAAGGGCTAAATCTGTTCTAGTCGGCACAATTTACAGACCGCCAGACCAAAATGGCTTTTATGACGTGTTGGATGAGTGCTTAGCTGGAGTTGAGGATACAGAAATGATTCTTATTGGGGATTGGAACACGGATATGCAACAAAAAGATGCACCCGTCTTCAAATCCTACAATAGGTTTTGTGATCTGCACGGCCTCAGCCAACTAATCACACAACCCACACGTGTGTGTGAGTCAACTCAGACTACCATTGACCTCATCCTGACCTCTGACAAGTCCAAGATCGCCAATAAAGGGGTTATAGCATGCGGGTTAAGTGATCATTATATGATATTCTGTACCCGCAAAAAGCTAAAACAAAAGGCTGGCTGTCACAAAACAGTCACATCTAGAGACCTAAAAACCTACTCTAGCGAGGCCTTTAACCTTGAACTGGAGGGTCTGGACTGGTCAGATGTGCTCAATGGTACACTGGTTGAAGAAACATGGCTTGGCTTCAAAACCAAATTTGCAACGATACTAAACAACATGGCCCCCCTAAGAACCACCAGGGTAAAAAATCGCGCTGAGCCGTGGATGCACGCTGAAATACTGACCGCTATGAAAACCAGAGACAAAAAATGCTCTGAGTTTCGTAAAAGTCAGTCAAAGCTTAACATAAGCACGAGCAGTGAACTCCAAGCCCACGTGACTGAACTCAAACTGCAAAGAAACAGACTAAGAAATGATGTAAACTCCATGATCAAAACAGCAAAGAAAAAATTCATCAATGACAAAACCGAGGAAAACAAAAACAAACCGCGTGAACTTTGGAAATTACTCAATAACCAACTAGGCTGCAGTAAAAAACTTAAAACCAGATTCTCAAACATAAACATAAAGACGGACAACACGCTCATCACAGAAAAGCTGGATGTAGCCAATTACTTAAATAGTTTCTTCACAAACATAGCCACAACACTGGTAAACAAACTACCCTCCCACTCAGGGCATTATGGGGTAGAACACATAGTAGCTTACTACAAAAACCTAGGGGTCCACAAAGACGACTTCAAACTGGAAATGGTAACAACAGATGAGGTACTCAAAAAACTGAGCGCCCTCCAACCTAACAAGGCCACTGGCCATGACAACATCCCCTCCAAATTCCTCAGAGACTCAGCAGCCGCCATCACCCCAGTCATCACACACATAATAAACCTCTCTATAAAACAGGGACACGTCCCCAAGGACTTCAAAATTGCGAGAGTGACCCCTCTGCACAAAAAAGGCAGTAAATTAGACCCAGGCAACTACCGCCCTGTTTCTATCCTTACCTCCATCTCGAAAGTCATGGAAAAAATTGTATACGAACAGGTCGAAAAATACCTTGCGGAAAAAAATCTAATCTACGAATTCCAATCTGGCTTCAGAACATCCCACTCCACTGACACATGCCTTCTCTATTTAAACGACCACATCAAACAAGAGGTGGACGCGGGCAAATACTGCGGCATGGTCATGCTGGACCTACAAAAGGCCTTCGACACTGTCAATCACACCATTCTGATTGACAAGCTAAAAGCAATTGGTTTTGATAGTCTATCAGTGAGCTGGATGCAATCCTACCTGGAGGGGAGAGAGCAGATGGTGGAGGTAAACGGTACCCTATCCCCCCCCCTCACAGTAAACTGTGGTGTTCCACAAGGAAGCATACTAGGTCCGCTACTGTTCCTAATTTATGCAAATGACATGTCGTCAGCTTGTGACTGCAACTTGTTCCTGTTTGCGGACGACTCAGCCCTGCTGGTCTCTGACAAGAACAAATTACAGGTTGAAAAAACCCTCAGCTCAGAACTAAGCAAAATCTGCATATGGCTCGCTGATAACAAACTATCATTACACATGGGCAAAACAGAGTCCATTCTCTTCGGTTCAAATAACAAACTCAGCAAGACCGACGGCTTCTCAGTTACAGTGGGTGACAATATTGTCACAAGGAAAGAAGATATTACCTACCTGGGTTCCATCCTAGAGGCAAATCTTTCCTGTGACAAAATGGCATCCAATGTAATAAAAAAAGTCAACCAACGAACTCGTTTCTTGTACCGGATCTCCTCACTGGTAAACAAGAATACCCTGAAGACTCTAGCAGGAGCACTCATTCAAGGGTACTACGACTATGCTTGCACCTCATGGTACCAAAGCACCTCAAAGGCGCTAAAAACAAAATTACAAACATCTCAAAACAAACTGGTCAGACTACTGCTTGACCTTACTCCTAGAACCCACCTCACCCCTGCCCACTTTGACAACCTAGGATGGCTTAGAGTAGACGACAGAGTACAGCAACTTGCAATGGGCCTGGTCTACAAGATACACTACACGACCAAGGTACCCATGTACATGACTAAATACTTCCCAAAGGTCAGTGAATACCACGATCACAACACCAGAGGGAGCTCCACAAATCATGTTAAACCCAGATTCGGCTCAAACAAGGGACTAAACACGTTTCGCAATTATGCCACATCAATGTGGAACGCCCTACCCAAAGCTGTAAAGGAATGTGAATCACTACCCACTTTCAAAAACACTCTCAAAAAACACCTAAGGGAGACTGCAACTCGAAACTGGCCCCTGTAAATGTCCGAACACAACCCCCGCCAACACCCCCCCCCCCAACCACCTCCAATGTACAGTCCCACCCCCACCTACCCAATCCAATGTACAGTTTCTACGCCTAATGTATATACTCTTTTCTTTCTGGACTCTTTTTGTATCACAAATACAGTACTGTAATTGCAAATCTGGTATGTCATAAATGTATAGATGTAGCAGTACTGTCTATCTGTATGTCATGTATGTCATATATGTTACGATGAATTGGAAATGGGGGACCCTGGTGGAAACAAGACGAAAGTCTTTCTCTGGTCTGCATCCCCTTAACAATTGTATGTATTGAGCTGTACTGCACTGTACCCATTCTGCAATCTGTTAATAAAGTTTTCATTCATTCATTCATTCAGTGGCGATAGTTAATTATGTGTCGTTTGCTCATTTGCATGAGACCGGAGAGGTCTGTGAATCAGCTGACAGGCTAAACGCTGCTAGTGTGTCCAGATAATAACACTGTTCAACATGATGCTCTGTTTATAGGCCTACCTGCTGCTGTCACTGCTTACAGCTGCCCTGTAATCAGTGCTTAGAATAACTACCTGCCTCACTGTTACGATTATGCGTCTTCGGCATGGTGAACCCAGGTGGCAGAGTAAATAACGATGATAGATGAGACAGAAGTCGACGTGGTGACGATAACAGTTTACTTTACAAGACAGGAACAATACACGACTGACAAACATAGGTAACATTTAACAATGAACCCGCAAGGGACTGCTGGCCCACAACACCTAATATACAGACACTGATAGACACAGAGGGTAATTACAAACAGGACAGGGAGACCGGGGTTCAACTCCCACTCAGGGCGATCCCTTGACAGGGGTCGAATCGAAACACAGCGCAGGGCAACACGACACCGGTTACACATACAACTCTGTATCGTACCTTATTTTTAATAGTTTTGTCAAATTGTTTTATGTGCTTTAGGGACACCCACTCATATGCGACCAGGGGAAGTTCAACTGACATTAAACTGTACAAATTCAAGAGCTCAATGGGTAAAAATACCTTTCGGTACTCGGCAGCCTGTGAGTGGAATAAACTGCCAGTGTCTATAAAAAGTATTGACTCAGAGAGAAATTTTAAACAAGCTATGAAGAAATGGCTTAGTCACGCAGGATACTGATATATGCAGGTGTGCTGTAGACTTTGTGTTTGTTTGTGTTATTGCATTTTGTTCATTCATATTTACATAATTCATAATGCTTGAAAATTTTATTTGTATGTCTTATTTGTGCCAGGGGTCAGCAACCTTTACTATCAAAAGAGCCACCCCCCCCCCCCCCCCAAGTTATCCCCAAGCATACCCCACATTTAGCATAAAACGCCTGACGATTGCATACCCAAAGTAATTTGCGATGTATTATACTTTATACTTATAGCACACAGTTTGTTGTATTTATGAAATTATAAAACAACAAAAAGAAACTTTTTGACATTTTATTGCTGTTTTTATAACAATAGAAAACCTCAAACTCTTATGAAGAGGAGAAGACTGGCTGTGTAGACCTACTTTGAAATAAAACCCTGAACTATGCAGCTCTATTTGAGTCCTTCCCTTATTTGTGGAAAATATATCAAATTAAAAGAAAATGTTTTGTTGTTCGCAAATTTCTCACCACATATCAGACATACAGGTAAGCCTGCATCGTTAGTCGTGAAAGCAAATTAATCTGTCCACGCTGAATTAAACCCTCCATTTTCCTCTGAGACTTTCCTTTTTTTGGATGTATCCAGTGGAGGGTCGGAAACTCAAGATTAGCCACCTGCAGACGGCAGGGAGTGGGTGTGACGCATATTTTAGTTGATGAAATATTTTAGAGGTCAGACCTTCCAGGTGTATGATCTCCAGGGGTGTAAAAAGTACCCAGAAATTATACTTAAGTGAAAGTATGGGTACCGTCTCAAAATCGTACTCAAGTAAAAGTCAGAGTCTCTCTGGCTAAAAACACACTTGAGTAAAAGTTAAAAAGTTGTACTTAAGTACTAAAAAGTAAAAAAAAAAAAAAAAAGATTCCGGGGCAATGACATGTTCCGTTTCGTCCTCTTCATCACTCGTACTATCGTTTGTGGCCATCTTCTGTAGCTTGTCACTCTGACTGTCTATTCTTCTGATAGCAGGTGATTAATCAAAGATCCCCGCTTTCTAGTGTTGCACAAGGACCAATCAGCATGGGTATGGGCGGGTTCATTTTCCATTGATGGGGATTTGATTGGCTGTTTTTAAATAAAGCGCGGCCTCGGGATTAATAACGTTAACGTTAGTTCGGCCAGAGAAACAAATATACTAATTAAAATGGTTGGACCTGCGAGATTTGTACTTTGTACTTTGTACGTCTGTATTTTATATGTAAGGAGTAAAAAGTTGTTGTTTTTTCTCTGAAATGTAATTGAGTAAAAGTACAAGTATACAAACATAATAATACAAAAAAGTACAAAATCCACAAAAACAGTACTTAAGTATTGTACTATTACTCAAGTACTTTACAAGTTTACACCCCGGATAGTCTGACACACGAGGTCAGGATGTGAAGTTAACATTGTAATGATGATGTCACACTGGCTACTGGCTACAAATCTATAGACTGGTTATTCTAAGATAGCAGAGGAATATAAAAAAAAATTAAAGGGGTTTAAAATCCAGACATCTATGAAATGTGTAGCCTGCAGTTCACTACTGCCCTCTGCTGTCCAAAGCCTGAACGCACTCTAGTTACCTGTAGCAGTAGGTTGTAGGAATGTTTTGTAGACAGATTCAAGTCAGTACACTAACATCAACATCTCTAGTTAAATGTGTTGTACATCAACATCTCTAGTTAAATGTGTTGTACATCAACATCTCTAGTTAAATGTGTTGTACATCAACATCTCTAGTTAAATGTGTTGTACATCAACATCTCTAGTTAAATGTGTTGTACATCAACATCTCTAGTTAAATGTGTTGTACATCAACATCTCTAGTTAAATGTGTTGTACATCAACATCTCTAGTTAAGAAATAGCGGTGGACTTGGTATTCCGGATGTTCACTCATACTATCTTTCATATAATGCCAGTAAATTACCAAGTATGGCTTTGTCAGTATTCCCCCCCCCCCCCCCCCCCTCAAATGTATATACACTCTTTTTCTGGACACTTTTTGTATCACAAACAGTACTGTATTTGCAAATCTGATATGTCATAAATGTATAGATGTAGCAGTACTGTCTATCTGTATGTCATGTATGTCATATATGTTATGATGAATTGAAAATGGGGGACCCTGATGTAAACAAGACGAAAGTGTTTCTCTGGTCTGCATTCCCTTAACAATTGTGTGTATTGAGCTGTACTGTATTGTACCCATTCTGCAATCTGTTAATAACATTTTCAATCAATCAATCAATCAATCAATCAATCAATTCCCCTTGTCATGGGATTACATTATGCAAGACCGAAATAGGCAGTTGGAAATGGATTGAGGAGAATATTTTATCAGAACATAGTAAAACGGTATCCTTGGTATCATTATGGTTTCACCCTAAACCTAACTTTAAAATGGATAACCCTATAATAAAATGTTAATGTGAGATCATCAAAACCCTACAGAAACGGTTAGCCTTCAAAGGGATCTCTTTACCTTCATGCCCCATATGGTCTAACCCCCTGTTAATGGCTGGGGGCAGTACACTAGTAAATACTTCATGGCAGGGTAAAGGAATACATCAACTAGGACAGATTGTGAAGGATGGAGAGACAAGACCCTTTAATGAATTGAAAGATCTGTATAATTTAAGAGACAGTGAATTCATGTTGTACTTTCAGTTAAGATCTGTAGTAAGATCAGTATCTATTAAAGGGGAACTATCTTATAAATGGCCTTTTTGAGTGTTTAGCATTGTTTCCTAGCTATGTGAACTTATATTAATATGATCTATGTCTCTAATTCTCATATTGGCGCATTCTTCCAATTCTCCTCTCACAATATTCACCCTCACTGAACTGAGTCATTTGAAAATGTGATGATTTGTGATGTCAGAGAGACACCGCTGCATGTTAATGGTTAGTGTGGCATCAGGTACATGATGAGCTGCACACAGTGGTTGGAGCTCAGCCTCAAAACAGCTCGAGATCTTGAGGTAGAAAAATGCTGTTTTTGAGGACTTGATTAGAAATACAAAACAATGAATAAAAAAATATATATATATTACAGAGGTGTTCCATAGACTCACAGGAATTGTGTAAAAGTGCCCAAATAGTGTAAGAAATAGTAAAATAGTTCCCCTTTAAAAATAGAGACATGGGGATAAACAAGGATATGGATGACAGACTAAGGATCCCTTCAGAAAGGAGGTCAGTATCTAAGATCTACAGGTTACTGTCACTTAGCTCATCAGATGGCCTGACCTCCATCAAACAGCAGTGGGAGAGGGATCTGAAGGTCTCCTTGACTGCTCCACAATGGGGGACTGTTTTAAAAAATACAACAACATCATCCAAATGTGTAAGATACAAAATGATACAATTAAAGGTAATTCATCGAGCCTATATTACACCATGTAAAACAAAATAAATGGATCAAGCCATCTCAGATTTGTGCTGGCATGGATGTGGGGAGGTAGGAACACTCATCCACATGTTGTGGCATTGCCCCACAGTGAAGAGTTTTTGGCACAAGGTCATTTTAAGACTATCCTCTATTCTCAATGTTAAAATACCCTTATGTCCAAGAGTCTGCCTCTTGGGCATAGGGGTAGTTGGTATACAATCAGCACTTACGCAACGCATCATTACACTAGCACATATGTCAGTTAAGCGTACAATCATGATGAACTGGAAGATCCAAAAGCCTAATTGTTTCTGCATGGACACCTGGATGATTTCATGGACCTATTGTCAATGGAACGAGCAGCTTCAACGCTCGCTGAACATGACCGTGGAGAGGACGGTCCCTGGATCTATATAAGGACATATTTGGAGAATACTTATGACTGAAAGCAGGAGTGTTTGATCTGCACCCCCCCCCCCCCCATTTTGTTAGTATGTTTTGTCTGTATTGTACCGTTTGTGAGTTTTGTTTTGTCTGTATTGTATTGTTTATTGGAAAAATGGAAAAACATGCAGAACAGATCACTAACGTTGTCGCGTCCCTGACGAAGACGGACAGGAACACTTGGGGGGGGGGGGAAGGACGACAGAATGGGTCAAGAGCTGAGACATTTAATCGGCGACCCAACGCATGTGTGTTCCTGTGTGCCGTCCATCTCGCATGAGTGTTCATCTGCACGACAAACTAAAGAAATCTAGTTTGCAGAACTATTCACCCCGACCGCTTCATGTAGGCTAAAGTAGCAGTGTCAAATATTCACCAGAGCATTGTAGAGTATATGGTTCCGTTATGAATGGCTTTTGAATCTAGTCAAGTAAGAGAGGTTACAAATAGTAAATGTAAGTATACAGTATAGTGTTGTAAAGCTACAAAACATCCAGAATAGATCCTGATGGGAGTGCGGAAATACGACATACCCCCCTCAAATGTAGCGCTCTCCCTGACCGCCTGCGAGCACCAGGGACTGTGGAACACTCTCCCTGACCACCTGAGAGCACCACAGACTGTGGAACGCTCTCCCTGACCACCTGAGAGCACCACAGACTGTGGAACGCTCTCCCTGACCGCCTGAGAGCACCACAGACTGTGGAACGCTCTCCCTGACCACCTGAGAGCACCACAGACTGTGGAACGCTCTCCCTGACCACCTGAGAGCACCACAGACTGTGGAACGCTCTCCCTGACCACCTGAGAGCACCACAGACTGTGGAACGCTCTCCCTGACCGCCTGAGAGCACCACAGACTGTGGAACGCTCTCCCTGACCGCCTGAGAGCACCACAGACTGTAGAACACTCTCCCTGACCGCCTGAGAGCACCACAGACTGTGGAACACTCTCCCTGACCACCTGAGAGCACCACAGACTGTAGAACACTCTCCCTGACCGCCTGAGAGCACCACAGACTGTGGAACGCTCTCCCTGACCACCTGAGAGCACCACAGACTGTAGAACACTCTCCCTGACCACCTGAGAGCACCACAGACTGTAGAACACTCTCCCTGACCGCCTGAGAGCTCCACAGACTGTAGAACACTCTCCCTGACCGCCTGAGAGCACCACAGACTGTGGAACACTCTCCCTGACCGCCTGAGAGCTCCACAGACTGTAGAACACTCTCCCTGACCGCCTGAGAGCACCACAGACTGTAGAACGCTCTCCCTGACCACCTGAGAGCACCACAGACTGTGGAACGCTCTCCCTGACCGCCTGAGAGCACCACAGACTGTAGAACACTCTCCCTGACCGCCTGAGAGCACCACAGACTGTGGAACACTCTCCCTGACCACCTGAGAGCACCACAGACTGTAGAACACTCTCCCTGACCACCTGAGAGCACCACAGTCTGTAGAACACTCTCCCTGACCACCTGAGAGCACCACAGTCTGTGGAACGCTCTCCCTGACCACCTGAGAGCACCACAGTCTGTGGAACGCTCTCCCTGACCGCCTGAGAGCACCACAGACTGTGGAACACTCTCCCTGACCACCTGAGAGCACCACAGACTGTAGAACACTCTCCCTGACCACCTGAGAGCACCACAGTCTGTAGAACACTCTCCCTGACCACCTGAGAGCACCAGTCTGTGGAACGCTCTCCCTGACCACCTGAGAGCACCACAGTCTGTGGAACGCTCTCCCTGACCGCCTGAGAGCACTACAGACTGTGGAACGCTCTCCCTGACCACCTGAGAGCACCACAGACTGTAGAACACTCTCCCTGACCACCTGAGAGCACCACAGACTGTGGAACGCTCTCCCTGACCACCTGAGAGCACCACAGACTGTGGAACGCTCTCCCTGACCACCTGAGAGCACCACAGACTGTAGAACACTCTCCCTGACCACCTGAGAGCACCACAGACTGTAGAACACTCTCCCTGACCACCTGAGAGCACCACAGACTGTAGAACACTCTCCCTGACCGCCTGAGAGCACCACAGACTGTGGAACGCTCTCCCTGACCACCTGAGAGCACCACAGTCTGTAGAACACTCTCCCTGACCACCTGAGCACCACCGACTGTAGAACACTCTCCCTGACCGCCTGAGAGCACCACAGACTGTAGAAAGCTCTCCCTGACCACCTGAGAGCACCACCGACTGTAGAACACTCTCCCTGACCACCTGAGAGCACCACAGACTGGGGAACGCTCTCCCTGACCACCTGAGAGCACCACAGACTGTGGAACGCTCTCCCTGACCGCCTGAGAGCACCACAGACTGTGGAACGCTCTCCCTGACCACCTGAGAGCACCACAGACTGTGGAACGCTCTCCCTGACCACCTGAGAGCACCACAGACTGTGGAACGCTCTCCCTGACCGCCTGAGAGCACCACAGACTGTGGAACGCTCTCCCTGACCGCCTGAGAGCACCACAGACTGTGGAACACTCTCCCTGACCACCTGAGAGCACCACAGACTGTGGAACGCTCTCCCTGACCACCTGAGAGCACCACAGACTGTAGAACACTCTCCCTGACCACCTGAGAGCACCACAGACTGTGGAACACTCTCCCTGACCACCTGAGAGCACCACAGACTGTAGAACACTCTCCCTGACCACCTGAGAGCACCACAGTCTGTAGAACGCTCTCCCTGACCACCTGAGAGCACCACAGACTGTAGAACACTCTCCCTGACCACCTGAGAGCACCACAGACTGTAGAACACTCTCCCTGACCACCTGAGAGCACCACAGACTGTGGAACACTCTCCCTGACCACCTGAGAGCACCACAGACTGTAGAACACTCTCCCTGACCACCTGAGAGCACCACAGACTGTAGAACACTCTCCCTGACCACCTGAGAGCACCACAGACTGTAGAACACTCTCCCTGACCACCTGAGAGCACCACAGACTGTGGAACACTCTCCCTGACCACCTGAGAGCACCACAGACTGTAGAACACTCTCCCTGACCACCTGAGAGCACCACAGACTGTAGAACGCTCTCCCTGACCACCTGAGAGCACCACAGACTGTAGAACACTCTCCCTGACCACCTGAGAGCACCACAGACTGTAGAACACTCTCCCTGACCACCTGAGAGCACCACAGACTGTAGAACACTCTCCCTGACCACCTGAGAGCACCACAGACTGTAGAACACTCTCCCTGACCGCCTGAGAGCACCAGACTGTGGAACACTCTCCCTGACCACCTGAGAGCACCACAGACTGGGGAACGCTCTCCCTGACCACCTGAGAGCACCACAGACTGTAGAACACTCTCCCTGACCACCTGAGAGCACCACAGACTGTAGAACGCTCTCCCTGACCACCTGAGAGCACCACAGACTGGGGAACGCTCTCCCTGACCACCTGAGAGCACCACAGACTGTAGAACACTCTCCCTGACCACCTGAGAGCACCACAGTCTGTAGAACACTCTCCCTGACCACCTGAGAGCACCACAGACTGTAGAACACTCTCCCTGACCACCTGAGAGCACCACAGACTGAAATTACAGCAAAATGTATTTTCACATATAGTGTGGCATAGTGATTTTCAGGAGTCGTGACTCGACTTGGACTCGAGCATTGACTGCATTTGGACTCGGAAGGTGCCGACGAGGACGCAGACTTGTTATGTTTATTTTTTTCATAATAGGCCCTAGTCATTTGGCATAAGATATTGTTGCATTCGTTTGGCTATTGTGTCACAAAGTGAATAAACTCCCTTTGAAACGGTGACCGCTGTGTCATTTATGTTTAATGTAGACCATTTTTTTTTTATTTGTATGTCAGCTCTCTGACTGCCAGACTGGAGTGGACTCAACCTTGATGATTTGGACTCGGGACTAGGGTAATGGGGACTCGACTCGGGCTCTTTGGTGACTCGCAACTCGGACTCTAACACTGGGCACTCGAGACTTGACTCGGACTCGAGATTTAGTGACTAGACTACAATGTCAATGTCGAATGTGTGAAATGTGAGGAACAAATTGTAAAGCACTTAGAATAAAAGCCGTTATATGAATGCAGTCCATTTGGTGCCATCTATAGATGGGACTACTTAACTGAAATGCCAAATGCAGTTTCTAAACCCATGAATAGATTTTTTTCCAAGAGCGGTCAATTGTCTTGATTTAAAAGGAAATTCAGCTGCAGAGTCCAACATAAAAAAAGAAAGTGTTATGTTCAATAAAATGAATGAAAACCAATTTCAAGGCATGTAAGTAAATAAATTGCATTCTGCTTTATCAAATATATAAATTAAGATACAACAATGAAATCTGTCACCTAACAAATTGTACAATTCCAGGACATCCCTGTATTAGAACTATGAATAATAATATGCAGGAAACCAAACCACTAGTGAAAGATTATGGCCACTTTGAATAAAAAGGCTAAATAATTCCACACCACTAAGTTCATCCCTCTCTCCAGCCTCTCTCACATTCACATTCAGCGGATGCCTTTATCCAAAGCGACTTACAAGTTCTGTATGACAAGTCATCAGGAAGGAAGGGCACAACTCTATCAGCTGAGTAACAATGTTCATCAAAGTGTTCAGACTTGAGTGCTACAGTGTTGAGTGTATGTTAGTCAATTATGTGCATGACTAACACTTGGGGCAAGGACTCTCACGACTCGGCTGCCATCTGGTAATCCGGAGGTTCCCGGATCGATTCCCGCTCCTCCCGGGCAGCGTGTCCTTGAGCAAGACGCTTACCCCCCCCCCCCCCAACTGCTCCAGATGAGTAGGTTGGCACCGCCGTCGGTGTGTGTGAATGTGTGAGCGAATGGGTGAAATGTTGAGGAACAAAATCATAAAGCGCTTTGGATAAAAGAGAGATATATATATATATATATAAAAATGCAGCCATTTACCATTTTAACGATTCAACCAAAAGTGCGGTCTTTAAAATAATTTATTCAAGAGTCATTTTGTGTTCATGTCTGGTTCCATGAACATATAAAATATGTACAGAGCAACTCATCCGTAAAAATTACATATCCTGTTAGGGGAGGGAGAGGGCAGAGAGGAGAGAGGAGAAGGGAGAGAGGAGAAGGGAGGGGGTGGCAAGAGTGAAGGAAGCCTCCAATTTATTTCATTTAATAAATCGGCAACATTCTGCTACCAGACGTCGTCCTCCCTGCGGTGCAGCAGACAGTGAGGTCCGTGGTCCAGATGTGGAGCAGACCTTACGACAGGCTGCAGGTGGAGCAGACCTTACGACAGGCTGCAGGTGGAGTTCCTGGACGGTCTCGCCTGAAACAGGAACAAAAGACAAACCGTTTGAGACAAAGCTTTTAAAAAACGCCTGTGTGCCACTTTACAAGAGACGACAAGACAACTGCGACGGAGCCAACAACAGGTTACGGGTTACGGCCAAATCCATTACTACTACTATCCTTAACAAATCTCTGGGCTGCGGCCCATGTGTGAAAGGTGCTATATTAGATAGTTATTAATATTTATTATTATTATATTGTAAAAATAATAGTTTATTTCAAATATGCAACATAACAAACAAACATCAAGTACAGATATAGCCGTAAGCCGTTCAAATAATAAATGTATATAAATTTTTTTTAATTAAAAACAACAAAGAACAAACTAAAAAGTATAACTAAATGTTTTCTTTATTTTTTTTGTCATTTACATATTTGAAAAGGAGTGGGAAGAATAGAGTCCGTTGGAGCCTTCTGAGTCTCTCTGTACTGGCCATGAGACTCCGGTATGAAGCAGTTCAAAGAAGCAGTTGTTTGGGTGACTAGAGTGGCTTGAGAAAGCAGAATAAGGAGATAGAGGAACGCCGTGATGGCAATGTACCTATAATATGTGCTCCTGTTAGCATGGTACAGTTAGCATGCTACTGGTGCCTAAGCTTTCTGGATACCTGTAGTCTCTGCTGCTGGCGCCGGTACTCCTCCTCGCTGGCAGCCAGGGCCTGAGCCACGTCCAGGTCCTCCTGCTCCTGAGGACTGACACACAAACACAGACCTCGTCACACACTAGAGCCTGAGCCAGCGCCAGGTCCTCCTGCGCCAGGTCCTCCTGCTCCTGAGGACTGACACACAAACACAGACCTCGTCACACACTAGAGCCTGAGCCAGCGCCAGGTCCTCCTGCTCCAGGTCCTCCTGCTCCTGAGGACTGACACACAAACACAGACCTCGTCACACAATAGAGCCGTTTCCCCCAAAGCCTGTTTTTGGGCTTCGAACTTCGTCAGGGTTTTACTGAACGGACGTTCGAACCTTCGTTTTTAATTAAATATATATATATATATATATATTTATTTTTTTATTTTTTTATAAATATCCTCAAACTAAATCCTCAATTTGAATAAAGTGATACATTTTAGTGATGCACGATATATCGGCCGCCGATATATCACAATTTCTCTTTTTTTTTACACATCGTATCGGTCCGATATCAAGATAGGGCCGATATTAAAAAAAAAAAAAATTAAGTATTTTTTATCTTTTTTTTTAATCGTTTTTTTTCTTCTTTTTACATGTTTTGGCCTTAAATAGTTTCAAAATATCAGTCATTTCTGAAAATAAGTTGCAAAAGTTAAAAAAGAAATGCGTTTTGGAAAATAGCTATTTTTTTTTTAAAGATAAATTTTTTGGCGTTTTATCGCTTCATTTCTACTGGGCAGTCCAGTAGAGAGAGACAGAGGAGGAATGGGAGACAGAGTGGGGGGAAGACATTCGGCAAATAACGACGGGTTCGGGAGTCGAACCCGGGTCGGCCGTGTCGCGGCTGAGCGCGCTATGTGGTTCGCCACTGGGGCGCCCCAGAAAATAGCTCTTTATTTGATTATCATAAAAAAGTGTTTTCTATACAGAGACATCGGTAAATATCAGTATCGGCCAGAACAGAAATATTAATATCGGTTATCGGTATCGGCCACAATTTTCACATCGGTGCATCACTAATTAATTTGATTAAATTAGTATTTTTTTGTATTAAATCAACTTTCTTTAATGAATATAACTCATCAGTTTTAATACTATAATATTAGTGTAGCCTAATCTTTATCTGCAACTGTGAATAAAAACCCCATTGGTTTAAACAGAATGAATAAAAACATTAAAAAAATAAAAAATGTTTAATTCGAACGTTGGTTTAGAATTCGAATGCCAACGTAACGAACGAAGGTCCGAACGTTCAAGCTCAGCCCTATCACACACAGTTATGTTACAAGATGTGAGTCTTCTAAGGGGTTCGACAGCTAGATTTTTATAAAACATGGGGTCGTTTCTTTAACTATGTTGGGGAACAGGGTTCAAATGACTACTTATACGTAGTTATGTGCAATATCAGGGCTCGAAATTGCGACTGAATTGGTTGCATATACGACCAAAATTGTATCTGTGCGACATCAAAATATAATTGGGAGAATTCGTGCGAGTGCAAACAATTGTTCTGGTGCGACCATATTGCGATGCTCTTATTTTGAAAATCCCATGGAGTCGTATCCGCTCGGCTCACAGTCACAGCACAGCAGTAGCGTCTGGAACGCGGACATTGCAACAGAGCAAGGCTAGTGTTCCTATTTTGCGACCCAAAACAAGTCCCTGCCGTTTTATTCCGCAAAGGGGTCAAATGCATCTAACATGCTTTGCAATCCTCGCCATTCCTTTATGCCCACGTTGCGTCAAAGACCGAAATTAACGTTACGTTAGTGTAAACTAACAAGCTAATCCTGATCAGAGCGATAGACAGAGAGAACAACAGAGGGGACTGGGGAAGGGGGGAGAGACAGGCATTCTCCCTGTGTGTGTGTGTGTGTGTGCGCGCGCGTTTGGAAAGACCAGATGAAGTATAGTATATTTATAGTAAATGTACTGAGGATTGACAGATAATGTTGATATTTAAACATAAAAAATACAATACATAATAAATGTATTCATGGTTTGGGAGAGGAAGGGGTTTTAGGTTGCGTGTTGTGAGTTGTGAGTTCCAAAAAAAGTTTAAAGCTCAATATATCAAAACGTGGCACTACAGTGAACAGGAGGTCTATTTGTATTAAAAACAATAGATTGTTTTTCATTTAAATGTCTGGAAGAGCTCAAAAATGAAAATGTCAAATGATATTTCCGTTGCCTTTTTTGAGTTGATCTAAATGTTACCGATTGTGTTAAATGGTCATATAATATAGTCTCATATCGATCGCAGGCAACTGAATCGAATAGTATCGTATCGTGGCAGACTGTGATATATCGGCAAATATCATATCGTTGTCCAAAGAATCTATATTGTATCGTATCGTGATGAAACTGGTGATTCCCACCCCTAACTAGGTCTACACTATACTATAGTTTAAGGCTACTTTCACTGTTTTACTGCATTACAGTACTGTTATATTGTAGTTTTTTTTTATAAAAAAAACATATATTACATACTGGTATATATTGTTGGTGCTCTTTACATTTTGGTGGGTGCTCCTAAATTTTTTAAGTTGGGCGCACCAGTGCTACCAAGTAAAAATGTTAATTTCGAGCCCTGAATATGTATATTGTTTACATTCAACAGACCTATATTTTGACTACTTATATATGTAGATATGTGCAATACGTCTGGCATATATGTGTACAGTTTGACCTACTGCTCATTTCATATATTGCAAAGAAAAATAAACAAAGTTTTGAGAAAAAGAAAAAAAGATGCAAGTCTTCCTGCTCCTGAAGACTGACACGATTGATTGACAGCAGCTTTAATGGAGGGCAGCTGCTCACCTGGTTGCTGGTTGAACGCTGGGGGCCGACTCAGCCAGAGACATCTCCAGAGCCCTCTGTAAGGCCTGCTCCTCGGTCTGCAGGCAGCGAGGTAGAGAGACCGTCACAACACAACACCCTCACTTACTCTCTCATCCAAGAGCTAAATCTTAGCTCAAATTTACCAACACACCTCTCCCTCTCTTTCTAAAAACACACACATGCACAAACACTCGCTCTCTGTCTCTTTTACTATCACACACATCTTTGCTTTGTCTAATTGCAGTGTTTTTGTTTTTAATATGTTGTGTGTGAATGTATATTTTTGTGTCACCGTGTAAGTTATTGGACCTCAGGAAGAATAGCTGCTATGGAAAAGATAATGATCTAAATAAAACAAACAAAAACACACATGGCATACACATGGCCTTCACACCCAGACATATATATCTACACACACAACCCTCCTCTCACTCGCTCTCTCTCTACACCCACACATGGCTTCTATACACATATGGATACACACAGCTGTAATTATCCAGTTATTTCCGTGTACATCATATCTATAATTCCAGATATCTCTGTAATAATTACTATTATGTACGTCGATGCTCCACTTGTTTCGTCTACTCTCCTGTATAAATACATTGTTGTAGCTCGCCATTCTACAGAGATCTGGGCTATTATAAGGTCATCGCTGTAACCCGAGTCTCTCTCTAACCGTCGGTAGTGTGATAGTAAAAGGTTAACCTTCTGTCGTGTGGCAGTGAAAGGGTTAACCTGCTGCCGTGTTGCAGTGAAGGGTTAATCTTCGGTGTATTGTCGCAGTGAAAGGGTTAACCGTTTGGTAGTGCGTACAGTGAAAGGGTTAAAGCCGTATGCGTACCAGGCCAGCCTGAAGCGAAGCCGATGGTGGAGTTACATTCTGTGTCGGGGGGGCGGCCCTCACCGCTGGGGGCGGGGTCGGGGTCCCCTGTGGGGTACTGGGAGGAGGAGAGAGAGGGGGGGGGGGGGGGTAACAGTGTTAAAATAATACAACAGACAGACATACTATGTTGAATGAATGAAGTTTATTTCTAGCCATTTAGCATGTACAAAAAAATAAATAAAACAAACACACAAATCAAATTACAAGTTGGCCGAAGGTTAGGGCTGAAGCTACAAGCTTGTAAATGCCCTAACCCAGTTTAACATTTATCGTTGATCTTCGTTATATATAAAAATAAAAAATTATTAACAACAATCAGCTAAATATTTAACAATTGATCAAATCAATTTGATTAAAAAAAAAACACATGGTTAACCGTCCGCGGCATATTTATCAAGAATACGTTGTTTGTACTGCACATGCTTTTTATAGTAGTGTGTACAGTCGGCTGTTTTAAGTTAAGTCTCCCTCTTAAAATTATATCCCCCTTCTCTATCTATGAAAATCTTTTGGATGTTTCCCGGTAGTAGATTATGTCTTGCTTTATACACCATTTGTGCAGTTTTGAATTCCACTAAATCCCTAAATTTCAATGTCTGATCTTAAAAATAGTCACTACATTATTCACTATTCATGTTCACTATTGTATGGAAAATAAGGGGTGATGAATCAGTTTCATGGCGTCAAAATCACAACATAAAAATACTCTCCATGGCTACGTTCGCTCTGCAGGCCTTAGAGCTCAACTCAGATTTAATGCTAATATCAGATTTATTTTGTTTGGCTGTTCACATTATTATTATATTTTTTTTAAACGTGGCTGATATCAGATTCAAAATGGATGTAAACATGGGGGACACTGGAGGTTAAAGGTTATTAATAAGTTGATGTGCAGAGGAGGTCCGCTAATAAAAACAAATCAGATCCGAATCTGATTTAAGACAACATTATGAAAGTGGCACACTTTCATCTGCAGTCTTAACGTAGCCTCATGGACTGCACTTCAAGTTCAGTTTTATTTGTCACATATAAGCTACACGTACATTACAGTGAAATGCTTGGTTCTGTATGAGCCTCCTGAGATTGTGCTTCATACAGTAAAAAAAGTACAAATAATAAAGACCAAACACTACAAAATATACAAAACTAAAGTACAAAAACGAGGTAGCGATGTAGTGCAAATCATTTAGTAATAAATAAGATAAAATATGGTGTAATGTTTAAAAAGTGTTTAACGTGTCTAAAGTGAATGTTAAAGGTGAGTGTTTAAGTGAGTGTGTGGCTGTGTGTGCAGTGGATGTAGATGGTGGTTAGTGATTCATAAGAGTCACGTGTACCACGTCTCGTGTCAACGGGAAAACTGGACGTAATGGCTTTTCAAAGTTTGAGATGTTGACCTTTGATTACAACGCCGCCCCCATGTGGCCGGTCGGTGTGGTATCTGTTGTTGTGATGCGTTCCCACCGCTATCTACCTTGTCCTGGCAAATGTCACGCCTCCCATCGTGGACTATTTTGTGGCAATCAAATGTTTTTATTTTTGTACCTTTGGGAGGGGGGGGGCGGGGGGGGGGCAGACAAGACTAATCGACAGACTTCAACGTTGGTCTCAGCTAAAGAATTAAAGGGCATTCCGGTTGCTACATTTGTGACCGGGCCCAGAGGTGAGAGACTCATGTCTGGAAGTCTATCTGTGACCCAGAGGTGAGAGAGACTCATGTCTGGAGGTCTATCTGTGACCCAGCAGTGAGAGACTCGTGTCTGGAGGTCTATCTGTGACCCAGAGGTGAGAGAGACTCATGTCTGGAGGTCTATCTGTGACCCAGCGGTGAGAGACTCATGTCTGGAGGTCTATCTGTGACCCAGCGGTGAGAGACTCATGTCTGGAGGTCTATCTGTGACCCAGCGGTGAGAGACTCGTGTCTGGAAGTCTATCTGTGACCCAGAGGTGAGAGACTCATGTCTGGAGGTCTATCTGTGACCCAGCGGTGAGAGAGACTCGTGTCTGGAAGTCTATCTGTGACCCAGAGGTGAGAGAGACTGATGTCTGGAGGTCTATCTGTGACCCAGCAGTGAGAGAGGCTGATGTCTGGAGGTCTATCTGTGACCCAGCGGTGAGAGAGACTGATGTCTGGAGGTCTATCTGTGACCCAGCGGTGAGAGACTCGTGTCTGGAGGTCTATCTGTGACCCAGAGGTGAGAGACTCAGGTCTGGAGGTCTATCTGTGACCCAGCGGTGAGAGACTCAGGTCTGGAGGTCTATCTGTGACCCAGCGGTGAGAGAGACAGATGTCTGGAGGTCTATCTGTGACCCAGCGGTGAGAGACTCATGTCTGGAGGTCTATCTGTGACCCAGAGGTGAGAGAGACTCGTGTCTGGAGGTCTATCTGTGACCCAGAGGTGAGAGACTCGTGTCTGGAGGTCTATCTGTGACCCAGCGGTGAGAGACTCATGTCTGGAGGTCTATCTGTGACCCAGCGGTGAGAGACTGACTTCTGGAGGTCTATCTGTGACCCAGCGGTGAGAGACTCATGTCTGGAGGTCTATCTGTGACCCAGCGGTGAGAGAGACTCGTGTCTGGAGGTCTATCTGTGACCCAGAGGTGAGAGACTCGTGTCTGGAGGTCTATCTGTGACCCAGCGGTGAGAGACTCATGTCTGGAGGTCTATCTGTGACCCAGCGGTGAGAGACTGACGTCTGGAGGTCTATCTGTGACCCAGCGGTGAGAGACTCATGTCTGGAGGTCTATCTGTGACCCAGCGGTGAGAGAGACTCGTGTCTGGAGGTCTATCTGTGACCCAGAGGTGAGAGACTCATGTCTGGAGGTCTATCTGTGACCCAGCGGTGAGAGAGGCTGATGTCTGGAGGTCTATCTGTGACCCAGAGGTGAGAGAGACTCATGTCTGGAGGTCTATCTGTGACCCAGAGGTGAGAGACTCAGGTCTGGAGGTCTATCTGTGACCCAGCGGTGAGAGACTCAGGTCTGGAGGTCTATCTGTGACCCAGCGTTGAGAGACTGATGTCTGGAGGTCTATCTGTGACCCAGCGGTGAGAGACTCATGTCTGGAGGTCTATCTGTGACCCAGAGGTGAGAGAGACTCGTGTCTGGAGGTCTATCTGTGACCCAGCGGTGAGAGACTCATGTCTGGAGGTCTATCTGTGACCCAGCGGTGAGAGACTGACGTCTGGAAGTCTATCTGTGACCCAGCGGTGAGAGAGACTCATGTCTGGAGGTCTATCTGTGACCCAGAGGTGAGAGACTCATGTCTGGAGGTCTATCTGTGACCCAGCGGTGAGAGACTCATGTCTGGAGGTCTATCTGTGACCCAGCGGTGAGAGACTCATGTCTGGAGGTCTATCTGTGACCCAGCGGTGAGAGACTCATGTCTGGAGGTCTATCTGTGACCCAGCGGTGAGAGACTCATGTCTGGAGGTCTATCTGTGACCCAGCGGTGAGAGACTCGTGTCTGGAGGTCTATCTGTGACCCAGCAGTGAGAGAGACTCGTGTCTGGAGGTCTATCTGTGACCCAGCGGTGAGAGAGACTCGTGTCTGGAGGTCTATCTGTGACCCAGCGGTGAGAGACTCATGTCTGGAGGTCTATCTGTGACCAGCGGTGAGAGAGACTCGTGTCTGGAGGTCTATCTGTGACCCAGAGGTGAGAGACTCATGTCTGGAGGTCTATCTGTGACCCAGCGGTGAGAGAGGCTGATGTCTGGAGGTCTATCTGTGACCCAGAGGTGAGAGAGACTCATGTCTGGAGGTCTATCTGTGACCCAGAGGTGAGAGACTCAGGTCTGGAGGTCTATCTGTGACCCAGCGGTGAGAGACTCAGGTCTGGAGGTCTATCTGTGACCCAGCGGTGAGAGACTGATGTCTGGAGGTCTATCTGTGACCCAGCGGTGAGAGACTCATGTCTGGAGGTCTATCTGTGACCCAGAGGTGAGAGAGACTCGTGTCTGGAGGTCTATCTGTGACCCAGCGGTGAGAGACTCATGTCTGGAGGTCTATCTGTGACCCAGCGGTGAGAGACTGACGTCTGGAAGTCTATCTGTGACCCAGCGGTGAGAGAGACTCATGTCTGGAGGTCTATCTGTGACCCAGAGGTGAGAGACTCATGTCTGGAGGTCTATCTGTGACCCAGCGGTGAGAGACTCATGTCTGGAGGTCTATCTGTGACCCAGCGGTGAGAGACTCATGTCTGGAGGTCTATCTGTGACCCAGCAGTGAGAGAGACTCGTGTCTGGAGGTCTATCTGTGACCCAGCGGTGAGAGAGACTCGTGTCTGGAGGTCTATCTGTGACGAAGCGGTGAGAGACTCGTGTCTGGAGGTCTATCTGTGACCCAGCGGTGAGAGACTCGTGTCTGGAGGTCTATCTGTGACCCAGAGGTGAGAGACTCGTGTCTGGAAGTCTATCTGTGACCCAGCGGTGAGAGAGACTCGTGTCTGGAGGTCTATCTGTGACCCAGTGGTGAGAGACTCGTGTCTGGAAGTCCATCTGTGACCCAGCGGTGAGAGACTCGTGTCTGGAGGTCTATCTGTGACCCAGCGGTGAGAGAGACTCATGTCTGGAGGTCTATCTGTGACCCAGCGGTGAGAGACTTGTGTCTGGAGGTCTATCTGTGACCCAGCGGTGAGACTCGTGTCTGGAGGTCTATCTGTGACCCAGAGGTGAGAGAGACTCATGTCTGGAAGTCAGATCGTGAAAAGATTCATGAAATGTTTTTATTTCTCCCCATATTATTATCACAGTTTGAATGTTTAAGAACATATTTAACTGTAACAGCTAACAAGTTAGTTTTACTCTAAATAGTAAAAACCTTTGTTTAAAAAGGGCAGTTTGTGACACCTAGTACAACGACTGCCAAGGTGTTCAAAATGCAGCAACACTTTAGATTGGATTTTCTACGTTTTTCTCTGCTCCGAGACTTAAGGTTCAACTAGATTCAAATTAAGCATGAATTATTAAAAATAAAACAGGTAATATGGGTAAAGAAAATTGTATTATTAAAATAGAGTTTGTTATATACGGTCGATTTCAGCCCCCTTTGGCCCGCGCACAGGCCTGGACACAAGTACCATAAAAGAAAGTCCTGAACCGCTAATCTCCGCCTGTGGTCTCAGCCTGATCAGTACCGGTAGCTCTCACCTGCTGCTGTGGCTCCGGCTGTTCGCGGCGACGCAGCTGGACGCCGGACGGCTGTTCCCCCGACCGGAGGGCCCGGTACCAGAGGCGGCGCTGGACGAGGCTCCCTGGGTCCGCATCGCAGCAGCGTGTCTGGAGGAAACACACGCATCATGTGAGACCTTCTGGTTCTGGTGGTTCTTTTTTTTGATCTTTTTTCTATATTTTCTCCCATCCCAATTTCGTATCATCCAATTCAACCCTCCCCTGTCACGAACGCTGTTTCTTGCCTCCCACAAGCCGGCTGCAATGTGGACTAAGTCATACATAGCACAAGTCCCCTCCGAAACAGCGCACCAACCGACCTGTAGGAGTCGCTGTCCACGACGCCCGATCCCCACCCTTCAGTTTCCCTCCCCGTAATACGGCCAATGTGTATTAGTGTGGACGACCAGCTAAACTGAAAGCAAATGTGGAGCGCTGGGCTCGAACAGGCGAGCCCAGCGTCTCCAGATTTCGTGGCGAGTGGCTTGCCCACTACGTCACGTAGCCGCCCTTGGTTCTGGTGGTTCTTAACACTTTGAGTGCCCATGACGTCATATGACGTTTTATCAGCCCAATGCCTGAATGCCCACGACGTGTATTATCGTTTTATTAGCGATCTGATTTCATATTTCATCAACAGAGTCTCCCGTTGGTACAGCAGCTCCTCCAGCAGCTCAGAATGGAAAAAAGCGCCCCTATGTCGATTTTCAGCTTGCGGCCCGGCCCCAGCGTGCATACGTACACATATACTATCGATAATCTAGCGTTTATTTGAAAACGATTCATAAATAGGCAGAAAAATTACAACATTTGTGTATTCTAGAATATTCCAGTAAATGTCTTTTATCACGGAACATTTATATTTTCCTTGAAAATGAGTGCTTTTCAAAATGCTATAAAATGTAAATGAACCGATAAAAAAACAATCCGCTTCGACAATGTTGACTGGAAAACGAGTCATTGATAAGCGACGGGCAGATTAGACACATAGCCATCATTTAAAACATAGATTAGGCGTTTTTAACGCTAACATTGAAGTGGATGGTGGGCATTTAACCGGTAAATCAAGATTAAGCTTGGGCTCTGAAAGTGTTAAGAGCTACTATAGTATCTAAAGGGGTAGTGCATTTAAAAGAAAAGTAGCTATTTGTAAGATTTTCAATGGTTTGGAATGAGGACCATATACACTCAACCACATACAAATAGCATGGAATAAGAAAAACATAATTCTCCATGATTTTTTTATTGCCTATATTTATTGTAACGTGTAATATAACAGATAGGGCATACTTTGTTTACTTCTCTAATATTCAGATCTAATTTGATTGCCTATATTTATGCCTTTCTACTATTACCCTGCCCATACCTGTACTGTGCTATGATGCCAGAATTTCCCCAAGGGGATCAATAAAGGAATATCTCATCTTAAAAACAGCCGATAGCTACGAATTCTTCGAGATGTCAAGTTTCTGATGACGCCTCCATCTTCATTAGAAGAGTTTGCCGGTCAAACAATAATTGCAATTTTTCCGTCAGAGTTGTGACTCAGCACCATCTTGTTGGAACGCCCTGGGGATGAAGCACAGAGTCTAAACGCTCCACGTTACTCGTGTCCAGAACCATTTTATTGCACTGTGTGAAAAAAACTGATTTTATAGTATGTCTGCACTTTATGTGCTCATTTCATCATTCATGTCTTTTACATTCTACTCAAACCGAATCAAACCATAAACAAAGTGGCCTGTTGGGATGTTGGATCCTAATGTGAAAAACTGTGATTGGTATACGTCTGCTCATTTTACCCTCGTTATTATTTGACTTATTTTTACTTTTATCTCTACGCCCCACTATCCGCTGGGTGCATACTCTGACGTTTTATCATGTTTTGTAACAGATTACAGAAATTCAAAAAGCCTATTGGAACGTGAGGTTCCGATATGATTTGATTAATATATCGGCATTATGTTATCCCACTTTATGCTTTGCTCTTGCCGCTTGTTTTACACAGATTTTACGTCTTATTTCTTACTGACGTAAAGCACTTTGAACTGCAATCCCCTGTATGAAAGGTGCTATACAAATAAAGTTATTATTATTAATATTACAGGGTCCTCATTCCACACGGCACCTCTAGGAACACCACACCTACCCAGATTTCGAGAGCGCTTTGCCATCCGCCTTGCCGTCCGCCTCGCAGTCGTGGTCCAGTGGATGTCGGTGTTTGAGACAGTAGTTCATGCGACACTGGTCACAGGTCACTCGGATCATTTCCTTCTGCTTACAGCCTCCTCTGGAACATTTATTTGTGAAAATCTAAAAAAAAAATAATAATAATAAGAAGAAGAAAGGCAAAAAGTATATTCTGACTTAGACTTTTGGGTTTAGGTTTGTTCCAAGATCAAACTGATCAAATGATAAATACTTCTACAACATTAGAGCTGTGAATCTTCACTGGCCTCACGATTAGATTACGATTCAGCTGTCCACGATTCGATCAGATTCTACGATGCAGCTCAATAATATATTACATCCTCAATTTTATACTCTATATTACTGCACATGGCTACTTTTTCATCAATTAATACAAGCAGTCCGATACATTATTATTATTACTTTTATTTAGAAAGTTCTTAAATCAGAATGTCAAAATAAATGTCTTTAGTAGTGTTGCATGATACAGATACTAGAAAGGTATCTCGATACCCAGCTGTTAAAAACGGTTCAATACTCTTTTTATTAGTATCAATACTTTTAGAATAGCCTGATGCTGTATTTTCTATGAGTTGAGTGGATGCATGACCAGAGCACTAGCTTCAATAATACAATAATAATAATAATAATAATAATATTTGATTTGTAGGGCGCTTTATAGTTGTGGAGCAAATCCCAAAGCAAGCTAGCTAGCTAGCAAGAGAGTAAGAGAGTAATAAAAGTTAAAGAATCGTCCACGTCCGCATCGCGATGCATCTTAGAATCGAGAAATGTCCACACCCCTATACAAAACTATAATAATAATGACAGACCTTTCTCTTCCTCTGGGCAGGGTCCGACTTGCAGTCGCGGTCGATGTGTTCCCCCACCTTGATGTCGGGCATCTCGCCCCTCTTGATGGGGATGGGGGTGTTGCACAGCGGACAGACGGGCACCTGGGCGTCCTGGTGGGGGGAAACACGTCCGGTTATAGAGCTTCACAGAGTCTTTACAGACTAACCAAACCTTATGTCAGTGGTTCTCAAACTACGGGTCGCGACCCAAATTGGTGACATTTTAATTTTTTTTATGTTCTGGCAACATATTTTGGCTAAATATGCCTCGTTTTATAAATGTGTATTGATAACATAGTGCTGTAATTACATTTTCTAATAAATATGCATGATCAAGTTCGACAACGTGTGCTTTTATTTTGATATTCCTTAATTCCACATTGAAATTACACGATAGATTAAGTGTGGGGTCCCCAAAACAAATCCTAAAGAAAATGGGGTCACAGACAGTATGAAGAAGTTTGAGAACCCCTGCCTTATGTCAACCCTCTACCTCGAGCCCATCATGCACTGGAACTCACGTGTCAGCTAAACTAAAAGCTTGGGGGGCGATATGGAGAAAAAGAGTCACCATATTCAGAGGAACTTATCGTTTTCTTTCATGCTTTTTTATGCCAATTTTTATGTCTTCATTTTATGCATTGCTCTTGATCTGCCACTTGTGGTAATTTTATGTTTTTTACTGCTGTGAAGCACTTTGAGTTGCAATTCTTGTATGAAAGGTGCTATACAAATAAGGTTTATAATTATATATATATATCGCAATATCTGCATAGGTATGGAAATTAGGGGTGGGGAAAAAATAGATAGTGATATATTGCAATATTTTGCGTGCTGATATTATATCGATACACTGAGTGCAGACTGTAAAGTATCAATTATTTGATGCAATAAAGATTATAGAAATGAGGTGAACAGACTGAAAACATTATCTTATTAGATAAGAGATGAGGTATATATATATCTTTATTGCAGATGTTGCCAAGGTTTTCCATTTGGGGACATAATTTGCAGTTGAAACAAAGTAATAAATGGCAATATAACAACATCATGACTGTGATGATATCGTATCACGGGGCCTCTGGTGATTCACACCCCTGAGGGGAATTCACGTTAGATGATGCAATAGATGTTCATGATAATGGCCTGCAGGGTAACGGGAGCTGTGATACGAGTAGAGTCGCACGATACACCGATACTAGGAAAGTATCACGATACCCAGCCGCTAAAAACGGTCAAATACTACATTTTATTAGTATCGATACTTTTAGAATAGAATTGTCCATGTTCCGTCATCTATTATTATATTCTTAATAAATAATTGTATAAAGAATTTTTCCATGTTCTGTCATCTAATAGAATAGAATAGAAATCCTTTATAATATTATATTCCATTACTTTTCTTCATATTTTCGGTTTTTGCCGTGGTATCGTTTTAGAACCGGTATCGTGATACTTAGGCTGGTATCGCTATCAAAGTCAACATTTTGATATCGTGACGACACTAGATAGAATATCAAAATTAAAACAAATTTTTCAATTTACATTCTCAAATATTTCAGAAATCCTTTGAAAAATGTGACTTAATATTTAACAAAACAGTGTATCGCTAAATAAAATCAGACAGGGCGGTAAATACCAAGCCATAATAACAACACAGCAAGTTATACTGAAAAACAGTGACCAAATACCTTCATGTAAGACGATGTGCATTTGTGATTTGCATAACTTATGTGGTCTTTACAGAAGATGTCTTCACAGGCGTCACATTTCATCGGGAGGAAATCTGTAATTATAAATATCATATATACATTTACCGCATATATAAATGTATATCCATACCCATCTGAATAAACCTGCATATAATTCTTCTACCTACTTATACACCTGCATATAACTGTATGATGGCATGTACAATAATTCTGTATATATATATATTTATTTATTCTTACTATATATATACACACTATATATCCACATCCGTCTGTACATACCTGCATATAATCCTTTTTACATATTCAGTAGTACTAATTCATTCATTTTATACCCAGTTTAATTACCTGTACATTGTATATTACTGTTGCACTTTACTGTTAGAGCCAATTTACTGGTAAAGTGCCATATGTTATATTTTATGTATTTATTTTTATTTCTGCCATTGTATGCATTGTGCCTGCCAAGTTGGGTTCATGGCAGCAGTTCCCTTTGCTCACCAGTAGGTGGCTTACCTGGCTACTTAACGTGTACTATAATGAGACCGATGACATGCAGGTGTGTGTTACCGGTAAGAGTCAACCGTTTTGACCGTCGTTTCGTGGACATCGTTTTGTTTGTAGTGTTTGTTCACTTGAAGGTAGTAGCGTTTACTTTATATATTACACATTGTGCATATTGGTAATTGACTGTGTGGTAAAATAAACCCACTGGGGAAGTATTATTGCAACGGACCTTGTGGACATTCACATCTTTTGATCAGACGAGTAGCCTCCACGAGCCACAGCGTGTCAATTAAGTTCTAGCCAGTTTCAGCCTCATCAAGGCTTGTAGGTTTATTGTTTTTCAGTCACAAGGTAATTCAAGCCTTTACTGTTACATTTGCACTCTTCTTTTTGTTGTACTGTACTTGTGCTGCATGATGACAATACATTTGAGAATAATCTAATCTAAACATTGTAACCCAGGTGTTTATTTCCATGTTCCACTGCTTTTAAAAACTATAAAAACAGGAAACTGTTGAAAATAAAAAGACGGTGGCAAATGGACCACTGCACTTCTGCGTTACATGGAGCTCATGAGGGAGCGTGGGGGGGTAAAATGAATGAATGTCGATGAGAGCCTTGACATTAAGTGGTTGTAGCTACGGCTGTGGGGGTGCTGGAGACATGATCCAATAGACTTTTTTTATAGGCCCGAGTCTCCTGAACACGGAGAGACCAATCCCAAGTCGATAAAGCACTTTCTTGGCCGAGCTGTAGGAAATGTTCATGCGCCGGTTGGGAGTAGGTGCTGGAGGGGAGTCTGGAGGGGAGTCTAGCATCCAGCACCCCCACTCTGGAGGGGAGTCTAGTATCCAGCACCCCCACTCTGGAGGAGAGTCTAGCATCCAGCACCCCCACTCTGGAGGAGAGTCTAGCATCCAGCACCCCCACTCTGGAGGGGAGTCTAGTATCCAGCACCCCCACTCTGGAGGGGAGTCTAGTATCCAGCACCCCCACTCTGGAGGAGAGTCTAGTATCCAGCACCCCCACTCTGGAGGGGAGTCTAGTATCCAGCACCCCCACTCTGGAGGAGAGTCTAGTATCCAGCACCCCCACTCTGGAGGGGAGTCTAGTATCCAGCACCCCCACTCTGGAGGAGAGTCTAGTATCCAGCACCCCCACTCTGGAGGGGAGTCTAGTATCCAGCACCTCCACTCTGGAGGGGAGTCTAGTATCCAGCACCCCCACTCTGGAGGGGAGTCTAGTATCCAGCACCCCCACTCTGGAGGGGAGTCTAGTATCCAGCACCCCCACTCTGGAGGAGAGTCTAGTATCCAGCACCCCCACTCTGGAGGAGAGTCTAGTATCCAGCACCCCCACTCTGGAGGAGAGTCTAGTATCCAGCACCCCCACTCTGGAGGAGAGTCTAGTATCCAGCACCCCCACTCTGGAGGAGAGTCTAGCATCCAGCACCCCCACTCTGGAGGAGAGTCTAGTATCCAGCACCCCCACTCTGGAGGAGAGTCTAGCATCCAGCACCCCCACTCTGGAGGAGAGTCTAGTATCCAGCACCCCCACTCTGGAGGGGAGTCTAGTATCCAGCACCCCCACTCTGGAGGAGAGTCTAGTATCCAGCACCCCCACTCTGGACGGGAGTCTAGTATCCAGCACCCCCACTCTGGAGGGGAGTCTAGTATCCAGCACCCCCACTCTGGAGGGGAGTCTAGTATCCAGCACCCCTACTCTGGAGGAGAGTCTAGTATCCAGCACCCCCACTCTGGAGGGGAGTCTAGTATCCAGCACCCCCACTCTGGAGGAGAGTCTAGTATCCAGCACCCCCACTCTGGAGGAGAGTCTAGTATCCAGCACCCCCACTCTGGAGGAGAGTCTAGTATCCAGCACCCCCACTCTGGAGGAGAGTCTAGTATCCAGCACCCCCACTCTGGAGGAGAGTCTAGTATCCAGCACCCCCACTCTGGAGGAGAGTCTAGTATCCAGCACCCCCACTCTGGAGGAGAGTCTAGTATCCAGCACCCCCACTCTGGAGGAGAGTCTAGTATCCAGCACCCCCACTCTGGAGGAGAGTCTAGTATCCAGCACCCCCACTCTGGAGGAGAGTCTAGTATCCAGCACCCCCACTCTGGAGGAGAGTCTAGTATCCAGCACCCCCACTCTGGAGGGGAGTCTAGTATCCAGCACCCCCACTCTGGAGGAGAGTCTAGTATCCAGCACCCCCACTCTGGAGGGGAGTCTAGTATCCAGCACCCCCACTCTGGAGGGGAGTCTAGTATCCAGCACCCCCACTCTGGAGGGGAGTCTAGTATCCAGCACCCCCACTCTGGAGGAGAGTCTAGTATCCAGCACCCCCACAGCCGTAGCTACAACCACTTTCATTGTCTCCCCCAGTGCTCTCCCATGAGCTAAAAATACCAGAAGTGTTGCGGTGGTCTATACAAAGTGAAACGTCGACAGGAAGAAGACAGTCATCCGTGACCAGGACCAGGACCAGGACCAGGGACTCACCCAGGCGCTTGCAGGTCTTCTCGGTGCAATGATCTCCAAGATCTGGGAACTCCATGATGGCACAATATCGAGGCAGCCAACGGTACGATAGTAATGCAGCCGACGGTACAGCTGTATCATGCAACCAGCAGTCAGGAGATCTCACAACCCTGAGGAGAAGATACAAGTATTTGGTGGTCAAAACTCAAATATTATAATAATATGTTAACTTAATATTATCCTCAGACTAAAGTTGATGGCCGACCATGGTTGATATCAGAAGAGTGTCTCTGTAGTCCTGAGCAGCCCAATCTAGCTTAGTATTGTGAACGAACCATCATCATAGTATTGCTGAGTTTGTATCAGGGTGGGTGGGTGTCTTGGTCTAGTGGTGAGAGCTGTGTTTGTATCAGGGTGGGTGTCTTAGTCTAGTGGCGAGAGCTGTGTTTGTATCAGGGTGGGTGTCTTAGTCTAGTGGTGAGAGTTGTGTTTGCATCAGGATGGGTGTCTTAGTCTAGTGGTGAGAGCTGTGTTTGTATCATGGTGTGTCTTAGTCTAGTGGTGAGAGTTGTGTTTGCATCAGGATGGGTGTCTTAGTCTAGTGGTGAGAGTTGTGTTTGCATCAGGATGCGTGAATATTAAAGGCAACCAACTTGTGTTCGGCTTTTCTCTGATTGGCCGCGCCCCCCCCCCCGCCCCCACGCGCAGGCAAGCGCAGCCGTCCCACGTCCCAAATTAAATCCAAAGAGCAAGTGCGGCAGCGCGGGCAACCAACTTGTGTAGTGTTGGGCTGCTGTTCCAACGCACTTGTGTTGGGCTGCGGTAGCAGTGGAGCGCTGCTGACTGATTATTATGTTTCGCGTTTTTAACAACCAAAGTTAGATTCACTCGTCACTGTACATGTATAAACAAAGCCCATACAGTTATGAAATAATAAACACTGACTATCTGACTCTTACTAATAAACACTGTGTTAGGACTATAAACACTGTTAGGACTATCTGACTCTTAATAATAAACACTGTTACAGACTAGTGTTAGGACTATCTCGATTCACGCGTCACTACTGTAACTAGAAACTCTGGGTGTCACTGTACATCAGTAACGTTATTTCGCGTTTTTAACGTCAGCGGGGCGATGCGGTGGTTAGTCCCCGGCTTCCGTGCACCGCCGCCGGCTCTACTCGGTCCAGCTCCAGCAGCAGCGACCGTGCTCCGTTGTAGAACGAAGCCCTTCAATGACAGAGCTCTCATATTTGCGAATGCATAAACTATATCTTAAATTGTGGCTATGTGTCTAATATGGCTGTCGCTTATCAATAACTTTGCGACAGCCATATTAGACACATAGCCATAATTTAAGATATAGTTTATGCATTCGCAAATATGAGAGCTCTGTCATTGAAGTGGGTGGTGGCAGTGTAACAGCGTTCACCCTGATGTAAAGTAGCGATTTTTATTGTTTTGTCATGACAACCCAATTACATAATCCAACATATGTGTAAAGAAACAACATATTCCAGTTAACGGTATATTTTTTAATGATTCATTACGGTATAAATTAGGTTAACTGGAGCTGTGGAGGCTGCTTGTTGAAGAGCCAGCGGGGCGACGCGGTTGTTTTTTCCCCGGCTTGCGTGCGCCGCCCGCGGCTTGACTCGGTTCAGCGTTCACCCTGATGTAAAGTAGCGATTTTTATTGTTTTGTCATGAAAACCCAATTACATAATCCAACATATGTGTAAAGAAACAACATATTCCAGTTAACGGTATATTTTTTAATGATTCATTACGGTATAAATTAGGTTAACTGGAGCTGTGGAGGCTGCTTGTTGAAGAGCCAGCGGGGCGACGCGGTTGTTTTTCCCCGGCTTCCGTGTGCCGCCCGCGGCTTGACTCGGTTCAGCTCCAGCAGCAGCAGCGGCCGTTCCTCCGTTGTAGGAAGCCCTTCAATGACAAGCGCTCTCATATTTTGCGAATGCATAAACTATATCTTAAATTATGGCTATGTGTCTAATATGGCTGTCGCTTATCAATGACTTCGCGACAGCCATATTAGACACATCGCCATAATTTAAGATATAGTTTATGCATTCGCAAATATGAGAGCTCTGTCATTGAAGTGGGTGGTGGCAGCTTACTAACAGTAGCGATTTTTATTGTTTTGTCATGACCAAACATAATCCCAACATAGATAGGAGGTGTACTGTATGTCAAATGTCGGTCATGTGGTGGAAGTGTTTAGTACAGTCACACAACAGAACACCGCTGGTTCGACCAGCGCTTTTGCCGCGTCTCTCTTTGCGCAAGGGCGTGTGCTAGTGGATTGATTGATTGGCCGTGTGGCCAATCAGAGAAACGCTGAACGAAAAGCTGAACACAAGTTGGTTGCCTTTAATATTCACGCCATCAGCGTGGATGTCTTAGGCCCCGTTTAGACGGAAACGCTAGCAGGTGAATCCGCAAAAAAAAAATTTCGGATGTGCCTTTCGTTTATACGGAAACTGCGTTTTTACGGGGTGAAACCGCAAAAAAGTGAGACTACCTTCCAGGGTGGAATTCCTAGAAACGCAAAAGCTTTGCGCTCTCGTCTAAACTGTTAAAACGTATAAATCTGATAAAACGATGACGAAAGGGTTGTCACGGCTCTGGTCGCGCGTACTGCTTACGTCACAGGTAGCAGGTATGCGCCAGTAGCCGAGACGTAAACAAAGCAAGTATGTCTGACTTATATCAACGGAGATCACCTGAAGGCTACATTGGCAGTACTTTTAACCCTTTCACTGCCACACGACAGAAGGTTAACCCTTTACTATCACACAACCGGCTGTTGTGTGGCAGTGAAAGGGTTAAATACACAAGAATCTGTCCCGCGGCGTGAGTGGACCCACTGTCTGTGAGTGACTCTGCTTTGGTGCAATCACATTCCCCATCCACAGTCTGCGAATCAGAGGCAGAGTAGGGCGGGTCTTCACAGCACGTCATGTGACATATGCGCCAATCATGTGACAGTGGGGCTCAGTCGTCTCGAGTCGTTACAGCGACGTCTGCACGCAGAATTCCATCCCAAAACGCTCGTCTAAACGTAAAATTTAAAGTGAAACCGCAAGATGACTTTTGCGGTTTCTGTTCACAAAACGCTCGTCTAAACGGGGCCTTAGTCTAGTGGTGGTGAGTGCACTCTGATGAAGACTAGAGCTGATGCAATGTGTTGTCATCTTGTATTCTGCCATGTAAAGCCTAAACAAGGCCGGCCCAACCACTGTAGTCGTACAAGTAGCCCACAACAGTATTATGAAGAGTCTACAGGAACTATGAACAGACTTTCTTTGTCGTCATTGAGGGGACATTTGCCAGACCGCACAACGTAAAGGAGGTATTTTGAGGTTAGAGGTTTTGGTTTGGATTAGGTAACAGTAATGGATACTAGGGCTAGATTTAGGTCAGGATAAGTGTTGTTTAGGCATGTAGTCGTACAGTAGAAAATGCAGTGGAAAATGAGTTCATGCAAAAGCTCTAAATAGTTTCTACTTCTGTTAACGAAAATATACTTTACTGCTGCATTTTCTATCTTGCACTAATGTCAGGCTATATCCGTTTAAACTGTCAAACCACGTACATCCATTTTAACTCAAGAGCAGTGAAAAATACTGGTGAGAATGTTCTGCAACACATGTGTTGATGTGTGTGTGTGTGTGTGTGTGTGTGTGTGTAGTATGACCAAAGTAGGATAAGTTCACATTCTCTGGGCAAAATGTACATGTTTTGCCATAAATTAAGACACTTATATTTCAAACTAATGACGGTGCCTTAAGGAATTCCCATGCCCGTTTCTTATATCTCATATAAATTGTATCAATAATGAATGTACTAATATTGCTGTCTGTTCTGTGTGAACTACCAGGGGCAGGGGGCTATCGTGTACAGTGTGTGTGTGTGTGTGTGTGTGTGTGTGTGTGTGTGTGTGTGTGTGTGTGTGTGTGTGTGGTGACTAAAACCCTCTGCCGATGTCATCATGTGTCTGTTAAATATTAATGTAATGTTTCTCACAGGATACTAGAAGATGTGAATGCTTATTCATGAGGCTGGCATACAGTATTCTGGTTCATACTTCATAGTGCATTATCGATCGAGGCTAACTGGGGTCCGAGCGTATGTGGTGTTGAAGTGCATACAGCTAATGGACACATTATTAATAATTCATAGAGAATACAGCTAATGATACAGTATTAACAACTTGTTCATTCATAGCATACAGCTAATGATACAGTATTAACAACTTGTTCATTCATAGCATACAGCTAATGATACAGTATTAACAACTTGTTCATTCATAGAGTATACAGCTAATGATACATTATTAATAACTTGTTAATTCATAGGTTATTATTGATCGATCGGACACAGCGCATGTCAATTGTGATAACATGAAATTCATGTTGTCTATTTTATGATTATTGTCTTACTCATTTTATATCTGCACTTCATGCATTGCTTTTATTTAGTCAATTATCTGCTCATTTTATGTCTATTTTATGTCTTATGTTTACATTACTGCTGTGAAGCACTTATTGAGCTGCAATTATTGTATGAAAGGTGCTACACAAATAAAGTTGTCACTATTTCAGATGCGTCACATCCACAACGCCAGGATGTCACATGAGTTTTCAGGAAGTAGGTAGGTTGTCACAAAAGCCTGTTTATTTCATGTCACCTCCATATCGCAGATCCTTTGTCATGTTGCCTTATGACAATTTATTTAAACAAAGGTGTGGTGGTGGCGTCTACACTCTCCCTAGGTACCATGCATATATATAATATATGTGATACTGTGAATACTCTATATTTCAGTTAGTTAGATAGTTAATTATTATATTGGCTTGTTATATTGTTTACACTGCTTGTTTTTACTACCTGCGCCCCCCCCCTCCCCCATGCTGCTATGATGCCTGAATTTCCCCCAAGGGGATCAATAAAGGAATATCTTATTTTATAACGCTGGAATTGACCATTACCAAATACTGCAACAGGACATCAATACGGTTTAAGTGGTCAAGAAGATGAAACAGTCCGAATGGTAGAATTATAAAATAGAGTTCTCATTCGTCTGTTTGTTTATACTTCAGAAGTATGACATCAGCCTGACACCTGGGAGAACGGTGGTGTCGACAGGGGACGACATGGACACCAGTGGTCGCGCTAGTTTACTAGTAGATGACTTTACAATAGAGGTAACTTAAGACTGACGAAACCAGTTCTACTAAAGTGAAATATCCCTTGGCCAACTACAAGCCTAACATCATGTGTCTTGGAGTGAATGAAAACTTTATTTAACAGATTGCAGAATGGGTACAATACAGTACGGCTCAATACACACAATTGTTAAGGGGATGCAGACCAGAGAAAGACTTTCGTCTTGTTTACATCAGGGTCCCCCATTTTCAATTCATCATAACATATATGACATACATGACATACAGATAGACAGTACTGCTACATCTACACATTTATGACACACCAGATCTACAAATATACAGTAATAGTATAAAAAAGAGAGTGTATACATTTGAGGGGGAAGAAACTGAGGTTGGGTATGTGGGTGGAGGGGGAACTTAACTTAACTCAAGACTGATGAAACAAGTTCTACTAAAGTGAAATATCCCTTGGCCAACTACAAGCCTAACATCCTGTATCTTGGAGCATAGTGTAACGTCAGTAAAATCACGTCCAATAACCAAAACCTTAAAAGTAAAACAATAATATATATGTGATAGCAATCAATCCATTTGTAACCACGATATTGTTTGTTATTCTTAATCTAGGGTGTATCCTGTGGGGGGGGCACAGTCATGGCTAACAGTTAGCATTAGCACTAGCTGCCATGTCAAATATAACCAAGTTATACCTAGTATGACCTAGTCAAGCTGCTCTCAGCTGCCTGGGTGACGTGTTATTAACCTGAATCTACAAAGCCACCGGGAAGTAACTTGCTAGCTAAGCTAACGCTAATGTAGGCCCATCATCACAGCAGAGCTAACAGGATTAGCGTTAGCTTAGCATGAGCCAGCTCGTTCGTTATTAATTTAAAGTTATTTCAACGTACTTACTTAACTTACTTATTGGTGTTAGTTAGTTGTTAAGTAACGACAGGTACGGTTATGAAAACAGTCAGTCTGAGACTCAAAACAAGTGCGAGCAGCAGAGGAAGCTCTCAGTGAAATGACAGCTCTAGCTAGTTTCCAAAAGCTAACCTAACGTCAGTCGTCAAATCGACGGTTTTCTTATTAATAAAGCAACAAAAGGAAAACCTCTGTACTTACCGACACCGGTGTTCTCTGTGTCCGTCCGTCTGTCTGTCTGTGTGGTTCTTCCAGGTTCTGTACAACTATATATAATATGAGTCTGTTGTGATGGTGTGTCACTTCTCTTCTTCTCTCGCTCCTCCTCCTCCCAGCAGCGTAGGCGAGGAACATGCTAGCTGAGTTCCAGATGCGTCACTGCACTTCCGCGTTACATGAAGCTCGTGATGGAGCAATAGATCACTGCACTTCCGCGTTACATGGAGCTCGTGATGGAGCAATAGATCACTGCACTTCCGCGTTACATGGAACGCGTGACGGAGCAATAGATCACTGCACTTCCGCGTTACATGGAGCTCGTGATGGAGCAATAGATCACTGCACTTCCGCGTTACATGGAGCTCGATACACTTCCGCGTTACATTGAAATCGGGTAGGAGGGGGTGGCGTGGGGGGGGCAAATGAATTGATTGATTGATTGAAAACTTTATTAACAGATTGCATAATGGGTACAATACAGTACAGCTCAATACACACAATTGTTAAGGGGTTGCAGACCAGATAAAGACTTTCGTCTTGTTTACATCAGGGTCCCCCATTTTCAATTCATCTATAGGTCTGAACTTGAGTTGTAGAAAAACTTGTTACTCAAGTTTTTCTGTAGTAGTTAGTAGTCCAGAGGTAGTATTTCCCCAGAAGGTGGCTTACAAATCCAGACGGAGCCATAGCCTGAAGCCTTATGTATATCCAAATTTCATAAAGATCCATTCGGAAATTAGTGATTAGGAGTGGTGGTAAACTGTGTACAAAGAAAAAATCAGTTTTCTCATAGACTTCAATTAATTTGGCTTCCTGTTAAAGAATTTAGTTGTTCACCATAGATCCCTGATTCACACATCCCCACATGGGGTATCATTGGAAGCCACACTCATTGGCTACAACGATCCACACTCATTTTCGAGATCGGATCTAGATTGATGGAACTACTGCAGCCTGAGTTGGGAGTGGTATTTTGCGCAATACCGTGTACTTTGCACAAGCCTCAAATACCGGCATGTAACTCGAGAACCGCTGAACGGATTTTGACGGATTTTGACGCTATCGACAGGCAACAAATAAGCCTTCAATTCGATATATATTTTCTATTACAATATACCCCATATTTGGGACGTCGCAGCTAAAGAGATGAATTGAAATATTTAAGAGATAGTGAATTCATGTTGTACTTTCAGTTAAGATCTGTAGTAAGATCACTATCTATTAAAAATAGAGATATGGTGATAAACAAGAATATGGATGACAGACTAAGAAGGATCCCTTCAGATAGGAGATCAGTATCTAAGATCTACAGGTTACTGTCACTTAGCTCATCAGATGGCCTGACCTCCATTAAACAGCAGTGCAGGGATTTGAGGGTCTCCTTGACTGCTCCACAATGGGAGACTGTTTTAAAAAATACAACAACATCATCCAAATGTGTAAGATATAAAATGATACAATTAAAGGTAGTTCATCAAGCCTATATATTACACCATGTAAAATAAATAAAAATGGATCAAGCCATCTCAGATTTGTGCTCCACAAATCATGTAAAACCCAGATTCGGCTCAAACAAGGGACTAAACACGTTTCGCAATTATGCCACAACAATGTGGAACGCCCTACCCAAAGCTGTAAAGGAATGTGAATCACTACCCACCTTCAAAAACACTCTCAAAGAACACCTACGGGAGACTGCAATTCAAAACTGGCCCCTACAAATGTCCTAACCCAGTTGTACAGTAAAGACCAAGCATGGCGTTGTCAGTATTCCAATGTACAGTGTACAGTGTCCCCCCCCCCACCTCCAATGTACAGCCCCACCCCACCTACCCAACCTCCTCCAATGTACAGTTTCTATGTCAAATGTAGGTCAGTATTCCAATGTACAGTGCCCCCCCCCCGTACCCACCCCCCCCCCCCCCCCCCCCACCTCCAATGTACAGCCCCACCCCACCTACCCAACCTCCCCCAATGCACAGTTTCTATGTCAAATGTATATACACTCTTTTTCTGGATTTTTTTAGTATCACAAACAGTACTGTATTTGAAAATCTGGTATGTCATAAATGTATAGATGTAGCAGTACTGTCTATCTGTATGTCGTGTGTGTCATATGATGAATTGAAAATGGGGGACCCTGATGGAAACAAGACGAAAGTCTTTCTCTGGTCTGCATCCTCTTAACAATTGTATGTATTGAGCTGTACTGTACTGTACCCATTCTGCAATCTGCTAATACACTTTTCAATCAATCAATCAATCAATCAATCAATCAATCAATCAATGGATGTGGGGAGGTAGGAACACTCATCCACATGTTGTTGGCATTGCCCCACAGTGAAGAGTTTTTGGCACAAGGTCATTTCAAGTCAAGTCAAGTCAAGAGTTTTAATTGTCACGGCATACAAGTATACAATGAAATGCGGGTGGTCTTGCCCGCAACGATGTGCAATACAGTGTTACAACATATAATAGAATCCAATAAAAAGACAACATTGTGCAATAAACAGGTAACAGGTAACATGGTGTGACATCTCGGTATCTGCACATAGTTATTTACAGAGCATATAGGACATGCTAGGTAGCTTTGGTAGTGCAATACACTGTTCCTGTTATTCTAATTTAAAGTGGCCTTTCCTTTTGGCCATAAGTGTGCGGCATGAGTGTTTTAAGTAGTTTTGAGACTATCCTCTATTCTCAATGTTAAGATACCCTTATGTCCAAGAGTCTGCCTCTTGGGCATAGGGGTAGTTGGTATACAATCAGCACTCACGCAACGCATCATTACACTACTAGCGCATATGTCAGTTAAGCGTACAAATAATCATGATGACCTGGAAGATCCAAAAGCCTAATTGTTTCTGCATGGACACCTGGATGAGGGATTTCATGGACCTATTGACAATGGAACGAGCAGTTTCAACGCTCGCTGAACATGACCATGGAGAGGACGGTCCCTGGATCTTTATAAGGACATATTTGGAGAATAGTTATGACTGAATGTAGAAGTGTTTGATCTGCACCCCCCCCCCATTTTGTTAGTGTGTTTTGTCTGTATTGTACTGTTTGTGAGTTTAGTTTTGTCTGTATTGTTTGTGAGTTTAGTTTTATCTGTATTGTACTGTTTGTGAGTTTAGTTTTGTCTGTATATTGTTTATTGTACTGTATTTATGTTGAGCTGTTTTGTGTTTCAAACTATTAATAAAAAATAAATAAAAGGAACATTTGATGAAAATTACATTACTATCACCACCACTATCTTCCCCATGTCCATAGGCGCCAGGCGGCCACACATGCTACTGTTGTACATTGTACATATTGATGCTCCAATGCAGTAGATGGCGCTGTGGTAAAGGGACTGCTCTTGAAAGCGGATATCGGGAAAAAACTCGAGATCCTGAAGGATGTGCCAAATTCAAACGAAGAAGAAAAAGAAAACTCGAGATCTCCGCACTTGCACGTGTTGACTGAGTTCTTCCTCCTGAGACCAGAGTCTCTCTGCTTCCACGATGAAACGACCAGGTAAGTAAACTAAACACAATTAACCGGGAAATAGAAATTCACGAACCTTTTATTTTCACATTGATATGTTTGTGCTCTACTATGTATAACGTTAGTTGGCCAAAGGAGCTGCTAACGTTTGTTTCAACGGACTCATGTCACGACATAGCCAACACGACAAACCTTAGCACGCTAGAATAATATCTAGTCTTATTTAGGTTGATGCGTTACATTTATATTTTTTGTACTTAACGTAAAATGTTAAAGTGTACTTTTTTCTTTCAGGGTTAAAGAAAGCAAGTAAGCGCGTGTCATGTTCCAAACGTTATAAAGTACAGAAAAAGGTAAGCGAGACCACAATATATTCATCTTAACTAAATGTTGGTCCTGAAACGGGTAACTTAACGTTAGAAGATTTGCCTCGTCATCATGGCCTTGATTTATATTTCGTCTCCTGCCCTGGAGCAAAAATGGCTACTGCTTAGTGCCTATATGAAATGAAAATGGGGGACCCTGATGGAAACAAGACAAACGTCTTTCTCAGGTCTGCATCCCCTTAACAATTGTGTGTATTGAGCCGTACTGTATTGTACCCATTCTGCAATCTGTTAAATAAAGTTTTCATTCATCCTTGCTCAACGTCATTTTGGGGACCGTAGATGTAATAACGTTACCAGACGAGTAACCACTAACCACCCTCTGGCTCCTGGCTTGCAACCTGAACACACCCTCCTGTGGAACAGTCTAAATGTGGTGCTAAAGAAATGTCCAAACATGAGACAATTCAAACTGATGTATAAGGAAATGATGTTCACAAGGTACTGGGATGAGGAAGGGACTTGATATTCACGGGTGTTTACATTTTTATTTTATTTCTTTCGTGTTTTACATAGTTTTTTTTTGTTTTGTTGCAAAATCAACTCTGCCTCTCCTTAACTACAACAAGCAATGCTGTTTGTTGTTTAAGATGAGGTCGGACTCGGCACTGACAATTGTGTTCATTATGCTGCTTTTATAAAGCCTCAAATGACTGCTTACAATATACAATTTTGGCTGGTGGCTCTCGGCTAGGTGGTAAATTAAAAAGTAGATCTTGGTTCAAAAAAGGTTTGGCACCCCTGCGCTAGATGCTTGAAAAGTGCTGTGACTTGCGTGCAAGTGCAAAACGGCACGTATACCTGCCACCACCCGTTAAGAGTTTAAAATAAAAGATATTTTAATGCTCAATCTCATGTTTTAGCAACCTGTCCTCATCCTCTTGTGTTTTACCAATCTTTCCTCATCCTCGTGTTTTAGCGGAGTGTGAGAAGCTGATGGAACTGTATGAGCGTCTAGAGGAGCTGGACGCAGACGAGGCGGAAGTTCGTGCCTCTCGCATCCTCCATGGCCTGGGCTTCACCAAGTCCATGCAGCACCAGCAGCTCAAGGACTTCAGTGGAGGCTGGCGTATGCCTGTCGCACTGGCAAAAGGTCGGTCTCTGTGTGGAACCATATAAGTCCGCTTTAGGTTTTGAGATGAGTGATGTTTCTTTGTATTTTTGGGCCGTGCAGTTCATGTCGACTGTTGGAAGGATTTTCAAAACGTACCAATGTAATTCTTCTGAATGTCTTGAGAGCCCATTTAGAAATGTTTGGAAGTGATGAAACGAAAGGCCGAATGAAGCGCCCTCACCCAGCAGTATGTTCACAGTGTGAGGGCGCAGTGACAAAAATGGACCGAAGCGTTGATCTGATCCAAGCATCTTGCTCTCCCCCTCTCCATTTGCATCAGAATTGAAGGACAGCCTTTCAACCCTTCTGAATTTCCTGATGCAATAACAGGTTATCTGCAGGGTCTTGAGAAAAAATTGGTATTAAAATGGACTGTCTTAAATGTAACTTGTTGAAACCTGCAGATACCCAGAATAATATGTACATGCAATGAATTGAACTCCCTCCCCGTCTCCGTACAGGGCATTGGTCCTCAAACCCTTCGTGTTGCTGCTGGATGAGCCTACCAACCACCTGGATCTAGATGCCCGTGTGTGGCTGGAAGAGGAGCTTAAGTCAGTAAGTGTGCAAGTGTGCAAGTTTGAAGATGAGTCAACAAAGTTTTCTTTCTAAAAGTTCAGTTAAAACGGCCAAAGGCTTGACTGGTTTTATGGCCTATGGCAATTCTAAACAATGTTATACAATCTGTGGTTCCAGCCAAGCTACTGGTCAAATACGCACTCCAGCTTCAAATCAGCATTACCGTACACATAGCCACCACACCCATTCGAAATACTTTCCACAAATTAAGTGGAGCTATTACTGACTCTTTCCTTAGGCAGGATTCCCACTCGTCCTGGAAAACCTTGAAATTCAGAGACTAGCTTTCCAATCATGGAAAATATACTAAAATGACTGGGGTTGGGTACTGAACTCTGTACTTTTACGGGAACCGACCGAATTACATCGATATTACCGACTTCACATTAGATCAATTGGTGCCACATTTGCGTACCTTGAGAGCTGATGGATTAAGACGCCGCCCGCGGACCTTCAATGACGCGCAATTGTCATAGACGCAGACCTCTCGCGAATCGAGCTATTTCTATGTGCAGTGAAAAGTCTGCGCACAGCGGGTCCAATGTGTCTTAACATGCTTTGCATCCTCGCCCTTTCCTGTCTGCCCAGTTTGCCCACTACGCGGTAAAATCCTTATGTAACGTTAATTAAGCTAAACTAACCGTGGAAATGCTCGGACACAACGGAGGAATCGGTTTAGTTTTCGTGGCGTTCCTGTAGTGAGGAAAGGGATGGGGCTGAGCCGTAATAGAACTATCTCAAACCCTGCCCTCTTTTCTTGATCCTCCAATCACAACTGTCGCTTACCTCGTCCGAGGTAAGCGACAGTTGTGATTGGAGGATCAAGAAAAGAGGGCAGGGTTTGAGATAGTATTTTAGCCCCTCACTCAGTGGCCCACACTCCAAGGCCAAGCTCATGCTTATTCTCCTTTTTTTTTTTTTTTTTTTTTAAAGTGCTGTACTGTAAAATCCTAAACATAATGCCTACAAAACAATGGGGTGGGAATCACCAGTTTCATCATGATACGATACGATATCGATTCTTTGGACAACGATACGATATTTGCCGATATCACAAAGTCTCTCACGATACGATACGATTAGATTCAGGTGCCTGCGATCGATATGAGATGATATCATATGCCCATTTAACACAATCAGTTATGAGACTCGCCACAGGATTTTCAAAATAAGAGTATCGATATGAATCGATCTTATTACATCGCATCGATCCGATTCGATCGTTGATAATTACATCGATGTATCGATCTGGATCGATGTATCGTCCCACCCCTACAAAACATACAATTTGTGATGGGTGTAGCAGTCACCTGTAATGAAGACACACGTCATCATGAACCCTGCAGTGTTAAAAAGGATGACTAAAGGGGAGCTCCAGTAGCTCACCGCATATCTCGGCGCTATTTCTGCGTCGGGGAAAAACGGTGCTCGTCACGGATCTGGTGGACACGAGTTCGATTCCCGGACCCGCCGTCATTTATCAGAATGTCTTCCCCTGCTCTACATCCCGTTTCAACCTGTTTCTGTCGGTCATGCTTGACCAGAAAAGCGATAAACGCAAAAAAAAAAAAAAAGTAAAAAATAAAAAAGGATGACTAAAACTGGAGTTGAATGTAATTTCTAGGTCTACCAGTAAATGATTGATATGACCGTTTATGAGTGAGTGCTGAGTGCTATCATTGATTGTCAAGAAAAACGTTAAAAATAAATACTTAAAAACGAATAGGAACCCTGTTAGGGTGATGATGAAATGGTACACGTGCAGTATAATAATAATAATGCTATCCATTATTGGCGTAAGTAACCTCTGTATGGTAAACAATCGGCCTTTCCCAGGTCGGGGCCGCTCATGGCTATCTGTGTTTCCCACAGGATTTTCAGAGACTATGGGGGGTGTGAACCTCCGACCCTCTCGGGGGGTCCGGGGGCATGCCCCCCCCCCGTTTTTTTTTTTTTACATTTTAAAGTTAAATGCATCAATCTGGTGCACTTTGAGCAAAATAAAGAGGCTAGATCTATGATGAACTTTGTGCTCAAAACACAATCGACTAGACTAGTGCTTCCCAATCCTCTCCTCGAAGCACCCCAGCCGTTCAATGTATTTGTTAAATTCCACCACCAGCACACCTGATTCAACTTAACTAGCCCTTTATTAGTTGAATCAAGGTGTGCTGGAATTTAACAAATACATGGAACGGCTGGGGTGTCTCGAGGAGAGGTTTGGGAACCACTGGACTAGAGCATACATTTGAGCCATCAAAGAAATGAAGCAAAAGTGGTTACCTGTGTTGAACTGGGTGGTTTATTTTTTTTAGAAAATAAAAAAATATAGTGGATTACTATTATGACTACTACTGATACATCCCTATTGGCAAACTTTATATATATAAAAAAAAATAGTAATAAAAAATAAGAATTGTAATTAACATTTCTTTTTGGTTCATTATACAACTGTGGCGGGCCGCCACAGTCTAGGTAATTAATGGGAAACCCTGGCTATGTATGGGAGTAAACGTAGCCTGCAATCTTTTGGAGAAAATAATATTGACATTGTCCTGGAGCGAAACGACTGCTAGCAAGCTAAACACTGTCGATATTCAAATTGCTAACCCTGGGTAAAATCTGTGACCGTAAGGCTGTATATTGTACATGTGGCCTTAACCTGGTGCATTATGTTAATGTTTACATTGAGAATTGACCACAAAGCGGTTACATTAATGTAATCTACTTTTTATTTTTGCGTGTGAGGCACAGGCTGTGTGGTGTTGCCCAAGGCCCACCTCTGACACAAAGGACAGATCAGTTTGACATTCGTATGTAAACTGTAAACAAACACAATGGGCAATATTGAGGTCAGCTAAATGATCAAGTTCATGTCATTATCGTGACGGCGTAAACATGACTAATACACTACAGCAGTCCTATAATAATGAATATAGCATTTTAATAAAGAAGAGAAATCAATATATCGGATTATGCTAATTAGTGGTTGCTGCTGTGAAATGATGTAAACAAAAGGCTGAATTGTAGTGCCCCTGCCAGGCACTATGTGCTCAGTGCCGGGGTGCGTTGACAAAAACTAGACCGAAGCGTTTATCTGATCTAAGCAGCACGTCCAAAAGAGCCCCACACAGGTTTTATAGGCCAAAATTGGGCTGGGCAATGTGGAAATAAGTTTGTCCATCTTTGGTGAAATGCGTTGTCCATTTCATGTTAGTTTGGTGAAGTGAGTGATGGCGGTCCCTGGATCACCATTTTCACAGAGTAGAACAATGAGGCTGTGTTGGATACGGCCACTGAGAAAAACAAACTTAATCTAGAATAACTTTTCATTTATGTCTTTAAAAACCTGCACTGTGATTCTTAATATTCTCCAGACATTGCCTATGGCAGCTTATTTTTTTTAGACTGCCCTAAAGTGCTGCAATTATGTTTCCAACTCGCCAGATTCAAGCGTATCCTGGTCCTGATATCTCATTCCCAAGACGTCCTCAACGGTGTGTGCACAAACATCATCCACTTGCACCAACGCAAGCTGAAAAACTACACGGTAAGAATGAGCGATGGGCAGTTTTCAATTCCTCACTTTCATGGCTCTTTGACACTTGAACAGGTCCGGCTTAAAGCAAAGACAAACTTCCATGCTTCATGTTTTCTAGTAATTTGTGGTGGTTGCGGGGGTGTGAGCATTCATAGCGCTCTGCATGTGTGCGTAGCAAGCATTTGGGAAATTGACATGAGCAGTGAATGCTGTCTTAACGGATCAAAATATGGAAACGGGTAACGCAAGGCAAGCAGGCCAAACGCATAATTTGCGGTACAGCGCTAACTGGTAGACTGGCCTTTGCCATGACCAGATTCCTCCGGCTGCATTTTGACTAAGTCTGCATAATGCTTTAACCTATTGCCTGCATCATAGTTAGGGATGTCCCGATCACATTTCTTTGCTCCCGATCCGATCCCGATCATGTGATTTTGAGTATCTACTGATACAGATTTTTCCCGATCCGATAATTTTTTTTTTTAATATATATTTTTTAATCCCAATTTCTCACATTACATTCACCCTGAATGTTGACGTTATCCAGGTGAAAAGTTAACTTCATTCAAGCGAGGCATTGCAATCCTTGACATAAATCATTTGATGTATAATTAAATCAAAGGAAATGCGTTTGGGTCCGAGTGTGTGGCTGGTCTGCCGTTCTGCAGCTGGATACTATTGGTTTGTTTTGGCAAAATTCTTCTGCTCTGTGACAATAAATAAATGAATGATGATATGCAATTTAAAACTAAAACTAAGGCCTCCGTATGAGTTTAAGACGTGAACATGGTCATGTTTGTTGAATAAAAAAATCACGTGATCGGATCGGGACATCCCTAATCATAGTATCAGAATGCCAACAGTATTTGGACCCATTCAAAGACGACATTGATGGGTAGCAGTTTGTCTGTGCACTAGTGCGGAAATGAGGACAATAACGCAAGTCTTGATTCATGATGAAGACTTCTAATCCAACTCTGATCCAAATGCTGTGCCAGACCATTTGAAATTCTTAGCATTATCAGTGTCGGGCACGTTTATTTCTTCGGAATGTAATTCGACTTTGCCCAGCCCTATTTTAGGCTCACAATTCTATTTCTTTGTTATTAATTGCATACCTCATTTCCACAGGTGGCGGTTATCAAGCAGGAGCGAAAACGCATCGCCTCGGACAAAAGTTCAAAGAAGTTAATTTGCACAGAAATAAACAAGGTGAGATGGCCTACTTGGTTCTTCACATGGGTAGGAACAGGTAATTAATGGGAAACCCTGGCTATGTATGGGAGTAAACGTAGCCTGCAATCTTTTGGAGAAAATAATATTGACATTGTCCTGGAGCGAAACGGCTGCTAGCAAGCTAAACACTGTCGCTATTCAAATTGCTAACCCTGGGTAAAATTTGTGACTAAGGCTGTATATTGTACATGTGGCCTTAACCTGGTGCATTATGTTAATGTTTACATTAAGAATTGACCACAAAGCGGTTACATTAATGTAATCTACTTTTTATTTTTGCGTGTGAGGCATATTGCGGTCCTATAATAATTAATATAGCATTTTAATAAAGAAGAGAAATCAATATATCGGATTATGCTAATTATACTGTGGTTGCTGCTGTGAAATGATGTAAACAAAAGGCCGAATTGTAGTGCCCCTGCCAGGCACTGTGTGCTCAGTGCCGGGGTGCGTTGACAAAAACTAGACCGAAGCGTTTATCTGATCTAAGCAGCACGTCCAAAAGAGCCCCACACAGGTGTTATAGGCCAAAATTGGGCTGGGCAATGTGGAAATAAGTTTGTCCATCTTTGGTGAAATGCGTTGTCCATTTCATGTTAGTTTGGTGAAGTGAGTGATGGCGGTCCCTGGATCACCATTTTCACAGAGTAGAACAATGAGGCTGTGTTGGATACGGCCACTGAGAAAAACAAACTTAATCTAGAATTACTTTTCATTTATGTCTTTAAAAAACCTGCACTGTGATTCTTAATATTCTCCAGACATTGCCTATGGCAGCTTATTTTTTTTAGACTGCCCTAAAGTGCTGCAATAATTTTTCCAACTCACCAGATTCAAGTGTATCCTGGTCCTGATATCTCGTTCCCAAGACGTCCTCAACGGTGTGTGCACAAACATCATCCACTTGCACCGACGCAAGCTGAGAAACTACACGGTAAGAATGAGCGATGGGCAGTTTTCAATTCCTCAGTTTCATGGCTCTTTGACACTTGAACAGGTCCGGCTTAAAGCAAAGACAAACTTCCATGTTTCATGTTTTCTAGTTCTTTGTGGTGGTTGCGGGGGTGTGAGCATTCATAGCGCTCTGCATGTGTGCGTAGCAAGCATTTGGGAAATTGACATGAGCGGTGAATGCCGTCTTAACGGATCAAAATATGGAAACGGGTAACTCAAGGCAAGCAGGCCAAACGCATAATTTGCGGTACAGCGCTAACTGGTAGACTGGCCTTTGCCATGACCAGATTCCTCCGGCTGCATTTTGACTAAGTCTGCATAATGCTTTAACCCAGCGGTTCCCAAACCTTTTTGGCCGTGCACCCCCTGTCACCTCCCGACCTAGCTGACGCACCCCCTGTCACCTCCCGACCTAGCTGACGCACCGCACCCCCCCCCAATGGGTTTCTGTTAGAAAAAATTGTTGCTGGTCTTCGTGCACAGATTTAATTTTTTATTTTATCTCTTCCCATGGATAGGGAATTTCCTTATTTAATTAAAATGTTCACGACAACATGGATGCATGTACTCTGCCAGCATGTTTAATATCTATAATACTAAAGGTTTGACTAAGATTTGCATGAAATTTTATTGTAATTTTTTTTTATTTATTTTACCACCATTAGCCTTTTCATGTCACGCACCACCTAGAGGGCGCTCGCGCACCACAGTTTGGGAACCACTGTGACAATAACCTATTGCCTGCATTAACTGAAGTGACGAAGCAAAGTGTTGTAATAATGACTTTGTGTGGGATTTTCAATGTGGGGCCTTGCACTCCTATCAAGTAATCATATTTAATCAATCATATTTGATGGTCTATTATAGGGCCTTACCGGCGGTGCTGCTGTGAAATGATGTAAACAAAAGGCCGAATTGTAGTGCCCCTGCCAGGCACTATGTGCTCAGTGCCGGGGTGCGTTGACAAAAACTAGACCGAAGCGTTTATCTGATCTAAGCAGCACGTCCAAAAGAGCCCCACACAGGTTTGATGGGCTAAAATAGGGCTGGGGAAAATATATACAGTATCATATTCAGGACATTTCTTTCTGATCATATACTATAGGGGTGGGATCACCAGAGGCTCCACGATACTATATACCGGTACTATAATATCGCCATATTGCGATTTATTACCCTTTTTCAACTGCAAGTTATGTCCCCAACATAACTTTGTCAACATCTGTAATAAAAATATCTTTAATTAGATGTTTTCAGTCCGTTTACCTCACTCCAATAATTTCTATTAATTTATTAATTAATATATTTTTATTTTTATTGCAGCAAAATGGGATTGCCAAGCTAAATTAATATATATATAAATGATTGATACTTTGCGTCAGTGGCAGAATATCCGAATAAAACACTAGATTTTACCCCACCCCTAATACACTATCACAATATCTGCTTGCGTATGGGAAAATCGCGTTTTAGGTCATGTATAACTGATACAGAGTGTCCTGTTTTAATTGTGAACAAATTTGAGGGGTTTTCTGAAACACGCCAACATTCTTGGGGAAATTAGCTTAGCACAATGAATGGAAGCGGACAGTGCCGGTTAGCCTTCGGGAGGGCTTTTCTGGTGATTCCCACTGACTAAATGCTAATCTCAACCTCACAGATTGAAGAGGAAATAGATAAGAAGAAGCAAGACAGAAAAGAGAGCTCGGAAGAGGAAGAAGGATGACAAAGAGAAGGACAAGGAAACGGATCACAAAGCCAAGAAGGCTCGGAAGGTAACAAACAACCATGGTCTACAATAAACATAGGAACTGTTCTGCCATGTCTCTATACTGTATTCTGATTCATAGTATTTTATTATGCGTTACAGACTTAACATTAACAATATGGTACACTCTCATAAGCAGCTCAGTGGCCACATCTCATTTAATGATCGCCTGTCATTTGAGTTCAATCACCTGTTAGCCTACCAAGATGTCTGCAATCATGTTGTAAGGGAATACTATGAATATCTGCCTACAAATGCTAAATCATGTTAACCTCTTAACAGTCCTGCAAATTTAGCATAAATCCTTTGCATAAAACGCCGATTGCATACCCAAAGTAAATTGAAAGCCATTCTTCAACCATTTATAGCACATGCATGTGTCTGGCCTCTTTTGAAAGGAAACATTCTGAATTTTCTTCCACAACAGGAACAATCACTGAGTGCTACTGTAATCGAGTTACAGAGGTTTGAACACACTGAAATCGTTTTTTTTTAATATTTTTTATAATACTTGTGTCTGAATTATTTTGCAAATGGAGGCAACTGGAGGTGGTAACTTTTTTGACAGAAGCACTAATGGGTCAAGTAGGGTGTCAATCAAACTGTGGCCATCTTAACTTCCAACCGATGTATTGGTTGACACAGTCGGACGCCGTCAAACGAGGGAAAGTGTGCTGCGGCGTGTGTTAACACTTTCAGCGCCACACCTGGTTTTCCGTTTTACCGCTTGAATGCCACCATCGGCGCCAATGTTAACGTTAATATCGCCTAATCTATGTTTTAAATTATGGCTATGTGTCTAATCTGCCCATCGCATTATCAAATACTATTTTCCAGTCAGTGCTGTGAAGACAGATTGTTTTTTTATCGCGTCGTTGCCGTTTCAGAGCAGTTAGAAAAGCCCCCGTTTTGATATAAAAAACAGCTCATTCTGGAGCATTCTATGAAAATCGTCTTTTAGTGGAATATTCCACAACGTTGATATTCGTCTGCCTTTCTATGAATCGTTTTCAAATAAACGCTAGATGATCAATATTATACGTGCACGCACGCACATTACGGCCGCGCACTGATAATCGCTCCGTTGATTTCCTCACGGACTTTTACAGTGAAACCGAAAGACATTTCACAAAACAGCTTATAACTTCATCAAACTTACTCTGATTATCCTACCACTGATAACATAGAGTCCTTACCTGTCATCAGATGGTATCCAACTGGTATATTCCAATTCCTGATCACCATTCGAAAAAATCGATACGTGTATGGATCCAACGCGATACAGTAGAACTCCATGATCCGCGGGGATCTGAGGCTCCAGAATGAACTCTAGTAACCCCGGCTGGATCAGTGAACTGGAAAATGTGGAGTACCGGATTTTTTTTCCCCAAATTGAGTCCATTCCAAAATCACTTATGTCATCTGGGAGACGACAGGGGCCGCTTTTTTCCACAGTGATCGTCGGCGCCCCTCGGCTATACTCGGGTGATGCAAAAAAAATTCAGATAGCAAAAAAAAAAAAAAATCCGGGAAATCTCGTGAGTGGCTAGCAACCACCTATAAAAAAACACGAGAAATCTCGTGAGTGGCACTGAAAGAGTTAAGAGGTTAAATAAATCAAATGTGATATTGAGCAGAAAACGCATTTCTATTAATATTAGCTTATTCATTTAGATAAGAGAACTTTATACCACGATGCATCATAGTTAGGGATGTCCCTAACTATTGCTCCCGATCCGATCCCGACCAAGGGGATTAATAAAGGAATATCTTATCTTATCTTATGTGATTTTGAGTATCTACTGATACCGATTTTTCCCGATCCGATTTTTTTTTTAAATATATATATTTTTTAATCCCAATTTCTCACATTACATTCACCCTGAATGTTGACGTTATCCAGGTGAAAAGTTAACTTCATTCAAGCGAGGCATTGCAATCCTTGACATAAATCATTTGATGTATAATTAAATCAAAGGAAATGCGTTTGGGTCCGAGTGTGGCTGGTCTGCCGTTCTGCAGCTGGATACTATTTGTTTGTTTTGGCAATTCTTCTGCTCTGTGTGACAATAAATAAATGAATGATATGCATTGCAATTTAAAACCAAAACTAAGGCCTCAGTATGAGTTTAAGACGTGAACATAGGTCATGTTTGTTGAATTAAAAAAATCACGTGATCGGATCGGGACATCCCTAATCATAGTATCAGAATGCCAACCGTATTTGGACCCATTCAAAGACGACATTGATGGGTAGCAGTTTGTCTGTGCACTAGTGCGGAAATGAGGACAATAACGCAAGTCTTGATTCATGATGAAGACTTCTAATCCAACTCTGATCCAAATGCTGTGCCAGACTATTTGAAATTCTTAGCATTATCAGTGTCGGGAACATTTATTTCTTCAGAATGTAATTCGATTTTGCCCAGCCCTATTTTAGGCTCACAATTCTATTTCTTTGTTATTAATTGCATACCTAATTTCCACAGGTGGAGGTTATCAAGCAGGAGCGAAAACGCATCGCCTCGGACAAAAGTTCAAAGAAGTTCATTTGCACAGAAATAAACAAGGTGAGATGGCCTACTTGGTTCTTCACATGGGTAGGAATATGTTGACCTGAGGAGGAGTAGAGAACATTATGCTCAGGGGCCAGTTCACTAGAGGTCTGTCTTTAGACTCTTTAGTATTATGTCCTTGCAACAGAACGATGGGATTCAGGTTAAAAATCTGCTAAAGGGCCCCTTTTAACACATTGAGTGCCAACAACGAGATTAGTAGTGTTAACTCGCCATGCGTTGTGTGCCAATAATGAGTTTTCTCGTTTTTTAATCGTTATTTCTTTTATTAGCGATATACATTTTTATCCATCCAACCTGATATTATCATTGGGAATGGGTCTGAGCTGCTGCTGGTGCTGCATGGACCTGGTGAAGCCCAGGCCATGGAGGATGCGAGAGGCAGGAACTTCCGCCTCGTCTGCGTCCAGCTCCTCTAGACGCTCATACAGTTCCATCAGCTTCTCTACGCAAATTGATGGATATTTATCGGCTACTGCCATCGGCACACTTGAGCTTATCGGCCGATAGGCCGATTGCACTCAACAAGGCACTTATCGGCCGATACCGATACCCGACCGATACATCGGTGCACCCCTAGTGTGAGGCACAGGCTGTGTGGTGTTGCCCAAGGCCCACCTCTGACACAAAGGACAGATCAGTTTGACATTCGTATGTAAACTGTAAACAAACACAATGGTCAATATTGAGGTCAGCTAAATTATCAAGTTCATGTCATTAGCGTGACGGCGTAAACATGACTAATACACTACAGCAGTCGTATAATAATTAATATAGCATTTTAATAAAGAAGAGAAATCAATATATCGGATTATGCTAATTATACTGTGGTTGCTGCTGTGAAATGATGTAAACAAAAGGCCGAATTGTAGTGCCCCTGCCAGGCACTATGTGCTCAGTGCCGGGGTGCGTTGACAAAAACTAGACCGAAGCGTTTATCTGATCTAAGCAGCACGTCCAAAAGAGCCCCACACAGGTTTTATAGGCTAAAAATTGGGCTGGGCAATGTGGAAATAGTTTGTCCATCTTTGGTGAAATGGGTTGTCCATTTCATGTTAGTCTGGTGAAGTGAGTGATGGCGGTCCCTGGATCACCTTTTTCACAGAGTAGAACAATGAGGCTGTGTTGGATACGGCCACTGAGAAAAACAAACTTAATCTAGAATTACTTTTCATTTATGTCTTTAAAAACCTGCACTGTGATTCTTAATATTCTCCAGACATTGCCTATGGCAGCTTTATTTTCAGACTGCCCTAAAGTGCTGCAATAATCTTTCCAACTCACCAGATTCAAGCGTATCCTGGTCCTGATATCTCATTCCCAAGACTTCCTCAACGGTGTGTGCACAAACATCATCCACTTGCACCAACGCAAGCTGAAAAACTACACGGTAAGAATGAGCGATGGGCAGTTTTCAATTCCTCACTTTCATGGCTCTTTGACACTTGAACAGGTCAGGCTTAGTTAAAGCAAAGACAAACTTCCATGTTTCATGTTTTCTAGTTCTTTGTGGTGGTTGCGGGGGTGTGAGCATTCATAGCGCTCTGCATGTGTGCGTAGCAAGCATTTGGGAAATTGACATGAGCAGTGAATGCTGTCTTAACACTTTGAGTGCCACGCCGGGTTTTCCTTTTTACCCCCTTGATGCCACGGTCCACTTCAATGTTAACGTTAATATCGCCTAATCTATGTTTTAAATTATGGCTATGTGTCTAATCTGCCCGTCGCTTATCAAAGAACACTTTTCCAGTCAGTGCTGTCAAGGCAGATTGGTTTTTTATCGCTTCATTTCCGTTTCAGAGCATTTTGAAAAGCACCCGTTTTGAAATAAAAAAACAGTTCATTCTAGACCATTCTGTGATAATCGTCTTTTACTGGAATATTCCAGAACGTTGATATTCGTCGGCCTATTTATGAATCTTTTTCAAATAAACGCTAGATGATCAATATTATACGTGCACATTCGCCCTAGCGCACGGATAATCGCTGTGTTCATTTCCTCTTGGACTTTTCCAGTGAAACCGAAAGAGCCCATTTCACAAAACAGCCTATATCTTCATCAAAATTAGTCTGATTATCCTAACACTGATAACATAGATTCCTTACCTGACATCAGATGGTATCCAACTGGTATATTCCAATTCCTGATCACCATTCGAAAAAATCGATTGTGTATGGATCCAACGTGATACAGTAGTACACATGATTCCGCGGGGCTGAGAGGCTTCAGAATGAACTGTGGTAACCCCGGCTGGATCAGTGGACTGGAAAATGTGGAGTACCGGATTTTTTCCCCCATCCATTTTCATTGAGTCCATTCCAAAATCCCTTGTCATCTGGGAGACGATAGGGGGCGCTTTTTTCCACATATGATCGCCGGCGGTGCTCGGGTATACTCGGGTAGGCTCGCGTGATGCAATATGATTTCAGATTGCTAAAAAAAAAAAAAAAAACGGAAACCCGAGATATCTCATGTGTGGCAGTGAAAGTGTTAACAGATCAAAATATGGAAATGGGTAACACAAGGCAAGCAGGCCAAACGCATAATTTGCGGTACAGCGCTAACTGGTAGACTGGCCTTTGCCATGACCAGATTCCTCCGGCTGCATTTTGACTAAGTCTGCATAATGCTTTAACCCAGCGGTTCCCAAACCTTTTTGGCCGTGCACCCCCTGTCACCCCCCGACCTAGCTGACGCACCCCCCAATGGGTTTCTGTTAGAAAAAATTGTTGCTGGTCTCCGTGCACAGATTTTATTTTTTTTATCTCTTCCCACGGCGACTATGGATAGGGAATTTCCTTATTTAATTAAAATGTTCACGACAACATGGATGCATGTACTCTGCCAGCATGTTTAATATCCATAATACTAAAGGTTTGACTAAGATTTGTCTGAAATTTTATTGTAATTATTTAAATTTTTTTACCACCATTAGCCTTTTCATGTCACGCACCACCTAGAGGGCGCTCGCGCACCACAAGGGTTGCGCGCACCACAGTTTGGGAACCACTGTATAACCTATTGCCTGCATTAACTGAAGTGACGAAGCAAAGTGTTGTAATAATGACATTTTGTGTGGGATTTTCAATGTGGGGCCTTGCACTCCTATCAAGCAATCATATTTAATCAATCATATTTGATGGTCTATTATAGGGCCTGCCGGGGGTGCTGCTGTGAAATGATGTAAACAAAAGGCCGAATTGTAGTGCCCCTGCCGAGCAGTATGCTCAGTGCCGGGGTGCGTTGACAAAAACTAGACCGAAGCGTTTATCTGATCTAAGCAGCACGTCCAAAAGAGCCCCACACAGGTTTGATGGGCTAAAATAGGGCTGGGGAAATATATACAGTATCATATTCAGGAAAAAAAATTCTGATCATATACTATAGGGGTGGGATCACCAGAGTTTCCACGATACTATATACCGGTACTATAATATCGCCATATTGTGATTTATTACCCTTTTTCAACTGCAAGTTATGTCCCAAACATAACTTTGTCAACATCTGTAATAAAAATATCTTTAATTAGATAAATGTTTTCAGTCAGTTTACCTCACTCCAATAATTTTTATTAAATATATTTTTATTGCCGCAAAATGGGATTGCCAAGCTAAATTAATATATATATAAATGATTGATACTTGGCGTCAGTGGCAGAATATCCGAATAAAACACTAGATTATACCCCACCCCTAATACACTATCACAATATATATTATATATATTATCTGCTTGCGTATGGGAAAATCGCGTTTTAGGTAATATATAACTGTTTTAACTGTGAAAAAATTTGAGGGGTTTTCTGAAACACGCCAACATTTTTGGGGAAATTAGCTTGGCACAATGAATGGAAGCGGACAGTGCCGGTTAGCCTTCGGGAGGGCTTTTCTGGTGATTCCCACTGACTAAATGCTAATCTCAACCTCACAGATTGAAGAGGAAAAAGATAAGAAGAAGAAAGTCAAGACAGAAAAGAGAGCTCGGAAGAGGAAGAAGGATGACAAAGAGAAGGACAAGGAAACGGATCACAAAGCCAAGAAGGCTCGCAAGGTAACAAACAACCATGGTCTACAATAAACATAGGAACTGTTCTGCCATGTCTCTATACTGTATATTCTGATTCATAGTATTTTATTATGCGTTACAGACTTAACATTAACAATATGGTACACGCTCATAAGCAGCTCAGTGGCCACATCTCATTTAATGATCGCCTGTCATTTGAGTACAATCACCTGTTGGCCTACCAAGATGTCTGCAATCATGTTGTAAGGGAATACTATGAATATCTGCCTACAAATGCTAAATCATGTTAGCCTCTTTACAGTCCTGCAAATTTAGCATAAAGCCTTTGCATAAAACGCCGATTGCATACCCAAAGTATATTGAAAGCTATTCTTCAACCATTTATAGCACATGCATGTGTCTGGCCTCTTTTGAAAGGAAACATTCTGAATTTTCTTCCACAACAGGAACAATCACTTGAGTGCTACTGTAACACAGTTTTGAACACACTGAAATAATTTTTTTTTATATAATACTTGTGTCTGAATTATTTTGCAAATCAAATCAAATCAAATTTATTTATAGGGCCCGACAACACACGTTAATGTCCCCATGGGCCGTACAGGTCTTCTTTAAACAAGTCAAGAAGACAACATAACAATAAGTCAAGAACAGAACAAGAACACCATAGGGTCCAAACATTTTTTAGATGAATGCAAATAAATGAAAGAATGCAAGCACTCCCAGACATACCCCACGCGAAGGTAAGGAAAAACTCACTAAAACCTAACAATAGGGAAAAAAGCTCCACAGGCAATGTGGAGGAGAGAAACCTTAGAAGGGCCGTTCAAGGGGGGATCTCCCTTCTTAGATGTCGGTGATAGTAGTGTTGCAGACGGACAGTTGGTAAGCATGCACTCATGTGTGTGGTGAAACACAGATGAGTGCATGCAATGGCAACTGTACATTTTGAAAAATTAAAGATAGAGTTGATAGCGGATCTATTTGAAGCACAGGGGCGGCGCAAGAGGGGAGGCAAAACTGGAGGTGGTAACTTTTTTTGAAATTAGAAGCACTAATGGGTCAAGTAGGGTGTCAATCAAACGGTGGCCATCTTAACTTCCAACCGATGTATTGGTTGACACAGTCGGACGCCGTCAAACGAGGGAAAGTGTGCTGAGGCGTGTGTTGAGGTTAAATAAATCAAATGTGATATTGAGCAGAAAACACATTTCTGTTAATATTAGCTTATTCATTTAGATAAGAGAACTTTATACCACGATGCATCATAGTTAGGGATGTCCATAACTATTGCTCCCGATCCGATCATGTGATTTTGAGTATCTACCGATACCGATTTTTCCCGACCAGATAATTTTTTTTTTTTTAAATATATATATATTTTTTAATCCCAATTTCTCGCATTACATTCACCCTGAATGTTGACGTTATCCAGGTGAAAAGTTAACTTCATTCAAGCGAGGCATTGCAATCCTTGACATAAATCATTTGATGTATAATTAAATCAAAGGAAATGCGTTTGGGTCAGAGTGTGGCTGGTCTGCCGTTCTGCAGCTGGATACTATTGGTTTGTTTTGGCAAAATTCTTCTGCTCTGTGTGACAATAAATAAATTAATGATGATATGCAATTTAAAACAAACTAACTAAGGCCTCAGTATGTGTAACTGAGGGGTACAATTCCCTGACTGTATTAATCAAGTATGGTATCATTAAACCACTACCGTCTTATGTACATTATACTGGCCATACCGTACACGAGTATATGATGAGAACACTTCCCCACAATGAATCGGTTCTACACAAAGTTGTCTTTAAGTATTTATTAGCAGCAAGAATACATAATATACTTCAATTAAATGCACTTGTAAGGCAAAGGAATGTGCGTAGGCAAATCAATAATGAATGTCCATTCTCTGGTTACGCAGGAGGTAATTATACAACCTGAATATTAGGAATTATATATAGGGGATACTGGTAGGGGGGTTCCACCGGTTGTAAGCCAGCAGGGGGAGGCAATTCTCTAATGCAAAGTCCGGGTCAGCGGGGACTCAATAGGCTCCCGGAGGCGGTATATTACTCCCTGCTCAGCAGACGAAAGGCAGCGACTGTAATCCCAGTATGCGTGCAGCACAGGTGGAAGCCGGTCAGCCTCTCCAATAGAGACGGGCTCGAATGATGCTCCTCACGGGCAGGTCCCACAGCAGTGGGTGTAGACGATTCTTCTCCGCTCTAACAGCCTGGTTAAAAGCAATAAGAATAATAATCCAGCCAGAGAGGGGCTCTGCAATCACCGGTGTAGATCCTCCGGTGCGCGGTACTTCACATTAACTAAGTCGAACTTGACGTTATTCAACCAAGCTCTGATGCTTTACTATCCTATTCGCACGCGGCTATAAGTGCTCTATTTAGACACACAATTGCTCACTTCACTTGGTCTTTGACTCGTGATGAAGGCTTTTACTAGTAAGGAGCGAACGATACGTTGAACAAACGTATTAGGATAAACAAGACTATCTTGGGGCAATACGAGCCCTACTTCACCGCACGTTGCATAGTGGGTGAGGCTTCACTTGTTACTAAGACTGAACTGAACGGACTGCGGACTGAACTACTTCTGTATTCACCTGCGCCATATTTATATGTACGGGGAATAAACTAGTGCCCGCCTTATTCCTGTCTCGTAGTCCTGGGCAGAACCGGGCATGTTGAGACGAGCCTTGACGGTAGCTTTGAACTCGACTCTGGGGGTAAGACACTGGCGCTGGTGGAACGCTATCCAATAAGAGAACGAAATATTATGGTCTGTAGGCTACTAGGTTAAAGGGATATTCCGTGTATATGTACAAAGAATACACAAGGGATATCAAACTATATACAAATATTATGCAATATATATCAATCAATAAATACATATATTCGGTTTAATCTGACCCTTTGTAACAGTATGAGTTTAAGACGTGAACATGGTCATGTTTGTTGCATAAAAAAATCACGTGATCGGCTCGGGACATCCCTAATCATAGTATCAGATAGAGCCATATGAAATCCGCGATCACGGAATCGCGGACGGAATCGCGGAATTGAGCAATAAAAATGGAATTACCTGTAAAACGTGGAATATTGCAGAATTTGCCATAATTTGGACTGTAATTCCGTTTTCGGGATAACGGTGGAACGTTTGGTGCAAACATGACCGGGACGCTAAAGCGTGTTACACCGCGCGCGTCACTTCCACACTGCTTCACAACAACACAGCAATGTCCAAGCGTGTAGCTGCTCCGGTATTAACAGCATCCAAAAAGCTACGAAATACCACACTAAACCCTAAATTCAGAGCAGAGCAGTATCCTAATGACTTTTATGCCTCCGGTGATAAGGTGTTTTGCTAATTCTGTCAACGTTCCGTGGACTGGACCCGCAAAAAAATAAATAGCTATAACGTTAGGTCATGATAGCTTCTAGCTAAATCTAGTGCACCCATCCATTTGTTTAATGCAAACGATTGTCATTATACACTGCCCTTTATAAACTAAATACACTTAAATAGCTATGTAACGTTATAGGACTATAGATGGAAATGATAGCTTCTAGAAGTTCTAGCTAAATCTGGTGCACCCATCAATTTGTTTAATGCAAACGATTGTCATTATACACTGCCCTTTATAATCTAAATAAACTTAAATAGCTATGAAACGTTACAGTACATAGGACTATAGATGGAAATGATAGCTTCTTGCTAAATCTAGTGCACCCATCCATTTGTTTAATGCAAACGATTGTCATTATACACTGTCCTTTATAAACGAAATAAACTAAACTAAAGGTGCCTAAATTATGCATTACTATATTTCATCACAATATAATAGATATAGCTAGGTTACTGACATTGTCATTGTGATAATGTCAGTAGTAGCTAGCTGTATCTATTGTTTACACTTGAAATATGTATTTTTATTTTGTCACAATATTAATTGAAAAATATTGTGTAAAATTTAACTGTATTTCTGAGTTGCAGCACTTAAAAACATTAAATGGACTGTTATATCTTATTCAATTGTGGACATTTATTCATTCCCATTTATTAGACACTATTTCTGATGGTAAAATGAGCATAAAAAGCAAAATACAGAATTCTGAAATATTAAAACGGAAAAAATGGAATTTGGGAAAAAATAAAATGGAATTTGGAAAATAATAAAACGGATTTCATATGGCTCTAGTATCAGAATGCCAACAGTATTTGGACCCATTCAAAGACGACATTGATGGGTAGCAGTTTGTCTGTGCACTAGTGTGGAAATGAGGACAATAACGCAAGTCTTGATTCATGATGAAGACTTCTAATCCAACTCTGATCCAAATGCTGTGCCAGACCATTTGAAATTCTTAGCATTATCAGTGTCGGGAACGTTTATTTCTTCAGAATGTAATTCGACTTTGCCCAGCCCTATTTTAGGCTCAATTCTATTTCTTTGTTATTAATTGCATACCTAATTTCCACAGGTGGAGGTTATCAAGCAGGAGCGAAAACGCATCGCCTCGGACAAAAGTTCAAAGAAGTTCATTTGCACAGAAATAAACAAGGTGAGATGGCCTACTTGGTTCTTCACATGGGTAGGAATATGTTGACCTGAGGAGGAGTAGAGAACATTATGCTCAGGGGCCAGTTCACTAGAGGTCTGTCTTTAGACTCTTTAGTCTCTTTAGTTTTATGTCCTTGCAACAGAACGATGGGATTCAGGTTAAAAATCTGCCAAAGGCCCCCTTTTAACACATTGAGTGCCAACAACGAAATTAGTCGTGTTAACTCGCCATGCGTTGTGTGCCAATAATGAGTTATTGTTTTTTAATCGTTATTTCTTTTATTAGCGATATACATTTTTATCCATCCAACCTGATATTATCATTGGGAATGGGTCTGAGCTCGCAAAAGGGCAAATACCGCCCCCTATCGTCTCCCGGATGGTATTGCACATCATTGGATTGGATTGGCTTAGAATGCATCGAAAAAATAACTCCGGTCCACGTTTTACTTCTGGGGCATGCAACCTGATATACTATTGCATTCACTGAGGGGACTAGAAGCGGCGTGGATTGTGTTTCGGGGTATAATGTTGGATCAATAAACGCGATCGATATTTGGCATGGCAATCAGGAATTGGATTAATCTTTTTGCAGAACATCTGATCTGAGGTAAGGACTGTATGTTACCAGTATTGGGTTAATCAGAGGTTTTTTTCACAGCGTTCACAACGTGTGTGTGGCGTTAGGCGCTGAGCGCGGCACGAATAAATGATTTTTTTAGCCCGCTTTTGTATCGGGCATAAGAACACAAATACTCTCGATAATCTAGCGTTTATTTGAAACCGATTCATAAATCAGCCGGAAAATGACAACGTGTTTTGTGTATTCCAGTAAAGGGTTATTACTGCGGAATATCTTTTTCTTTCTAGAAATCTCAAACTATACTCTTTAAAACGGAAATGTACTGATGGAAAAAACAATCCGTTTCGTACATGTTTACTGCAAGCAAGTCATTGATAAGCGACGGGTGTATTAGACCCATAGCCATAATTTAAGATATAGTTTAATCGCTCGCAAATGTGCTCGTCCTCCCATTGATTAAAGTGCTGGCATACAAGCAGTGTTCATTTTGTCAACGAAAATTATGACTAAAGATGTTTCAACAAAGCTTTTTCCCGCGACAACAACGAGACGTGACGTCACGTTAATGTTGATCATGTGACAGTGACACTAACGTGTCTAAATAATTAATTAAATATCGTTGACCACAACTGAGGACACAAATGTAGTTTACAAAAACCATGATTAATTATCTTAATTTATGTTGACTAAAACAAGATGAGACAAAATAATTATAACTTAGAATAATTCACGTTATTATTTCAGCATTTCCCATTTCCGTTTCCGGGTTAAAGGAAAACTCCAACATTTTGGGAAATTAGCTTATTTAACATCTTCCCTGGAGAAGATGCATACCTTTTTTGTCTCTGTGCGTGCATTTAGCTTTGGGAACAGTCTCTCTGTTAGCGTAGCTTAGCTTCATCACTGGAATTGCGGGGGGGCCGAAGCCTGACGTTCCCTACAGGGTCTTACAGTCACCAAATACAACTCTAAAACGTTCCTGTAAACATGTTGTGACCTGTGTATTCACCACGTGGAGAAATAAAAAATAATTGAATTAGACAATTGTGTTTTATAAGCAAATATGCTCTGAACTATTTTTTGCCTAACCACTCGAGTCTCTGGGTGCAGTCAGTGGTTTCAACATGAAGCTGTGTTTGTTGATATTCTCATTCCTTCAAAGGATCCGAACCGATTGAAGTTTATGGATACCATGACTTAAAATCCTCTTACCTTGACTATTAAAAGCCTCCCCAATTTAGAAAACAGTAATCCAATGGCTGGTATTGATAATATAATACTAACTACTGCACGCTCGGAGCTAACCGGAGCTAACTCAGAACAGGATGGTAAAGCAAATATAATGACTTCCTTTCTGGGGTTTTCAAAATAAAAGTGAGACGTTTATAGCAGCGGGAAAACGTTTATTTTGTACATTATCTAACGTTAACACAAACCTAAACTAACTTTAGGTTAGTTGTAACGTTAGTTTAGGTTTGTTATATTTGGTCTAAATATCGATGGCGTTTATTGATTCAGCGTATGGGAGGCTGGAAATACATAATCCACGCTGTTCTGGGGTCGGCGATCAACTTGGGTCTCTTCAGTTGGCTTGACGGAAAAGTAAAATGAGGAAACTGCCCCCCCCCCCCCCTGCCCCCCATCAGTCTAAACTAATGGGGTGCAGTTACACAGGGAGAGACGATAGGGGGCGGTATCTTCCCAATTCGCCAATAAATAAAAAATACGACAAACAAACTCTATAGCGTTGATTCATAGGTCGGCATGAACTAACGACAAAATGTTCTGGGTTTGTACAGATTTCTTCTATTGAAAACTTAAAGGCAGAAAACTACTAGAACGCCCTTGCTCGCAATTATTCTGAAATGTTTAAATTTGTACTTTCCTGGTTCTGTCCTCTCGTCAGCTAGAGAAGAAGAGCAGAGCCACGTCAAATGGGAGTCCTGGATAAATCCAGAGCTGCAGTGTGTCCGGGCCAGCAGCTGTCTCCTCAACCTCCTCGGAGGCTATGCTGCTGCCACCAAGACTGAGGGCGTTCTCAAAGTGGGGTTAGTCGGTAAGCACACCCCTCTTGTAGTTGAGGCTATATTCTCTTTTTTGTAAAAGAAGAGGTAGATATTGGGGATGGGCATGGTTATTGGAAATTATGTAGGTATTCGACTATAGCAGATAGTTTTGTGTCAACTATACCGATTGTTCAGTAAATTGAACAAACTGGATTTGGTTTCCTTATTCATTTGACTAATGAATAGAAAATGGTAGCGATTATTTGTTTAGTGAAGTGTTTGTTTCTTCAGGGTTACTCTAGTTTATATAGTAGTTTCCACTTGGGGTATACTAACTTTACTAGTTTTCACTAGGGGTACAATAGTTTCCACTAGGCCAGGGTACACTAGTTTCCACTAGGGGTACAATGGTTTCCACTAGGCCAGGGTACACTAGTTTTCACTACCAGATCTGATCCATATATTCACCGTTGAACCCTTGCGTTTTCATCCGATGGGTAGCAATTTGTCTGTGCACTAGTGTGGAAATGAGGACAATAACAAAAGTCTTGATTCATGATGAAGACTTCTAATCCAACTCTGATCCAAATGCTGTGCCAGACCATTTGAAATTCTTAGCATTATCAGTGTCGGGAACGTTTTTATTTCTTCAGAATGTAATTCGACTTTGGCCAGCCCTATTTTAGGCTCACAATTCTATTTCTTTGTTATTAATTGCATACCTAATTTCCACAGGTGGAGGTTATCAAGCAGGACAGAATGGAACAAATCCTGTCCCAGGTGATGACCTCTCTACCAAAGGTGGTTTTTCACAATGGGGGGAAGAGTGTAACAGAGCGGCTTTAACCTGCCTGGTAAAAGTGCTCTGCCCCCAGGCTTCCCTAATGTTGGGAAGAGCAGCCTGATGAACGGCATGAAGGGCATGCGGGCCTGCGACGCTGGCGTCCAGAGAGGCAGCACCAAGTGAGTCGACAGTAGCCGGCGACGCTGGCGTCCAGAGAGGCAGCACCAAGTGAGTCGACAGTAGCCTGCAACGCTGGCGTCCAGAGAGGCGTCACCAAGTGAGTCGACAGTAGCCTGCAACGCTGGCGTCCAGAGAGGCAGCACCAAGTGAGTCGACGGTATACAACCATGTGGTCCTTGTCCAACATAACATTATCTCCCACCATGATGGTAACGCCGTAGATATGAAGGCGAGGCACGGCAGCCTCTCGGGATAAAAACATAATATTAAAGGTGCTATAGATCAGTGGTTCCCAATCCTCTCCTCGAAGCACCCCAGCCGTTCCATGTATTTGTTAAATTCCACCACCAGCACACCTCATTCAACTAATAAAGGGCTTGTTAAGTTGAATCAGGTGTGCTGGTGGTGGAATTTAACAAATGCATGGAACGGCTGTGGTGCTTCGAGGAGAGGATTGGGAAGCACTGCTATAGATGACATTCAGCCACTGGATGTCGCACTAGCGCACCAGCATGTCTGACCAAAACAGTGGTGTGCTTACATAGGATTACATTGTACACTTTACCATCGAACTAACTAAGCAAGCCACCATGTTCTTATGTGCAACATGCACACAACATGTAAATAACAACATTAATTTAGATGATAACTGTAATTAATTGATCAAAAAACGTTTTGAGGGCAAAGGTTACACATTGTATCTGTACATTATTGTACTTGTGGTGGAGGACTGAGAAGGTTGAGCAGCTTCTGTTGTGCTGTTATAACTGGTTATAGCCTCCGACAGTAATGAGACGACACAACTGCTTGGCTCTGTAAGACGCAGCAGAGCTGATGGGTGCGATTGTCAACATGATAGACGGGGCATACTCAACGACACGCTAACACTCGAATAGGGTTGGGGAACCGTTCACATTTTAACCGATACCCGAGGTTACCTTTTTTCTGTACTTTCATAACACTTTTTTTTTTTTCAGTTGTAAAACTAAAGTCTAAACTTCTCAATTTCAACATTGTTATCACACCACACAAACTAAAAACCCTCCCTACACCCCTCTCCCAAACCGTTCCTACAACTTTTTTATAAATGTTGCATGATCATGTATACATTCATTATGTATTAAGGGTGTAACGGTACACGGAAGCCACTGTTCGGTACGTACCTCGGTATTGGGGTCACTGTTCGGTACGAGTTCGGTACAACAGGATTTTTTTTTTTAATTATTATTAATATACTTTTTTTTTTAATGTATATATTATGATAATTATTATTAAATAGAATAACTTTCTATAGGCTTGCCGTGGTAGTCAGTGATACTGGTGTCATTCTGTGTTCAGGCATCCGGCTTGGCCCTGCTGGTGGGAGTGGCTTGTTGGGCGGAGGAGTGCCTTGCCTCCTTCACCGTTCCAGGCAGCGCTTAGCCCGCGGGGCAATCTCTCCTGGAGGGCCACCTGCGGCATGACGAGCTTTGTGCCCAGCTCGTCCAGGAACAGCCTCCTTTGGTATTTTCTATCGAGGTTCCAGCCTGGTTCTATGGCCAGCCACGGCACCGATGCATTGTAGAGGGACACGTCCAGCATGTTGGAGAACATCTTCATCGGCCAGCGCAACTGTAGGTCCCCACAAGCTGAAATAAGAGAAACCAAATAAAATTACGGTAGATGAAACCAAATTAGTGTCAACTCGCACACATTTAGACGGCACCTGTCGTTCATGGAGAAATTACGCAATCTAATTTTTTTTTTTAAATATCTCCCTAATTTTCACATCATACGAGTATGACCTGGGCCGCCACAGACACCTGTTTAGAAAGGACTTTTATTGGTTTTTATTAGGGATGCTCGATATTGGCTTTTTTACCTATACCGATATTGTCCAACTCTTCATTTCCGTTACCGATATCAACCGATATATGCAGGGTTTCCCCCCCCCAACAAATTTAATAATTTCAGGTAATTAACATTACATATCTCTTGTTGTGGAATTAACACAACATTATGCATACTTTTGACAATAAATAAAATCAGAATTTGTTCTTACTTGCTTGCCTGGGTAAATGAAGGTTATAGAAATGTAAAAATAATTTTTAATATTTAATTTAAATTTTTGAAAACCGATACCGATATTTTCCGATATCACATTTTAATGCCGATATCGGCCGATAATATCGGTAGGCCGATGATATCGGACATCCCTAGTTTTTATGTATCATGTTGTTTTGCTGTGTTTTTATTTTTATTTTATATATATATATCTATTTATTTTATTCTTCTGTGGCACTCTGAGATTCTCAGGAATGTAGGGTGCGTTACAAATGAAATGTATTACCTCCTCCTCCTGGTGCCTGGTGCTCAGCGGTGCCTGGTGCTCAGCGGTGCCTGGTGCTTCGGGACATAGCTCACGGCCGTGAACCCTGAAGCGTGTGGCGGTGTCCACTCATAGTGCCTATAACATTTACCGTTGGGCGCCAGACGGGGTCTAACCCTGCCAATGAAGATCAAATAACCTCTTTGATTTGATTACTTAGGCCTATAGCTCCGGCATAAGACTGTACCACACAATAGACAAATAAGATAATAATTTGATTAATAGTAGGCCTGGACTAATGGCCAAGCTAAATCCTGGGTTAGTTTGCTAACAAAGAAACACTCGGGAGTCACTCAATTCAGAGTCAAAATGTCCATGTATTGGATTAAAGTCAAAATCATAAGCAAACATTTTATAACACAATTCATTTTCAGACCAGCCTGTGATCAAACTCTCATAAACCAGTCCGTTCACTCAGTTCAGTTCATTTTGTGAACAGGTATAGGCGTTTGCCAATAGTTCTGACTTTCAAGAGTTCGTGATGAACGCAAAGCAACTGAGCGAATGAATGAAAAAATAGAAAGTCTCTAAAGAAAATATGTGTATGATGCGAGAGCAGGGGGAAGAGAGGGGTGTTTGGCTTGGGCTGGAGGGTGTAGAGAGAGAGATGGGCGTTTGGCCAGGGGCTGGAGGGTGTAGAGAGAGAGCGTTTGGCCTGGGCTACATGCAGTGTTAATTTTGGCAGCTATTTTCATTTTAGTTTTAGTCATGTGGCAAGTGCTCCTTTTTCGTTTTAATCATATTTAGTAATTTTCATTTATTTTTCGTTTAGTTCAGTTTTAGTCAACTAAATGTCTGAGCATTTTAGTCTTAGTCAGTTTTTGTCTCAATTTTGTATTTTTTGTTTTCGTCTAGATTTAGTCGACAAACGGATGACATTTGTGGGCGGCTAGGTGGTGTAGTGGGCAAGGCACTCGCCACCAGTGTGGAGACGCTAGGATTCGCGTGTTCGAATCCAGCTCTCCACATTGTTTTTCAGTTTGGCTGGTTGTCCGCAGTAATACACATTGGCCGTATTAGGGGGTGGGAAACTGATGGGTGGGGATCGAACGTTGTGAACAAGAGACTCCTACAAGTCGGTTGGTGCGCCTGCGCAGTAGAATCAGGAAGTGTCGGAGGCAGCGTGAGCCTCCCACGCGTTACTCCTCGACACTGAGAGATCGCGCCGCGCAGGTGAAAAGATGCGACTGCTGTTACCTCAAGTACCGGAGGGGACTTGTGCTATGTATGACTTAGTCCACATTGCAGCCGGCTTGTGGGAGGCAAGAAACAGCGTTCGTGACAGGGGAGGGTTGAATTGGATGATACGAAATTGGGATGGGAGAAAATATGGAAAATGGGAGAAAAAGTGGATAACATTTGTCTATTTTTAGTCAATGGAAAAAAACGTGTCAGAAATAGTCAACATGGAACATATTCTGATTTAAATTGCCTATTTATTTTTTAACCTAGGGGAATCTGAGTCGGCGGCACAAGTAATACACAAGAAGGGTGCACTCACTGTCGAGTGTCGATCTGTGAATGGAGAAATAACCTAATAAGACAGTCACATTATCTTTCTTTGCCTTGCTCACCTGGCAGCGATTTATTTGAATGATAAATATTAAATAACAGTGTCGTCGTCAGCACTGGCAGCCAGTAACAATAAGTAACGACATTAACTAACAGGATACTGTCGTAAACAAACGCAGTAGTACAGTAGTAGTTGAACTTGAGTAGATAATAGTATAATAGTACACACAGTAGCAATCTGATTGCATAAACATATAAAATGGGCTAATCCACCACAAATTCACTCAGTCATATGGTGCTAATGCATTTTTACATTTACCTGGATTTCCTTGTGGAAGGTCTTTAGATGGCGTTTGAGATTAGTGGTGTTTTTTTCCCTTCATACGATGACCACATTTCTCCCCGGCCTGAGCGGCCTCTCCTCGTGTTTCACTTTTTTCAACAATACATTCAGTCAGTCCTTCGAGCTCTATTTATCTAAAGTATGCCCAGAGGTCTGGTCTTCGTTTTCTTCCAAGCCCACGGGATAATTGATCATTGTTGAGACCCTGTTGCTGTTGGTTCGCGGTCGCCATTGTCTGAGTGAGGGCCTGAGGCGGGGGGCGTCACTCAGCTGAGCAGCTATTTGATAATGCAGTAATGCCACCTACTGGTCTTTCTACCTCCGTGCTTGTGCTGTGTCAGGATTGAAAGAATGAAAGGTCCAGGTATTGTTTCCCTCTCTGTGTTACTGCCGGGTCAGACAGAGTCGCATCGCAGTCAGTGGCCATCTCTGTTCCAGCAGGCGAGTCACCATGTAATAGGTGCTGTTCCACCTGGTAGACATCTTGGATAAGTTTGTTTTCCGGGCTGCCTATCTATTTCTGCTTTATTTTCAGCTTGCTTGAAGCCAGTTCACTCCTTTTTAAAGTGCTCGACGAGACACCTCGCTGCTCCTAGTGCTTTACTAATCAGAGGCTGTTTCAGTGCATGATTGATCACCAACTGTAATGTGTGGCCTGCGCAGCAGATGGACACCCATCCATGTTTTTTCTCCAAGATGCCAGCAGCCAGCAGGACATTGGCGCCATTGTCATGAACAACCGCCACAAGCTTGCTTGTAGGGATCTCAAACCATTCCACAGCCTGCTCAATCCATGTAGCAATGTTGGTCCCAGTGTGCCGTTCTTCGAGTGGCATGGTTGTGAGGCAGAAGCTATTGAGCTTCCAGTCATCACTTATAAAGTGACAGGTGATGCCAAGATATGCCTCTGTCGCAACACTGGTCCAGGCATCAGTTGTCAGGGCAATCTTGTTCTTGTTTGCTTTAAGAGCAATTTTAACCTTAGCAAAAGTAGCTTCATACTTTCTCTCCATGAGCTTTGTAAAATGAGTTCTGGAAGGTAAGGTGTAACCTGAATGGAATGTGGTGACCATCTGCTTAAAGCCCTAGTCGTCTTTTTTTTTTTTATTTCTTTTTAACAATTATATGCGTTTTAATAACGCAACAACAACAGGCCTCCAGGCTTCTAACTGTCCCTCTTGTCGCTGACCCCCATGGCCACCACGTTCTCAAAAAGCCAGAAGAACGGCCGGTTGTCGCCCTCCTTGGGCCGAGCTTCGTGGAGCAGCCGGTAGAACTCAAAGAACAGGCGACCGGTGCCCTCTAATGGTGGACGCTCAGGTGTTGCCGCGCCGTGCGGCCCTGTTGCGGTTCCGGGCACCCTTGGGGCGACGGTGGGCGGCCCGGCTGCGGTTCCGGCGGTAGGTCTGACGGAAGGTCCGGTGGCTCCATCCTATACGCCTGTGGATGCCATTCCTCATTCTATTCCACAGACTCCACCACGGACGACTCCACAGTCTCCTTGTCCGCCGCGCCGATACCCTCCATGGACCCACCACCACCACCGGAGGCACCGGGAGGATATTGCCAGCAGGCGCAGCCATCCTCTTAATCTGAGCTGAGATGTGTGCAATGTGCTAAGAACCTAAAGCCCTCATCTTCAACCATCGATAATGGTCTCATGTCTTTAACCAGCACGGTGAGGATGCTCTCTGTGAAGACTCCAGCCATTTGAGGGGTGCATGAGCCTCTCTTCAGGACAAACTCATCCACACGTGTTTGCTTTGCCCTACAATAGAAAGAGAACAAAAAAAACAGAAGGCTGTATTAATTATCATTAGAATTTGTAGGCTATAGTATCAGAATTGAATCAGACTATCAGTTTATTTTTATTAATTATAGTCAGCCTTATATATACCTAGGCTAGAATTAATAATATTGAGATGCAATATCTATGTTTTCCCACTAGAGGGAGTTATCGCTTAAGGGATATTATTTTGTGGACTACAGACAGAGTGACTACAGATATATACGTGAGGTATTTCCGTATCCGGTTGGTCGGCATTACAAACTAAACTAAAAGTGAAGCAGCAACGCTGTAACCTGTACTAACTACTAAGCATGGCGCTGTTTAACGTTACAACATACAGCAGCAGCGCAGCCTCTATAAGCCTCAGCAATAGAGTTCGCATAGCAAGCATTATATCCATATCCATGAGACGTTCTGTTTTCCAACGTAAAAAATACAATACTATGGCGAACTACTATTCTAGAACTTACCCATGTTGCTCGTGCATCGCCGTGGTGCTGCTGTGAAATGCCAATTCCACCTTGCATAATCGGCATTTAACAGTTTTCTTCGGTTTGTCATCTGTAAAGAATTCCCACACCTTTGATTCCCTCGGTCTCGCTTTTTTTAATTCATCTCCTGTCTTTCTCTCTCCCTTCCGCCATCGCTCATTCTTTCTTCTGAAGTGAACTTCTTACCTGCAGGCTGCGCCGTTAAGTACCAGAATGCACTGCAGTCAGACAATGGAAACTATACTGCCCCCAGCAGTTCCTGTAGTGCATTGCAGTTACAAATGAACATTTGCGCATTGCAGTTACTTATTATTAATTGATATTGTTTTTAATGACTAATCGACGCAACAATATCTCGTCGACGATTTTTCATAATCGACATCGTCGACTAATCGTTGCAGCCCTTTTTTTTTAATATAGATCTATTTATATTTTATTCTTCTGTGGCACTCTTGAGATTCTCAGGAATGTAGGGTGCGTTACAAATGAAATGTATTATCACCTCCTCCCGGTGCCTGGTGCTCAGCGGTGCCTGGTGCTCAGCGGTGCCTGGTGCTCAGCATCTATTACCTCCTCCCGGTGCCTGGTGCTCAGCGGTGCCTGGTGCTCAGCATCTATTACCTCCTCCCGGTGCCTGGTGCTCAGCGGTGCCTGGTGCTCAGCGGTGCCTGGTGCTCAGCGGTGCCTGGTGCTCAGCGGTGCCTGGTGCTCAGCGGTGCCTGGTGCTCAGCATCTATTACCTCCTCCCGGTGCCTGGTGCTCAGCGGTGCCTGGTGCTTCGGGACATAGCTCACGGCCGTGAACCCTGAAGCGTGTGGCGGTGTCCACTTATAGTGCCTATAACATTTACCGTTGGGCGCCAGACGGGGTCTAACCCTGCCAATGAAGATCAAATTACCTATTTGATTACTTAGGCCTATAGCTCCGGCATAAGACTGTACCACATAATAGACAAATAAGATAATAATTTGATTAATAGTAGGCCTGGACTAATGGCCAAGCTAAATCCTTGGTTAGTTTGCTAACAAAGAAACACTCAGGAGTCGTGCTCAATTCAGAGTCAAAATGTCCATGTATTGGATTAAAGTCAAAATCATAAGCAAACATTTTATAACACAAAACAATTCATTTTCAGACCAGCCTGTCATCAAACTCTCATAAACCAGTCCGTTCACTCAGTTCAGTTAATTTTGTGAACAGGTATAGGCGTTTGCCAATAGTTCCGACTTTCAAGAGTTCGTGATGAACGCAAAGCAACTGAGCGAATTAATGAAAAAATAGAACGTCTCTAAAGAAAATGTGTGTGTGTGTGATGCGAGAGCAGGGGGAAGAGAGGGGTGTTTGGCTTGGGCTGGAGGGTGTAGTGAGGGAGAGATGGGCGTTTGGCCAGGGTCTGGAGGGTGTAGAGAGGGCGTTTGGCCTGGGCTACATGCAGTGTTAATTTTGGCAGCTATTTTCATTTTAGTTTTAGTCTTAGTCATGTGTTTTTGTTTTCGTCTAGATTTAGTCGACAAACGGATGACATTTGTCTATTTTTAGTCGATGGAAAAAAAACGTGTCAAATAGTCAACATGGAACATATTCTGATTTAAATTGCGTATTTATTTTTTAACCTAGGGGAATCTGAGTCGGCGGCACAAGTAATACACAGGAAGGGTGCACTCACTGTCGATCTGTGAATGGAGAAATAACTTAATAAGACAGTCACATTATGTCTGGCCTTGCTCACCTGGCAGCGATTTATTTGAAAATATTAAATAACAGTAACTGCAGCCAGTGTAACAGTGTCAACAACACTAACGGGATACTGTGTTTTGTAAACAAACAAACACAGTAGTAGTTGAACTTGAGTAGATAATAGTATAATAGTACACACGGTAGCAATCTGATTGCAATCTGCTTGCATAAACATATAAAATGGGCTAATCCACCACAAATTCACTCAGTCATATGGTGCTAATGCATTTTTACATTTACCTGGATTTCCTTGTGGAAGGTCTTTAGATGGCGTTTGAGATTAGTGGTGTTTTTTCCCTTCATCCGATGACTACATTTCTCCCCGGCCTGAGCGGCCTCTCCTCGTGTTTCACTTTTTTCAACAATACATTCTGTCAGTCCTTCGAGCTCTATATCTAAAGTATGCCCAGAGGTCTGGTCTTTTTCTTCCAAGCCCACGGGATAATTGATCATTGTTGAGACCCTGTTGCTGTTGGTTCGCGTTCGCGGTCGCCATTGTCTGACTGAGTGAGGGCCTGAGGCGGGGGGCGTCACTCAGCTGAGCAGCTATTTGATAATGCAGTAATGCCACCTACTGGTCTTTCTACCTCCGTGCTTGTGCTGCTGTGTCAGGGAAGAATGAAAGCCCCACGCGCCTCAATAGTATGCAGCTGCAGAACCCCAGAACCACCACAGTAGCGGCGGGTTGAGGCCCCGGCGGACTGAGACCCCGGCGGGTTGAGACCTTCTGCAATCTGTTAATAAACGTTTCAATCAATCAATGGGTACAATACAGTACGGCTCAATACACAATTGTTAAGGGGATGCAGACCAGAGAAAGACTTTCGTCTTGTTTCCATCAGGGTCCCCCATTTTCAATTCATCATATGACACACATGACATACAGATGGACAGTACTGCTACATCTATACATTTATGACATACCAGATCTACAAATACAGTACTGTTTGTGATACAAAAATGGTCTAAAAAAGAGAGTATACATTTGAGGCGGAAGAAACTGTACATTGGAGGAGGTTGGGGGCGGCATGTGGTAAACATGTTTATCTTTTAATTTAGTTTTGAATGACCAATTGAAGCTCTGACATACCTGCGGCGAGGGCGAGGGGTCCAGATGCGGACGGCCGTGTTGCGTTCCGCTCAAAGGGCAGCGTCTTGTACTCTGTGTTGCACCGCCACTCGGGACAATAATACGGCCCGGTCGTGGAGTCACTCCACAAGTCTCCAATACAGCGCTTGCAGAACCGATGGTTGCACTTCAGCGTGATCGGGTCCCGATATGTATAGTTACACAAAGGACACGCCGCCGCAGGGGTGTTCAAAGATGCCCCCATTTTGTTTACATTTTCGGACTAACCTCACTCTCAAACTGAATGACTATCGTCCCTGTCTCCTCCTTCTCTTTTTAATGTACCAAAAATGTTTAACATTTTATTGAACATGAGGTAGGTGAACAACAGCAGTGGCTATATATAGTCAATATATAATAATAGATAGTCAATGTTTCTAAAACTGTTCGGGGGGTGTATCTGCCAGGCATGCTGCGACAAAACAGGCGCGCAGTACCTCCACCAGGCCGGGAGGGGGCGATACCCTGTCCGCGAGACTGTTATCTCCCCTGACGCTGGTTCGACCCTACACAGTTATGCCTCCCCACCAGAGGAGGGCGCTGTGCCGGGGGCCGCCCGCCGCTCCCGCGAGCACATTGTCAGCAGCAAACATTAATGGGAGCCATGCGGGTTGCATGAACCGGTTGAGAGTCAAACAGGTGGCGCAGCCACGAGACCCCATCTCGCTCGACGTGTAATCAACAGTAAATGCATCCCGGTGGCGCAGAAGTTATAAGCGTGGCAGAAATATCCGAAACGGAATAGAATAGGTCCCGCTCCTTCCGAAACGTTAACAGTTAGCAACCTAGCCCGTGGCTATGGTCGTGCATCAGTACAACAGTCGTATACAACATACTTGTCCCCCTCCTCCCCTTATGTCAGATAGCGAGAGAAAAATAAAAAGATAACTTTCCAGGCGAGGTCTTATGTCAAGTATTCATCCATACTCGCATATGTAATAAGATACCAAATGCGACCCCTTTCTGTGTGATAGCCGTAGCAGTATGCTAACGCTCCATCGCTACTACCACGTCAGGATCTGATGAGGCCGGTGTCGGGTCCACGTTCAGCTCCGGTGGAGCCAGCGTCAGGTCGGCGTCTCGCCCCGGTGAAGCTGGTGTCGGGTCCGCGTCTCGCCCTGGTGGAGCCAGCGTCAGGCCCACGTCTCGCCCTGGTGAAGCCGGTGTCGGGTCCGCGTCTCGCCCCGGTGGAGCCAGCGTCAGGTCGGCGTCTCGCCCCGGTGAAGCCGGTGTCGGGTCCGCGTCTCGCCCCGGTGGAGCCAGCGTCAGGTCGGCGTCTCGCCCCGGTGAAGCTGGTGTCGGGTCCGCGTCTCGCCCCGGTGGAGCCAGCGTCGGGTCCGCGTCTCGCCCCGGTGAAGTCGGTGTCGGGTCCGCGTCTCGCACCGGTGGAGCCAGCGTCGGGTCCGCGTCTCGCCCCGGTGAAGTCGGTGTCGGGTCCGCGTCTCGCCCCGGTGGAGCCAGCGTCGGGTCCGCGTCTCGCCCCGGTGAAGTCGGTGTCGGGTCCGCGTCTCGCCCCGGTGGAGCCAGCGTCAGGCCCACGTCTCGCCCTGGTGAAGCTGGTGTCGGGTCCGCGTCTCGCCCCGGTGGAGCCAGCGTCAGGCCCACGTCTCGCCCTGGTGAAGCCGGTGTCGGGTCCGCGTCTCGCCCCGGTGGAGCCAGCGCCATGCCCGCGTCTCGCCCTGGTGAAGCCGATGTCTGGTCTGCGTCTCGCCCTGGCGAAACCGGTGTCGAGGTCCCTCTGGGCCGGGTCCTCAGGAAGTCCACGGCGTCCTTGGGCGACGGTAGATGCAGCCTGCCCTCCTTGGTTCGGATGATTAGCCTCGCAGGGAACTGGAGCGATGGTTTAAATCCGCGCTTGTACAGGGGCCCCATGACATCTCGGTATTGTGATCGTTGCTCGACCACCTCGGGGGGATAGTCTTCGAAGATGGAGACCGGTTTCCCTCTGTATGTCCGATTCCCTCTCCTCTTGCGAGCTTCCAGGATAATGGTCTCTTTGATCTTGTAGTGATGTAAGCGGGCAATTACGGCCCTAGGCCTGGAGCCTGGTGCTGGTCTGGGTGTTAGCGTCCTGTGGCATCGGTCAAGCTCCGGTGGTGTAGCGAGGACATCTTTCCCCATGATTTCCACCAGGACCTCCGCGAAAAAGACACTGGGACGGTTGCTGTGCAGGGATTCGTCCAGGCCCAGGATGCGTATGTTAGAACGCCGACTACGTGACTCAACATCAATTAGCTTGTTTCTTAGCTTGTCGATGACTACATCCTGAGCTGTGCATCTCACTTCCAGCTCCGCCATCCTATCCGACCACCTATCCATGCCGCCCTCCACGGAGGTCAAGCGTTGGGTATGGTCTGCGATCTCCTGCTGGAAGCCGTCGAGTCTAGACTCGAGCGAGGCAGCAAACGTTCTGAACTCCGTGGTCTCTCTACACTCTTAACTTTCCCATTACGTTCGTCACTCCTCAAATCCCCTAACAGCTGATCCATACTAACCTTAATTGGAATTCCACCAATCACCCCCTTGCACCCACCATCCCTTTTCTCCCCTGCGCTTTAATGAGCTTTGACAATACACAATATACAAAACCCTTTCCTCTACCCTCATCCTCTGACCCACTCAAGCTATCTCCCCTCTCTTTCTTCCTCTTACTCCCCTTCCCCTCACTTTCCCTACTCTTCTTTCCACTCCTCTTCCCCACTACACTCCATACTGGCCCCACCCGTCCCCTTCCCGTCATCATGGCCATTCTCATCCCTACCGCTATCTTCCTCGCCCTCCTCACACCATTTAGTTCCATCACGATCCTCCCAATACCCTGGATAGCCGTTCACAGGCCGGGGCCACCAATCGATAGGTTTCCGCTGTTTCTGATCTCTCACAGCCACATCCTCCGCCTCCCACCACCGACTACTACTACTCCCACGCAAGTCTTCGCTGCACAGTTCCGACGGACGCAGACGCCGCCACTCGGCGCACCTCTCAAAATCCACCCTCCCACATGAACAAACCGCACTTCTGTCTTCCTCTCCAAACAACAGCCGCCCCCCACGAACACGCGGCATGGCCTGCTACTCCCTCTCTCCAGTGTCAAAGGCTCCCAAACAAACACTCAAATTGATAGTTAGGTTGATACAGTAATTAGGGTCCAACCCACCACCGTCTGACGTCTGATTGATTGATTGAAAAATGTATTAACAGATTGCAGAATGGGTACAGTACAGCTCAATACATACAATTGTTAAGAGGATGCAGACCTGAGAAAGACCTTCGTCTTGTTTCCATCAGGGTCCTCCATTTTCAATTCATCATATGACACACACGACATACAGATAGACAGTACTGCTACATCTATACATTTATGACATACCAGATTTTCAAATACAGTACTGTTTGTGATACTAAAAAAAATCCAGAACCAAGGACGCATTCAGAGATATATACTGTATATTTGTAAGTAATAATACAGACGTGCATTATTTGATTTAGCCAGTAGAGTGGACCGTCGGCCCTCATAGTATATTGTACCCATTCTGCAATCTGTTCAAATAAAATACATTTAACGAGATGTATTGATATGATGTATTTTATCCATAAAAATAAATGTAACTCACTTTTCCACAGATAAACCACGACATCTTGCTTGAGAAATTATTCAATCTGTTGTCAGTTGGTTCAGTTCTGTTGCCAAAAGCTGCTGTTATTCAGTTCCGTTAAGTTCTGAATACTCCTGAATACTCCTCTTATCCGCTATCGGAGCCCGTATGCGTGATTTCCCGTCCCTTCAGGGGGTAGGAGGGGTTACACCTTGCATTTTGTGGTTCTGTCTAGGGGTAGGTGTCTCTATTCGTCTGTTTTTTTGAATTTTTTTTATATTTATATTCTTTTTTTTTATATTTCTCTTTTTTTCTCTTTTTTCCTTGTTTTTTTTTTTGGGGAGGGGGGGGGGCTGTGGTGTGTTCGGTAGTGGTTTGCTACTCCTCAACTCCTAAGCTATATGACATGTGTGAAAGGTGCTTTGTAGATACTTACCCAAATACTTACCCGCACTTATTTGCGATTGAAATAGTCCCTGCCTTATTAAGTTGATGATAACCTGTACTTTTATAAGAGAAAGAAGGGAGGCTATCATCGTAATAATTGTCTACGAAACATAGTTTGTTCGTTTTATAGATCCATCTATTTAAACGTGACGAACGGGGTTCCCCGGGGGGCCCAGAGTAGTCCGGTCCCCGTGAGGTGCACTTTTTTTTTTCCGGGGGATTTTTTTCTTTCTTTACAAGTGGCGCCTCAGTACCCTTTCCCACATTTCCCACATGCGGATCCCTGTTTGCTGGGTCCAGTGGACGTGGTCCGGTTGGGTTTGGAATTTTTTATATCCCAGTAATGGAATGTAGAGTATATTGTTGCTTATGGCTTCATTTAAGCTATTTATATTGATTAACATGGACTCTTTAAGGCGGTTGCAGGCGTCTATGCACGCCATGTATATGAGCGCCCTCGGGAATGCTCTTTTGGCCACTCTGTTCAGTGTTTTTATGTTCCTAATTGCCAGATACCCATTGCAGGTTTGTTTGTCATTGATGCCAAATGACAGAAGTAATGCCCTTACATTAAAAGATGTTTCCACTCGCTCAAGTATTTGAATCGCGTGTTGGATTCTGGCCCCCGGGTAGCTATCAACCTGTATTAAGTCATTGTGGATGGGGGGTAAGTTGCCCAAGTTAGAGTCCCCCATGATGACAATTTCTCTATGTATGTTGAGTCTCCAGTTATCCTTAATCCCATGGCTTTCATGTCGTTCGTACCAGGGTGACGGTGGTGTGGTTTCGGGTGGCGGTGGCGTGGTTTCGGACCTCATAGGGGTTGAGTGCGCGGCAGGTCCTTGTTTTTGGGTGGGTCCGGGTCCCGGGGACGGGTTACGTCCTAGGGTTTCTTGGGTCCGTATAGGACCCCGTGAGTGCTCTGGGGAGTGGGGTGTGTCCATTAGCGTTACCTCAAAAGTAAAACCGGATGTATCGTGTAGAGTGAGGTCAAGTATCGAGGTGAGGTCAGGTTCGCACGGTATCATGGTGTGGCACCTGACGTTCCCTCGTCCCCGTCGTCTATGTGTGCCGAGGATGTTGTGGTTGTGGCCACGGTTCCCTCATGGGCTGCGTTCGTGTAGATGGGAGTCCCTGCGAGTGTTTTTATCGAGGCTTACGTGGTCGATGAGTAAGGCCTGATTAATAGGCAAAACTCCCTCTGTCCTGACTGTATTTAGACCGCTACTAACATTGTGGGGTTGGTTCACCCGGTTCGGGTTCCGACCTGTGGTAGGTGTGTGTCTACGTTTAAGTGTGTTACTGTCCCCAATTGTCTCTGCAGACGGTTGGGGTGTACCTATCTTTTCCGTCTCAGGGGTAGGTCTGGGTCCGTCACCTGAGGACGATGTTGTTTGTAGGTCAGGTGCCGTCCCGTGGTTTGTATCAGTTGTCGTTTGTGAGCCCGTTGTGGGTACTGGCTTCCCCGTTGCGGGTACTGGTCTGCGTGCCTGTGTTCCCTGCGCCTGTTCCGAATCGTAGTCCAACTTAATTTGGAGTACTTGCTGTTCGAAGACCTTGTAGGCCTGTGAAGTCATGGATTTGGTGCGGTGCCTGGTCCAGCTTAGGGCTGTGCCCAGGGCCTCCCTCCATTGTACCATGCTAAGTGTGTTAAGGGCTTTTAGGGCCGTAACGGTGCTAGCGCGGCGGAACCGATACTCCCTTCTCATGTGGTCCAGGGTATCTTGGTGCCAGTTGGAGTTTTTGTCGTCGGACAGTCTCCTCGTTAATTCGTTTTGTACTTTATCCTTTTTGGCTAACTTTCTAATATGTCTCAAGCGAGACGCGAGGGCTTTTGTGATGGTTTCTGTTCCAGTTGGAACCCCTGGTAGTCCGCTATTAGCAGATCCTGTATAGTTTTAATCAGGCGAAATTGCTCATCACTCCATTTTGGGTGGGCAGGTATTTTCGGGGGGGGAGGAGACGCCATGGTTGTTTTGAATTTGTTAAGTTGAGTTCTATTTAGTAGATCGCCAGTGCTATTACGTCTCTATGAAGTGGGACGGGCGCACTTTTACCAGGCAGGTTAAAGCCGCTCTGTTACACTCTCCCCCCCCATTGTGAAAAACCACCTTTGGTGGTGAACATCGGTTACTCAAAACCTAGGAACTCGTCTTCTGAGCTATCATTTAGTATCTCCAGGACTTCCTTCTTTTCCTGCTCGTCCAACTCCACTGTTGCTCCTTTCTTCTTCTTCATGTTCTGAGGTTGCAGGCTTTGCAGGCGCATGCTCTGAGGTAGAGAGGTCATCACCTGGGACAGGATTTGTTCCATTCTGTCCAGATGCCGCTGGTACCGTTTTACTCGTGCCAGGACTTTTGCGACCTTGGCTGCTTCCTCCTCTTGCGCAAATCCTCTTTGTCGCTGACCCCCATGGCCACCACGTTCTCAAAGAGCCGTTGTCGCCCTCCTTGGGCCGAGTTTCGTGGAGCAGCCGGTAGAACTCAAAGAACAGGCGACCGGTGCCCTCTAATGGTGGATGCTCAGGTGTTGCCGGGCGGCCCGTGCGGCCCTGTTGCGGTTCCGGGCACCCTTGGGGCGGCGGTGGGCGTCCCGTCTGCGGTTCCGGCGGTAGGAACCGCCGGAATGCCGAGGCTGTCTAGACCTTTGCTGCTCATGGCTGCTGCGCCACACCACCGTAGCTGGCGTTGGTAACGGTTAGAAAATGTCAACTGAACTGGATAACGTTAACTTTGTTTGCAAACGTTAACGGCCGTTGGCATAGTGACGTTAGCTCTTAGGCTAGCTCGTTATCCAACATGTTTAAAATAGTTTAAAATACCGCGACAGCCCTAAATTATAACGTATATTATATTTAGCTCCCAAATGTAAAATAAATGTAACTCACGTTTCCACAGATAAACGACATCTTGCTTGTGAAATAATCCAATCTGTTGTCAGTTGGTTCAGTTCTGTTGCCATTCCTCATTCTATTCCACAGACTCCACCACGGACGACTCCACAGTCTCCTTGTCCGCCGCGCCGATACCCTCCATGGACCCACCACCGGAGGCACCGGGAGGATATTGCCAGCAGGCGCAGCCATCCTCTTAATCTGAGCTGAGATGTGTGCAATGTGCTAAGAACCTAAAGCCCTCATCTTCAACCATCGATAATGGTCTCATGTCTTTAACCAGCACGGTGAGGATGCTCTCTGTGAAGACTCCAGCCATTTGAGGGGTGCATGAGCCTCTCTTCAGGACAAACTCATCCACACGTGTTTGCTTTGCACGTTTCACCCGTGCCAGGACTTTTACATTTACATTTACATTTAGCTGACGCTTTTATCCAAAGCGACTTACAAGTTCTGTGCGACAAGACCGCAAGAAGGGTATAACTCTATCAGCTGAGTAACAATGTTCATCAAAGTGTTGCGTGTTACAGTGTAGGTTAGAGAAAGTGAACGCAGCAGTCTTGGAACAGTAAGTGTCTTCCGTGGAAAAAGGCACGAGAGAAGGGTAGCGTGTCCTCTATCTCCGCAGTTCCGCATTCCTGGTGTCGTCAGTCTCCGTTCTGCCTACTGCCAAACACGAATCCTCCTTTCAACAGTGCCCCGTCCTTCCGGGCACCGCCCCTCCACACCAGCCAGCCGATCCATCTCCTGCGGCACACCCCGTCTGTTAAACCGGCCAGGTAAGCATCTAGGTCCTCATCAGGACCATCACTGGGCGCGTCCTCCTCTCAGGGTCCTCTTGGTGGGTTGCTGGTGTTCGGGGCAAATTCCGCCCCCTCGGGCAGTCCCGACTCCTCAGTTGTGGAAACCCAGTAGGGGCGCTCGGGCGCCGCCCCCCCTCAGGAACTACCATGATCCACGGGTGGAGCCGCCGCGGGTGCAGATCTTGGTGGTAGTAGCAAATATTCAAACAGTGTCGACGACACGACGCTGTGAGTTTGGCGACCTTGGCTGCTTCCTCGCCACCTCCGACTGCTGGGGCCCCTTGGCTGTGGTTTCGCTAGATAGTAGGTAGGGACAGTGGGAATCTCGTTCATCCATTCATGCGCGTCACTAATTAGATGACGAGGCATTTGGCTACCTTAAGAGAGTCTGTTAAACCGGCCAGGTAAGCATCTAGGTCCTCATCAGGACCATCACTGGGCGCGTCCTCCTCTCAGGGTCCTCTTGGTGGGTTGCTGGTGTTCGGGGCAAATTCCACCCCCTCGGGCAGTCCCGACTCCTCATTTGTGGAAAGCCAGTAGGGGCGCTCGGGCGCCGCCCCCCCTCAGGAACTACCATGATCCACGGGTGGAGCCGCCGCGGGTGCAGATCTTGGTGGTAGTAGCAAATATTCAAACAGTGTCGACGACACGACGCTGTGAGTTTGGCGACCTTGGCTGCTTCCTCGCCACCTCCGACTGCTGGGGCCCCTTGGCTGTGGTTTCGCTAGATAGTAGGTAGGGACAGTGGGAATCTCGTTCATCCATTCATGCGCGTCACTAATTAGATGACGAGGCATTTGGCTACCTTAAGAGAGTCTGTTAAACCGGCCAGGTAAGCATCTAGGTCCTCATTACTGGGCGCGTCCTCCTCTCAGGGTCCTCTTGGTGGGTTGCTGGTGTTCGGGGCAAATTCCACCCCCTCGGGCAGTCCCGACTCCTCAGTTGTGGAAACCCAGTAGGGGCGCTCGGGCGCCGCCCCCCCTCAGGAACTACCATGATCCACGGGTGGAGCCGCCGCGGGTGCAGATCTTGGTGGTAGTAGCAAATATTCAAACAGTGTCGACGACACGACGCTGTGAGTTTGGCGACCTTGGCTGCTTCCTCGCCACCTCCGACTGCTGGGGCCCCTTGGCTGTGGTTTCGCTAGATAGTAGGTAGGGACAGTGGGAATCTCGTTCATCCATTCATGCGCGTCACTAATTAGATGACGAGGCATTTGGCTACCTTAAGAGAGTTATAGTTACTCCTGCAGGAGGTGGCGCTGCACTTAGCATTCATTGTGCTAAGCTAGGCTAGTCTGCAGCCAGATGGCTTTCTACTGAACAACGCACAGAGGATATTGGTATCCATCTTCTTGTCCGATTCTGAAGAAAGTAAGTAACATCTATCATAATGTTGCCGTGTTCCTTTAAGACTAACTGCTTAGTGAAATAAATATTTAAATTCCATCTATTCCCCGTTTCTCTGGGGAACCTCCTCATGGACACCAGGGAAGTTGGGGAACCAAAGCACTAAACAATAATAGGTTGGATTATGTATGATATGGACATGACATTATAGCCTAATAAGAATGTGCACTTACAGGAAAACTCTTTAGACATATTGGCACTGCCTGTAACTCAAACCGAACAAGTGGTCTTGAGACAAATGTTGCATTACAAACCTGGCACTGAATGGCCGAAGTCGGACCGCAACTGTCATTGTACTGTCCATCTTCAATGAGTACTGCTGCTGCTTCAGACCTCACTGCACAAGTCTCTGCGGGAACGGGGAGCAGCCATGTCTCACGTCTCCACTTTTTGTCAAGAGTTCATTAGGGTGATCTTCCTCACCTGTGTTGGTGGCAGAGTTCATTAGGTGGTGATCTTCCTCACCTGTGTTGGTGGCAGAGTTCATTAGGGTGGTGATCTTCCTCACCTGTGTTGGTGGCAGAGTTCATTAGGTGGTGATCTTCCTCACCTGTGTTGGTGGCAGAGTTCATTAGGTGGTGATCTTCCTCACCTGTGTTGGTGGCAGAGTTCATTAGGTGGTGATCTTCCTCACCTGTGTTGGTGGCAGAGTTCATTAGGTGGTGATCTTCCTCACCTGTGTTGGTGGCAGAGTTCATTAGGGTGGTGATCTTCCTCACCTGTGTTGGTGGCAGAGTTCATTAGGGTGGTGATCTTCCTCACCTGTGTTGGTGGCAGAGTTCATTAGGTGGTGATCTTCCTCACCTGTGTTACAGTGCGTCTGCCGGAGCGTGCGCCTCACCGTGAGCGATAGGGTTCCCGGTAACGTGGAGCGCGAGGGCCGCCGCCAGCATCGCGGGGAAGCATCTGTGCGCAGAGAGGAGCGCGTGGGAAGAAAAACGAGGGAAAACTAATAATAATAATGCATTTTATTTATAAGGCGCCTTTCAGGACACTCAAGGTCGCCGTACAACAATTAAAAACGGTTCATTATCAATTTTAAAAATAAAATCAGACATACGCCTGCCTAAAACTGTCAGGAATGTGCAAGTCCCGCCCCGTTGGACGGTTGGACCAATAAGGAGCCGAGAGCGCCGTGACGTTTCACTCACTGGATGTTGAGGGCATGTTGCCGGCTGCAGTTAACCGCTCGCTGGGACCTGGTGAGCACTTCTTGAAGTGATGCTGAAGTCTGCAGGCCAGGATCTTGTTTTCACGAGGTGATTCTGCTGTCATTTTATATTCTTCCAAGTCGGTGGAATTTCCCTTTGAAGTAAGGGTTGTATATTAACTTGTCAACCTACCAGGACGGACAGGAGGTCGAATCGCACGGGTCTTATTCCACATGACACTCTTAACACTTTGAATGCCCATAACGAGATAACTCTTTTTTTTTTCTTTTTTTTTTGCGATCTGAATTCATATTTCAACAGTCTACCGTTGGTAAGCCTGCCCCGCCAGATGTGAAAAGCGCCCCCTATCGTCTCCCAGATGCTAATGCACCCTTTTGGATTGGACTCAATGAAAATTGATGAGAAAAAAAAACTCTGCAATCCACATTTTACTTCTCACGCATGTAACCGGAGCCGATCAGATTAATTCTGGACCCTCAGCACAGTGTGTAATATGTGTTTTACAGTATACGCGTTGGATCAATAAAAGGATCGATTTTTGGAATGGCGATCAGGAATTGGAATAATCCATTTGGATACCATCTGATCTCGGGTAAGGAATCTATTTTACCAGTCTTGGTATGATCAGACCCGTTTTCACAGATATAGCTTTTCACGTATGTGTCCCCCAGGCTGTTTGACTGTGCGAGCGATCAGGAACTAGGAGAATCGATTTTCAGCACGCGGCACTAGCGTTCATGCGTACACATATACTATCGATGGTCTAGCATTTATTTGAAAACTATTCATAAATGGGCCGAAAAATTACAACGTTCTAGAATATTACAGCACAGGGCGATTATCATGGAATCTTTTTTCCCCCCCGTGAAAACGAGGGCTTTTCAAAATGCTATAAAACGGAAATTAACTGATAAAAAAAAACAATCCGCTTTGACAATGTTGACTGGAAATGAGTCATTGATAAGCGACGGGCAGATTAGACACATAGCCATAATTTAAAACATAGATTAGGCGATATTAATGCTAACATTGAAGTGGATGGTGGGCATTCAAGCACTAAATGTGTGCCCCCTGCTGGGCACAAGTGTTAAAGACGATGATAAAAAAAAACTGAACCTAAACCCACCTTCTTCAGCTGCTTAATCCTCGTGTCCTTACGTTGCAGGAGTATGGTCAGAGGTAGAGAGGCATTCACCTGGTCCACGATTATTTCCATTTTGGCCATATGCTTCTGGTACTGTCACCTGTGCCAGGACTTTCTTAACCTCGGCTGCTTCCTCCTCTGGGACATTTAAATGTCCCGCCTGGCCTGCAGAGGCTTGGCTTGTGGTCTGCAAATGTGGTAAAGACATTAGTTTCGCTTGGAGGGCATGCAACCTTGCAACTACTCTTTAGCTACTTGACCCATTTAGATTATTGACTAGTGTTTCCTTAGACCGACATCTGGCAGGCTGTTCCGGCTCGTGTTTTGCATGCGGACCGTAATCCGGCTCATACGGTGGCTCACCAGATGCTTCAGCCGATACACCGCATTCATGCGTAGAATCGGGTCTGCACGTGGATTGGCTGCCATGTCGTCGATTGTAAGTTGTTAAGTTGGTTGGCTAGTATCAGTTTATTTGTACTGAGCTGAGAGCTGTGTTCTCGTTGGGAGTCCAGAGAGAGAGAGGGTTGGTTACTCCCGCCGTTTACCCGCGCTTCATTGAAACAAAACTCCCCTCGCTGCTCTCACTTCCGCGTCATTACTCCTCTCACGTCTCCTGTCTCACAAGGCCAACCCACCACCGTCTTCTTCTTCGTGTGGTTTCCGGCAGACTAGACGCCTTTCGGCGTATTGCTGCCCAACTGATTGATCTTCTCTCAAATTCTCTTCTCCTTCTACTCTACCGCCATCTACTGGAATCCTTCATCCCCCACACCGTCCAATGGCGTGCAGCTAACACTGCTTCCTCCTAACTGATACCCCCTCTGCGATACATGCTTCGCCCCCCGTGGCCTGACTCTGACCTACTCGCTCACTCACACCCCCCCTTCTCTAACGCTACCTGATCAGCCACCCTCAGTAACTCCCTCATAACATCCTCCACTGTCAACCCCTTCATCCCCAAGTGTCCCACTGCTGCTAGAACTATCAACCTAGTCCTCTGTGTCCTACTGCTAACCGTCGCTGTTGTATTCACTACTCCTGCCACAAAGGCCACCATATCCAACTTCTCCCTAAACACCCTCTCTTTCTCCTCCTGAACTTCCTCTACTGTCGGCTGCCCTTTCCTAAAACCCTGCCCCCTATCCTGCTTTCCCTGATCCTCCTGCACTATCCTTACTGCCAACTCCCCTTCTCTAAACCCCTGTCCCTTGTCTTGCTGTCCCTGTCCTACCTTCCTAGCTGCCTCCGCATATGAAATCCTACCTTCCCTTCTCACCTGCTGGACCATTACCTCTAGTTTCATCGCCTCACAACCCCATTACGCTACACTATGCTTCCCACCACAACTACAACACCTCGGCTCCACTCCCTGTTCACACTCCCCATACTTATGCTCCCCACTACATCTACCACATCTCTGTCCCTTCCTACACCACTTAGCTATATGTCCAAACTCCTGGCACCTGTAACACCTCAACGGATTCGGCACAAACTCCCTAACCCTATATGCCAAATACCCTAAAAATACCACTTTCGGACTAACCTCACCCTCAAACTGAATGACTATCGTCCCTGTCTCCTCCTTCTCTGCCCCTCTATTCATCCTCTACACTTTTTTTTTTTTTTTTAATGTACCAAATTTTTTTAACATTTTATTGAACATGAGGTAGGTGAACAACAGCACTGGCTATATATAGTCAATATATAATAATAGATAGTCAATGTTTCTAAAACTGTTCGGGACAGTTGACAACATTTCCAGAGACTTCAAACCTACCACTCGTAGAACCATCTCCGTGGCCAACTGCCACATTTCCCTGTATACAAAAGTGCCTCAGAGTGTAAAGCAAACAAGAAAAAATCTAATTGAACCATAAGCCAATAGTAAGGTCAACGGCTGGAACCCAGAACTGTCGGTAAAAGGGGGGGGGCGGGTGTATCTGCCAGGCATGCTGCGACAAAACAGGCGCGCAGTACCTCCACCAGGCCGGGAGGGGGCGATACCCTGTCCGCGAGACTGTTATCTCCCCTGACGCTGGTTCGACCCTACACAGTTATGCCTCCCCACCAGAGGAGGGCGCTGTGCCGGGGGCCGCCCGCCGCTCCCGCGAGCACATTGTCAGCAGCAAACATTAATGGGAGCCATGCGGGTTGCATGAACCGGTCGAGAGTCAAACAGGTGGCGCAGCCACGAGACCCCATCTCGCTCGACGTGTAATCAACAGTAAATGCATCCCGGTGGCAATGATCAAAAACATGGCCGGGAGCTGGTATATCGCGCAGAAGTTATAAGCGTGGCAGAAATATCCGAAACAGAATAGAATAGGTCCCGCTCCTTCCGAAACGTTAACAGTTGGCAACCTAGCCCGTGGCTATAGTCGTGCAACAGTACAACAGTCATATACAACATACTTGTCCCCCTCCTCCCCTTATGTCAGATAGCGAGAGAACAATAAAAAGATAACTTTCCAGGCGAGGCCTAATGTCAAGTATTCATCCATACTCACATATGTAATAAGATACCAAATGCGACCCCTTTCTGTGTGATAGCCGTAGCAGTATGCTAACGCTCCATCGCTACTACCACGTCAGGATCTGATGAGGCCGGTGTCGGGTCCGCGTTCAGCTCCGGTGGAGCCAGCATCAGGTTTGCGTCTTGCCCCGGTGAAGCTGGTGTCGGGTCCGCGTCTCGCCCCGGTGGAGCTGGTGTCGGGTCCGCGTCTCGGCCCCGGTGGAGCCAGCGTCAGGCCCACGTCTCGCCCTGGTGAAGCCGGTGTCGGGTCCGCGTCTCGCCCCAGTGGGGCCAGCGTCATGCCCGCGTCTCGCCCTGGTGAAGCCGGTGTCGGGTCTGCGTCTCGCCCTGGCGAAACCGGTGTCGAGGTACCTTTGGGCCGGGTCCTCAGGAAGTCCACGCGTCCTTGGGCGATGGTAGATGCAGCCTGCCCTCCTTGGTTCGGATGATTAGCTTCGCAGGGAACTGGAGCGATGGTTTAAATCCGCGCTTGTACAGGGGCCCCATGACATCTCGGTATTGTGATCGTTGCTCGACCACCTCGGGGGGATAATCTTCGAAGATAGAGACTGGTTTCCCTCTGTCAGATTCCCTCTTGCGAGCTTCCAGGATAATAGTCTCTTTGATCTTGTAGTGATGTAAGCGGGCAATTACGGCCCTAGGCCTGGAGCCTGGTGCTGGTCTGGGTGTTAGCGTCCTGTGGCATCGGGTCAAGCTCCGGTGGTGTAGCGAGGACATCTTTCCCCATGATTTCCACCAGGACCTCCGCGAAAAAGACACTGGGACGGTTGCTGTGCAGGGATTCGTCCAGGCCCAGGATGCGTATGTTAGAACGCCGACTACGTGACTCAACATCAATTAGCTTGTTTCTTAGCTTGTCGATGACTATATCCTGAGCTGTGCATCTTACTTCCAGCTCCGCCATCCTATCCGACCACCTATCCATGCCGCCCTCCACGGAGGTAAAGCGTTGGGTATTGTCCAATTATCTAGCAGTCTCAGTCAATGAGTCAACTAGATGTCCCCCTTGGAAGGGTGTGGGCGAAATGACTTTTCTCAAACCATAGAAACAATTCGGACTTTATAAGAATGTTCGTTTATTTGGACCTTGAAGCCCAGCATCCAACTTATCCTGTTACAATAATCACCAGGTGGTCAATTAACAAGGGGTTTAGCTTGTAGCTTGGTAGTTGGTAGTAGCTTACATCCAAGCATTAGTGGATAATGTTAGTAGAGGTCGAAGTGGTATTGGTAATGTTCAACCAGGTCGCCTCTGTTGATAGTTCGTTAATAGTTAAGTTGCCATTTAGCAACCGGTTCTGGTTAGTGTAGCCAGATGTTAGTTAGTCTGTATGTTCATTCAGTCTGACGTTAGCCAGTCTATTGTCAATAGCGTGTAGTCGGCATGTAGTCAGCGTTTCCATTAAGTCAGTTAGTACATTCAGTCAGCAACGTACAACCAGACGTTAGTCAGTCTATAGTCAGACGTCAGTCAGCATTTAGTCAGATGTCAGTCAGATTATTTACCTATACAAAGGAAAGGAAAACAAACAGCATTAGTTAATAACTAGATATATGAAAAGAGAAATGCGGATATTAACGGCGCATATAATGCTACGTACCGTTGGCCAGTCAAGAGTTCGCCCACAGGGCTTTTCACCTTACAGTCTAGACTGAGTGTCACTTAAATAGCGCGACGCGCCTGCGCAGAGACGGCTTACCTGCTCAGAGTCGCAATACGTACTCCAAAGTGCGTCCACTAGGCGGCACCAGATAATAATTAACTCATGCAATAAATGTATACAATAAATGTTACTCATGATAATAATGAAGGATGATAATGATAAATATATTGGGAAAAACGTCGGATAATTCTCCAGGTATGGTCTGCGATCTCCTGCTGGAAGCCGTCGAGTCTAGACTCGAGCGAGGCAGCAAACGTTCTGAACTCCGTGGTCTCTCTACACTCTTAACTTTCCCATTACGTTCGTCACTCCTCAAATCCCCTAACAGCTCATCCATACTAACCTTAATTGGAATTCCACCAATCACCCCCTTGCACCCACCATCCCTTTTCTCCCCTGCGCTTTAATGAGCTTTGACGATACACAATATACAAAACCCTTTCCTCTACCCTCATCCTCTGACCCACTCAAGCTATCTCCCCTCTCTTTCTTCCTCTTACTCCCCTTCCCCTCACTTTCCCTACTCTTCTTCCCCACCTCTTTCCACTCCTCTCCCCCACTACACTCCATACTGGCCCCACCCGTCCCCTTCCCGTCATCATGGCCATTCTCATCCCTACCGCTATCTTCCTCGCCCTCCTCACACCATTTAGTTCCATCACGATCCTCCCAATACCCTGGATAGCCGTTCACAGGCCGGGGCCACCAATCGATAGGTTTCCGCTGTTTCTGATCTCACAGCCACATCCTCCGCCTCCCACCACCGACTACTACTACTCCCACGCAAGTCTTCGCTGCACAGTTCCGACGGACGCAGACGCCGCCACTCGGCGCACCTCTCAAAATCCACCCTCCCACATGAACAAACCGCACTTCTGTCTTCCTCTCCAAACAGCCGCCCCCCACGAACATGTGCATGGCCTGCTACTCCCTCTCTCCAGTGTCAAAGGCTCCCAAACAAACACTCAAATTGATAGTTAGGTTGATACAGTAATTAGGGTCCAACCCACCACCGTCTGACGTCTGATTGATTGATTGAAAAATGTATTAACAGATTGCAGAATGGGTACAGTACAGCTCAATACATACAATTGTTAAGAGGATGCAGACCTGAGAGAGACTTTCGTCTTGTTTCCATCAGGGTCCTCTATTTTCAATTCATCATATGACATACACGACATACAGATAGACAGTACTGCTACATCTATACATTTATGACATACCAGATTTTCAAATACAGTACTGTTTGTGATACTAAAAAAATCCAGAACCAAGGACACATTCAGAGATATATACTGTATATTTGTAAGTAATAATACAGACGTGTATTATTTGATTTAACCAGTAGAGTGGACTGTCGGCCCTCATAGTATATTGTACCCATTCTGCAATCTGTTCAAATAAAATACATTTAACGAGATGTATTGATATGATGTATTTTATCCATAAAAATAAATGTAACTCACTTTTCCACAGATAAACCACGACATCTTGCTTGAGAAATTATTCAATCTGTTGTCAGTTGGTTCAGTTCTGTTGCCAAAAGCTGCTGTTATTCAGTTCCGTTAAGTTCTGAATACTCCTGAATACTCCTCTTATCCGCTATCTGAGCCCGTATGCGTGATTTCCCGTCCCTTCAGGGGGTAGGAGGGGTTACACCTTGCATTTTGTGGTTCTGTCTAGGGGTAGGTGTCTCTATTCGTCTGTTTATTTTTATTTTTTTTATATATATATTTTTTTATATTTCTCTTTTTTTCTCTTTTTTCCTTTTTGTTTTTTTTGGGGGGGGGGGGGGGCTGTGGTGTGTTCGGTAGTGGTTTGCTACTCCTCAACTCCTAAGCTATATGACATGTGTGAAAGGTGCTTTGTAGATACTTACCCAAATACTTACCCGCACTTATTTGCGATTGAAATAGTCCCTGCCTTATTAAGTTGATGATAACCTGTACTTTTATAAGAGAAAGAAGGGAGGCTATCATCGTAATAATTTTGTCTACGAAACATAGTTTGTTCGTTTTATAGATCTCTTTATAGATCCATCTATTTAAACGTGACGAACGGGGTTCCCCGGGGGGCCCAGAGTAGTCCGGTCCCCGTGAGGTGCACTTTTTTTTCCGGGGGATTTTTTTTCTTTCTTTACAAGTGGCGCCTCAGTACCCTTTCCCACATTTCCCACATGCGGATCCCTGTTTGCTGGGTCCAGTGGACGTGGTCCGGTTGGGTTTGGAATTTTTTATATCCCAGTAATGGAATGTAGAGTATATTGTTGCTTATGGCTTCATTTAAGCTATTTATATTGATTAACATGGACTCTTTTAGGCGGTTGCAGGCGTCTATGCACGCCATGTATATGAGCGCCCTCGGGAATGCTCTTTTGGCCACTCTGTTCAGTGTTTTTATGTTCCTAATTGCCAGATACCCATTGCAGGTTTGTTTGTCATTGATGCCAAATGACAGAAGTAATGCCCTTACATTAAAAGATGTTTCCACCCGCTCAAGTATTTGAATCGCGTGTTGGATTCTGGCCCCCGGGTAGCTATCAACCTGTATTAAGTCATTGTTGATGGGGGGGTAAGTTGCCCAAGTTAGAGTCCCCCATGATGACAATTTCTCTATGTATGTTGAGTCTCCAGTTATCCTTAATCCCATGGCTTTCATGTCGTTCGTACCAGGGTGACGGTGGTGTGGTTTCGGGTGGCGGTGGCGTGGTTTCCGACCTCATAGGGGTTGAGTGCGCGGCAGGTCCCCGTTTTTGGGTGGGTTCGGGTCCCGGGGACGGGTTACGTCCTAGGGTTTCTTGGGTCCGTATAGGACCCTGTGAGTGCTCTGGGGAGTGGGGTGTGTCCATTAGCGTTACCTCAAAAGTAAAACCGGATGTATCGTCTAGAGTGAGGTCAAGTATCGAGGTGAGGTCAGGTTCGCACGGTATCATGGTGTGGCCCGTGGCACCTGACGTTCCCTCGTCCCCGTCGTCTATGTGTGCCGAGGATGTTGTGGTTGTGGCCACAGTTCCCTCATGGGCTGCGTTCGTGTAGATGGAGTCCCTGCGAGTGTTTTTATCGAGGCTTACGTGGTCGATGAGTAGGGCCTGATTAATAGGCAAAACTCCCTCCGTCCTGACTGTATTTAGACCGCTACTAACATTGTGGGGTTGGTTCACCCGGTTCGGGTTCCGACCTGTGGTAGGTGTGTGTCTACGTTTAAGTGTGTTACTGTCCCCAATTGTCTCTGCACCTATCTTTTCCGTCTCAGGGGTAGGTCTGGGTCCGTCACCTGAGGACGATGTTGTTGGTAGGTCAGGTGCCGTCCCGTGGTTTGTATCAGTTGTCGTTTGTGAGCCCGTTGTGGGTACTGGCTTCCCCGTTGCGGGTACTAGTCTGCGTGCCTGTGTTCCCTGCGCCTGTTCCGAATCGTAGTCCAACTTAATTTGGAGTACTTGCTGTTCGAAGACCTTGTAGGCCTGTGAAGTCATGGATTTGGTGCGGTGCCTGGTCCAGCTTAGGGCTGTGCCCAGGGCCTCCCTCCATTGTGCCATGCTAAGCGTGTTAAGGGCTTTTAGGGCCGTAACGGTGCTAGCGCGGCGGAACCGATACTCCCTTCTCATGTGGTCCAGGGTATCTTGGTGCCAGTTGGAGTTTTTGTCGTCGGACAGTCTCCTCGTTAATTCGTTTTGTACTTTATCCTTTTTGGCTAACTTTCTAATATGTCTCAAGCGAGACGCGAGGGCTTTTGTGATGGGTTTCTGTTCCAGTTGGAACCCCTGGTAGTCCGCTATTAGCAGATCCTGTATAGTTTTAATCAGGCGAAATTGCTCATCACTCCATTTTGGGTGGGCAGGTATTTTCGGGGGGGGGAGGAGACGCCATGGTTGTTTTGAATTTGTTAAGTTGAGTTCTATTTAGTAGATCGCCAGTGCTATTACGTCTCTATGAAGTGGGACGGGCGCACTTTTACCAGGCAGGTTAAAGCCGCTCTGTTACACTCTCCCCCCCATTGTGAAAAACCACCTTTGGTGGTGAACATCGGTTACTCAAAACCTAGGAACTCGTCTTCTGAGCTATCATTTAGTATCTCCAGGACTTCCTTCTTTTCCTGCCCGTCCAACTCCACTGTTGCTCCTTTCTTCTTCATGTTCTGAGGTTGCAGGCGCATGCTCTGAGGTAGAGAGGTCATCACCTGGGACAGGATTTGTTCCATTCTGTCCAGATGCCGCTGGTACCGTTTTACCAGTGCCAGGACTTTTGCGACCTTGGCTGCTTCCTCCTCTTGCGCAAATCCTCTTGTCGCTGACCCCCATGGCCACCACGTTCTCAAAGAGCCGTTGTCGCCCTCCTTGGGCCGAGCTTCGTGGAGCAGCCGGTAGAACTCAAAGAACAGGTGACCGGTGCCCTCTAATGGTGGATGCTCAGGTGTTGCCGGGCGGCCCGTGCGGCCCTGTTGCGGTTCCGGGCACCCTTGGGGCAGCGGTGGGCGGCCCGGCTGCGGTTCCGGCGGTAGGAACCGCCGGAATGCCGAGGCTGTCTAGACCTTTGCTGCTCATGGCTGCTGCGCCACACCACCGTAGCTGGCGTTGGTAATGGTTAGAAAATGTCAACTGAACTGGATAACGTTAACTTTGTTTGCAAACGTTAACGGCCGTTAGCATAGTGACGTTAGCTCTTAGGCTAGCTCGTTATTAGCCATCTATAACATTAAACATTATCCAACATGTTTAAAATAGTTTAAAATACCGCGACAGCCCTAAATTATAACGTATATTATATTTAGCTCCCAAATGTAAAATAAATGTAACTCACGTTTCCACAGATAAACGACATCTTGCTTGCGAAATAATCCAATCTGTTGTCAGTTGGTTCAGTTCTGTTGCCATTCCTCATTCTATTCCACAGACTCCACCACGGACGACTCCACAGTCTCCTTGTCCGCCGCGCCGATACCCTCCATGGACCCACCACCGGAGGCACCGGGAGGATATTGCCAGCAGGCGCAGCCATCCTCTTAATCTGAGCTGAGATGTGTGCAATGTGCTAAGAACCTAAAGCCCTCATCTTCAACCATCGATAATGGTCTCATGTCTTTAACCAGCACGGTGAGGATGCTCTCTGTGAAGACTCCAGCCATTTGAGGGGTGCATGAGCCTCTCTTCAGGACAAACTCATCCACACGTGTTTGCTTTGCACGTTTCACCCGTGCCAGGACTTTTACATTTACATTTACATTTAGTCATTTAGCTGACGCTTTTATCCAAAGCGACTTACAAGTTCTGTGCGACAAGACAGCAAGAAGGGTATAACTCTATCAGCTGAGTAACAATGTTCATCAAAGTGTTGCGTGTTACAGTGTAGGTTAGAGAAAGTGAACGCAGCAGTCTTGGAACAGTAAGTGTCTTCCGTGGAAAAAGGCACGAGAGAAGGGTAGCGTGTCCTCGTATCTCCGCAGTTCCGCATTCCTGGTGTCGTCAGTCTCCGTTCTGCCTACTGCCAAACACGAATCCTCCTTTCAACAGCGCCCCGTCCTTCCGGGCACCGCCCCTCCACACCAGCCAGCCGATCCATCTCCTGCGGCACACCCCGTCTGTTAAACCGGCCAGGTAAGCATCTAGGTCCTCATCAGGACCATCACTGGGCGCGTCCTCCTCTCAGGGTCCTCTTGGTGGGTTGCTGGTGTTCGGGGCAAATTCCGTCTCCTCTCAGGGTCCTCTTGGTGGGTTGCTGGTGTTCGGGGCAAATTCCGCCTCCTCTCAGGGTCCTCTTGGTGGGTTGCTGGTGTTCGGGGCAGTCCCGACTCCTCAGTTGTGGAAACCCACTAGGGGCGCTCGGGCGCCGCCCCCCCTCAGGAACTACCATGATCCACGGGTGGAGCCGCCGCGGGTGCAGATCTTGGTGGTAGTAGCAAATATTCAAACAGTGTCGACGACACGACGCTGTGAGTTTGGCGACCTTGGCTGCTTCCTCGCCACCTCCGACTGCTGGGGCCCCTTGGCTGTGGTTTCGCTAGATAGTAGGTAGGGACAGTGGGAATCTCGTTCATCCATTCATGCGCGTCACTAATTAGATGACGAGGCATTTGGCTACCTTAAGAGAGTTATAGTTACTCCTGCAGGAGGTGGCGCTGCACTTAGCATTCATTGTGCTAAGCTAGGCTAGTCTGCAGCCAGATAGCTTTCTACTGAACAACGCACAGAGGATATTGGTATCCATCTTCTTGTCCGATTCTGAAGAAGAAAGTAAGCACATCTATCATAATGTTGCCGTGTTCCTTTAAGACTAACTGCTTAGTGAAATAAATATTTAAATTCCATCTATTCCCCGTTTTCTCTGGGGAACCTCCTCATGGACACCAGGGAAGTTGGGGAACCAAAGCACTAAACAATAATAGGTTGAATTATGTATGATATGGACATGCCATTCTAGCCTAATAAGAATGTGCACTTACAGGAAAACTCTTTAGACATATTGGCACTGCCTGTAACTCAAACCGAACAAGTGGTCTTGAGACAAATGTTGCATTACAAACCTGGCACTGAATGGCCGAAGTCGGACCGCAACTGTCATTGTACTGTCCATCTTCAATGAGTACTGCTGCTGCTTCAGACCTCACTGCACAAGTCTCTGCGGGAACGGGGAGCAGCCATGTCTCACGTCTCCACTTTTTGTCAAGAGTTCATTAGGGTGATCTTCCTCACCTGTGTTGGTGGCAGAGTTCATTAGGGTGGTGATCTTCCTCACCTGTGTTGGTGGCAGAGTTCATTAGGGTGGTGATCTTCCTCACCTGTGTTGGTGGCAGAGTTCATTAGGTGGTGATCTTCCTCACCTGTGTTGGTGGCAGAGTTCATTAGGGTGGTGATCTTCCTCACCCGTGTTGGTGGCAGAGTTCATTAGGGTGGTGATCTTCCTCACCTGTGTTGGTGGCAGAGTTCATTAGGGTGGTGATCTTCCTCACCTGTGTTGGTGGCAGAGTTCATTAGGGTGGTGATCTTCCTCACCTGTGTTAGTGCGTCTGCCGGAGCCTTCCTCACCCGTGTTGGTGGCAGAGTTCATTAGGGTGGTGATCTTCCTCACCTGTGTTGGTGGCAGAGTTCATTAGGGTGGTGATCTTCCTCACCTGTGTTGGTGGCAGAGTTCATTAGGGTGGTGATCTTCCTCACCTGTGTTAGTGCGTCTGCCGGAGCGTGCGCCTCACCGTGAGCGATAGGGTTCCCGGTAACGTGGAGCGCGAGGGCCGCCGCCAGCATCGCGGGGAAGCATCTGTGCGCAGAGAGGAGCGCGTGGGAAGAAACATGAGGGAAAACTAATAATAATAATGCATTTTATTTATAAGGCGCCTTTCAGGACACTCAAGGTCGCCGTACAACAATTAAAAACTGTTCATTATCAATTTTAAAAATAAAATCAGACATACGCCTGCCTAAAACTGTCAGGAATGTGCAAGTCCCGCCCCGTTGGACGGTTGGACCAATAAGGAGCCGAGAGCGCCGTGACGTTTCACTTACTGGATGTTGAGGGCATGTTGCCGGCTGCAGTTAACCGCTCGCTGGGACCTGGTGAGCACTTCTTGAAGCGATGCTGAAGTCTGCAGGCCAGGATCTTGTTTTCACGAGGCGATTCTGCTGTCATTCTTCCAAGTCGGTGGAATTTCCCTTTGAAGTAAGGGTTGTATATTAACTTGTCAACCTACCAGGACGGACAGGAGGTCGAATCGCACGGGTCTTATTCCACATGACACTCTTAACACTTTGAATGCCCATAACGAGATAACTTTTTTTTTTTCTTTTTTTTTGCGATCTGAATTCATATTTCAACAGTCTACCGTTGGTAAGCCTGCCCCGCCAGATGTGAAAAGCGCCCCTATCGTCTCCCAGATGCTAATGCACCCTTTTGGATTGGACTCAATGAAAATTGATGAGAAAAAAAAACTCTGCAATCCACATTTTACTTCTCACGCATGTAACCGGAGCCGATCAGATTAATTCTGGACCCTCAGCACAGTGTGTAATATGTGTTTTACAGTATACGCGTTGGATCAATAAAAGGATCGATTTTTGGAATGGCGATCAGGAATTGGAATAATCCATTTGGATACCATCTGATCTCGGGTAAGGAATCTATTTTACCAGTCTTGGTATGATCAGACCCGTTTTCACAGATATAGCTTTTCACGTATGTGTCCCCCAGGCTGTTTGACTGTGCGAGCGATCAGGAACTAGGAGAATCGATTTTCAGCACGCGGCACTAGCGTGCATGCGTACACATACTATCGATGGTCTAGCATTTATTTGAAAACTATTCATAAATGGGCCGAAAAATTACAACGTTCTAGAATATTACAGCACAGGGCGATTATCATGGAATCTTTTTTCCCCCCCCGTGAAAACGAGGGCTTTTCAAAATGCTATAAAACGGAAATTAACTGATAAAAAAAACAATCCGCTTTGACAATGTTGACTGGAAATGAGTCATTGATAAGCGACGGGCAGATTAGACACATAGCCATAATTTAAAACATAGATTAGGCGATATTAATGCTAACATTGAAGTGGATGGTGGGCATTCAAGCACTAAATGTGTGCCCCCTGCTGGGCACAAGTGTTAAAGACGATGATAAAAAAAAACTGAACCTAAACCCACCTTCTTCAGCTGCTTAGTCCTCCTTGTGTCCTTACGTTGCAGGAGTATGGTCCGAGGTAGAGAGGCATTCACCTGGTCCACGATTATTTCCATTTTGGCCATATGCTTCTGGTACTGTCACCTGTGCCAGGACTTTCTTAACCTCGGCTGCTTCCTCCTCTGGGACATTTAAATGTCCCGCCTGGCCTGCAGAGGCTTGGCTTGTGGTCTGCAAATGTGGTAAAGACATTAGTTTCGCTTGGAGGGCATGCAACCTTGCAACTACTCTTTAGCTACTTGACCCATTTAGACTATTGACTAGTGTTTCCTTAGACCGACATCTGGCAGGCTGTTCCGGCTCGTGTTTCGCATGCGGACCGTAATCCGGCTCATACGGTGGCTCACCAGATGCTTCAGCCGATGCACCGCATTCATGCGTAGAATCGGGTCTGCACGCGGATTGGCTGCCATGTCGTCGATTGTAAGTTGTTAAGTTGGTTGGCTAGTATCAGTTTATTTGTACTGAGCTGAGAGCTGTGTTCTCGTTGGGAGTCCAGAGAGAGAGAGAGAGGGTTGGTTACTCCCGCCGTTTACCCGCGCTTCATTGAATCTCTTCACTTTGACATTCGGAGCACTGGGCAGAAATCGCATCGCGTCAACACACCCACCTCGGGCCTTCGCTGTGCTTTGTTTTAATTAAACGGATCATTCAAGTCCACGATTATTTCTATTTTGGCCATATGCTTCTGGTACTGTATCACCTGTGCCAGGATTTTTTTAACAATTATATGCGTTTTAATAACACAACAACAATAAAACAACAACGGGCCTTCTAACTGCCATCAACTGGGACATCAACTGGGAAATCAACACCTAATGCTCAGGCGTTGGCGCGCCGGGCGGCCCGTGCCCTCTAATGGATGCTCAGGCGTTGCCGGGCGGCCTGTGCCCTCTAATGGATGCTCAGGCGTTGCCGGGCGGCCTGTGCCCTCTAATGGATGCTCAGGCGTTGCCGGGCGGCCTGTGCCCTCTAATGGATGCTCAGGCGTTGCCGGGCGGCCTGTGCCCTCTAATGGATGCTCAGGCGTTGCCGGGCGGCCTGTGCCCTCTAATGGATGCTCAGGCGTTGCCGGGCGGCCTGTGCCCTCTAATGGATGCTCAGGCGTTGCCGGGCGGCCTGTGCCCTCTAATGGATGCTCAGGCGTTGCCGCGGCCTGTGCCCTCTAATGGATGCTCAGGCGTTGCCGGGCGGCCTGTGCCCTCTAATGGATGCTCAGGCGTTGCCGCGGCCTGTGCCCTCTAATGGATGCTCAGGCGTTGCCGGGCGGCCTGTGCCCTCTAATGGATGCTCAGGCGTTGCCGGGCGGCCCGTGCCCTCTAATGGATGCTCAGGCGTTGCCGGGCGGCCTGTGCCCTCTAATGGATGCTCAGGCGTTGCCGGGCGGCCTGTGCCCTCTAATGGATGCTCAGGCGTTGCCGCGCCGGGCGGCCTGTGCCCTCTAATGGATGCTCAGGCGTTGCCGCGCCGGGCGGCCTGTGCCCTCTAATGGATGCTCAGGCGTTGGCGCAGCCCGTGCCCTCTAATGGATGCTCAGGCGTTGCCGGGCGGCCTGTGCCCTCTAATGGATGCTCAGGCGTTGCCGGGCGGCCTGTGCCCTCTAATGGATGCTCAGGCGTTGCCGCGCCGGGCGGCCTGTGCCCTCTAATGGATGCTCAGGCGTTGGCGCAGCCCGTGCCCTCTAATGGATGCTCAGGCGTTGCCGGGCGGCCTGTGCCCTCTAATGGATGCTCAGGCGTTGCCGCGGCCTGTGCCCTCTAATGGATGCTCAGGCGTTGCCGGGCGGCCCGTGCCCTCGAATGGATGCTCAGGCGTTGCCGCGCCGGGCGGCCTGTGCCCTTAATGGATGCTCAGGCGTTGGCGCGCCGGGCGGCCTGTGCCCTCTAATGGATGCTCAGGCGTTGGCGGGCGGCCTGTGCCCTCTAATGGATGCTCAGGCGTTGCCGGGCGGCCTGTGCCCTCTAATGGATGCTCAGGCGTTGCCGGGCGGCCTGTGCCCTCTAATGGATGCTCAGGCGTTGCCGGGCGGCCTGTGCCCTCTAATGGATGCTCAGGCGTTGCCGCGGCCTGTGCCCTCTAATGGATGCTCAGGCGTTGCCGGGCGGCCTGTGCCCTCTAATGGATGCTCAGGCGTTGCCGCGGCCTGTGCCCTCTAATGGATGCTCAGGCGTTGCCGGGCGGCCTGTGCCCTCTAATGGATGCTCAGGCGTTGCCGGGCGGCCCGTGCCCTCTAATGGATGCTCAGGCGTTGCCGGGCGGCCTGTGCCCTCTAATGGATGCTCAGGCGTTGCCGGGCGGCCTGTGCCCTCTAATGGATGCTCAGGCGTTGCCGCGCCGGGCGGCCTGTGCCCTCTAATGGATGCTCAGGCGTTGCCGCGCCGGGCGGCCTGTGCCCTCTAATGGATGCTCAGGCGTTGGCGCAGCCCGTGCCCTCTAATGGATGCTCAGGCGTTGCCGGGCGGCCTGTGCCCTCTAATGGATGCTCAGGCGTTGCCGGGCGGCCTGTGCCCTCTAATGGATGCTCAGGCGTTGCCGCGCCGGGCGGCCTGTGCCCTCTAATGGATGCTCAGGCGTTGGCGCAGCCCGTGCCCTCTAATGGATGCTCAGGCGTTGCCGGGCGGCCTGTGCCCTCTAATGGATGCTCAGGCGTTGCCGCGGCCTGTGCCCTCTAATGGATGCTCAGGCGTTGCCGGGCGGCCCGTGCCCTCGAATGGATGCTCAGGCGTTGCCGCGCCGGGCGGCCTGTGCCCTTAATGGATGCTCAGGCGTTGGCGCGCCGGGCGGCCTGTGCCCTCTAATGGATGCTCAGGCGTTGGCGCGCCGGGCGGCCCGTGCCCTCTAATGGATGCTCAGGCGTTGGCGCGCCGGGCGGCCCGTGCCCTCTAATGGATGCTCAGGCGTTGCCGCGCCGGGCGGCCCGTGCCCTCGAATGGATGCTCAGGCGTTGTAACTGGTCTAAGGCCACCCTCTTGAATGTCGTCGTGCATGAGAAGTGAAGAGACAGTTGTGGCCAGTCATTGTGTTTATTTCTCCTGGAGAAGACATTCAAGGAGGCACATATTAACACTTGGCCAGCAGATGGCGTCTACAGCTTACAAGGCTTCTTCCTCGTTCAGGCCAGACTCCACATTTTGAATCATACATTAAAATAAAATACACAATGAAATAATACAAATTAAACAATAAGATATCTCCAATTACCTGGACTGTGGATGCGGTGAGCGGCCCGGCTGCGGTTCCGCCGGTATCGCTGGTTGAAGGTCCGGTGGCTCCATCCTATACGCCTGTGGATGCCATTCCTCAATCTCCACATAAATCTTCTCCACGCCGGTATCCTCCATGGAGCCACCACCACCGGAGCCAAGTTGCCAGCAGGCGCAGCCATCCTCTTAATCTGAGATGTGTGCAATGTCATTCTACATGTATTTGTGACATAGTGATAATAATACTTGAAAACGTTTGATTTTAAAAACGTTAATTTATTTCATCACTCATAAAAATATTAATATATGATAATGTCAAAAAGGGGTCGGTACCGTCCCTGTGGGGTGGAACAGGTTAAGAACACGACCGTGTGTGGCTCAGGAGTCCGTGCCAGGACTTTCTTAAAAAGAAATATGGCGTCAACACCCACCTCGGGCCTTCGCCATGCTTTGTTTTAATTAAACGGATCGGCTACAGGGGAGGACCTTGAACTTTACGGTCATCAGCAGACGTGATAAGATCACAAGCAGTTTTAACTAGCCCAGCTAGACTAGTATCTAGTGTTGTGTTGGACATCAGAATATTCACGCTTTCCTACAGGGATATGAAAGAGCTAAATAAAACACGGCAAACTCTACAATGTAACCACATGAGTACTCTTTATTTTCTCCCTCTAAATTCCAATCAAAATTGTTTATAATCTTCCCAGATATCCCTGGTATATACAAATAAACATCAATATCAAACAAACGAGTCTCCAATTGTCAACCATAAATATTAATATGTGGAGCAAAAGTTCCTGAGCTTCCTCTTCCACTTGATTCTCCTTGTCCTGGTCCTCCTGGTCCTCTTAGCTTCTTTGCCACATTGAGTCGGTAAAGAGACTTCAGCACACCGCCAAGGACCTTTACCACACGCTTTCGATTCTTCCACATCTGGTCCGCATCTGACATCATGTATCGACGCAGATCGGCAGTGTCACCAGGGGTCGCCTGTTGTAGATTTTCATCTGGCAGATTTACGGTCTTCATTTTTAGCAGGCGCTTCAGAATGAGGCGCATCTGGTCCTTCACCCTCGTCTCCAGCTTGCTCAGATCCTCCAGATAATCCTTGAGAGTTTCAGGGACATCGGCATCAGCCAGTGGCAGGCACAACGGGCACAACAGTTTTTCTTTTTTTTTTTAGTTGAGTAGGCGTATCTAGACCCATCACTTCAGTAGGGCACAGAAGGGCACCAAAAACTATGAAGCGGGCACCAAATGGCACCCAAAAAAAATCTGGCCGATTCACTTCAACAAGAATCGAATTTCGATATCTACTCACCTCTCGGTGTCGCCTCTAGTCGGGCTCTCCTCTCTCTCATCTCTCTCAGGCCCATACTGTCTGTCTTCTGTCTCTCGCTGCCTGTCTCTCGCCTCTCTCCCCTGACTCAGCCAGCTCACCCTCCATCTCTCCTCCTCCTCTTCTTGCACTTTGCACTTTGTCTGGAGCAACATGAAAATAATGTTATATATATATATATATATATATATATATATATATATATATATATATATATATATATATATAGGAATATTGATTGATTCAGTTTTAAATAGACAATAATAAAAGGAGCAAGATAAAATAGTGCAATAGTGCAGTGCAATAAAATTGTAGAATAGAATAGATTTAAAAAAATATATATATAGATAGGAATGACATGCTTAGACATGCATCATACAGACATCACATCACAGCTGTCCAACTCTGTCTGCTACAAATGTCACTTGCATGAAGTCAAACTGCATACGGTCAAACTGCTCAATAGTGCAGCCGTCGTGCAGCGAGAAATTCAGCGTGTAAATCTTCTCGAACAGATCATCCAACTGTGTGAATGTCATCATTACAGCCTTTCCATTAGGCTCATATAGCCCGTCAGCATTTCTGCTATGAGAGTCAAACAATCCATACCTCCCAGACTGGTCTCTAAACACGGCAATGGTGTATGGTGTTATAGTGAGCAGAGCATGGCTCACATCTGCAGACAGACACTGAAGTCTTGTGTGAAGATTCAAAAGCCAGCCCTCTGTGCCAGTCCTTCCCTGGCGTTTCATTAATCCCACTTGCACAGTGGATCTATGCACACTGTACGCATGGTGCTCAGTCTCGATGGCGAGTGGCGTTTCTTCCATGTTTAAATGGTAGAGGTCAGGGTGACGACCTTGATCCCTCAGCGATTTGAGTTTTTTTTTGTACACACTGTCCCTTATCTAGTATTTTATTAAGATCAGCCTCCTTCAAGTCACGGCCCTCATTCTGGTGTTCATTCTCGTATGCTAGAAATGTCAGAGCCATGCATGCACACTGTGTGGTCATCAGCCTGGCTATAGGACGCCTGCACGGAGATCACAGGCGGTGGTGGGATGCGTGCTTCCTGCTGCACAGTGTCCTTTTCCAAAACCTCTAAGACCTGTTGAACCTCACACTGCATTTCTGGCTGATCACAGCTGTCAAACTCCGTGCCTGCTAGTATCTCCAGCATTTCTGGCTGATCACAGCTGTCAAACTCCGTGCCTGCTAGTATCTCCAGCATTTCTGGCTGATCACAGCTGTCAAACTCCGTGCCTGCTAGTATCTCCAGCATTTCTGGCTGATCACAGCTGTCAAACTCCGTGCCTGCTAGTATCTCCAGCATTTCTGGCTCATCGCAGTTGTCAAACTCCGTGTCTTGTCGATTTATCGGTGCATCAGTGGGTGGGTCTTGTAGCAGGTCTTCAATCGTTTCTGTAAACCTGTCAGCATCATCTCTGATCGACACCTCTCTATAGTCTGGGTGTGCCTCAATCAATTTGGACAGGCCTGCAACTACATGTCTCATATTGACCGTGTGAAAGTTCTGATGGCCTTTGTAAATAAGACGTCGCTTCAGCTTCACTCTATACAAGTGGGATGAGCTGGGCAGTCTCGGTAGGGTGTTGACTGTGGTTTCCACCTCAGATGGCACGCACACTACAGCTCCATGTACAGCTTTCTGTTGACCTTTTGGAAGTGTGACGATCTTGGCAAAGGGCAGAACTTTGGCCAAAAGTGGTCTTTCCAGCACATTCAAATTGCAGAGCTCTGGGGGAATGGGTGCCAACTCATTAATTTTCATGGAAAGATCTACAGGGACAGTCTCAAAGATCGACCAGTCGATCAAGATCTATGGGTTGGTGACCACTGGTCTAGGTTAATTATAGTCCCTTTTGAGCCTTGCCCATCATATGTATATACTCTGTCAGGATCTATGGGTAACAGTACTGTATATTTGCATATCGTATATGTCACAAATGTAACCGTACTAAAATACCTATATGTTGTGTGTCATAAATGTCACTGAATTGAAAATGGGGGACCCTGATGTAAACAAGACAAACGTCTTTCTCTGGTCTGCATCCCCTTAACATTGTGTGTATTGAGCCGTACTGTATTGTACCCATTCTGCAATCTGTTAAATACAGTTTTCATTAATTCATTCATTCATTCATTCATTCAGTCTTCAGGCTGGACTTGAATCTAACAGCATTGATGATTTTCAAGTCACTGGGCAGACTGTTCCAAAAGACTGCTGCAGAATATAAAAATTACTGGCATAGGCAGATAGATAGGCTATTACTGTATAAAGGTCCTAGCTAGGCTAGCCTATATCTGGTAAGCACGTTACGACCATACGACAACGTGCTTACCAGATATAGTCAGTGCCTATCGTTATCTAGCAGCTAATTCCTCCGGTAACGTTGTGGTTAAGGGATGGGAGATTCTTCAAATTCATGCGGGCTTTCTTGACAGCCTTATACTCTGCAACGCTTTGGCGAATAACTTTCTGATGTCCATTGTGATTGAAACGTGGTGCCTCGAGCACGAGCACTGTGTGTTTACCTGGCTGTAAACTGCGCGGCCAGCTGACTCAGTCAGCTGGTGGGATGTACCATGTATGCTCTGTCATAGGGGTGTGCAAACCATTCAACTTACAAAAAAGAGCCTGTTGGAGGATTTCAACAAGATAAATCGAAACAGTGCAAAATATTTCACTATAATATTTCAAAGCGAAGTAAAAAAAAAAAAAAAAAAAAAAAAATCAGTATGGCACAGGTGATGATCAGTAGGGCACGTGCCCTACTGATAGTGGTCAGACAGCTTTGCCATGAGTTGTGTGGCGTATCGGGCGTCATATTAATCTAGGGGAATTGAGATCTGACAATTTTTTTTTATTCCCTGAACCTCTTATGTGACTTTTGAGTCGACTGGGGGACTAGGTCTTTTTCTCTTGTGCCAGCTCTAGGTTAGTGGTAGACTGTCTATTTTTATTTAATTTCTTTTCTCTCTCTCTCTTGCTCTGCTAACACAGGATGTTGGTGAATTTCAGGAGGGGTGAATGTAACAAGTGTTAAATGTACATCGTTTATTATTTTGTAGGTTTGAAATGTCACCAAATCCTATGTTTATTATGATTTATTTATACCAAACGCTTTTATATGAACAGTCACTTTAAGAAAGCTCACGGTCAAGAGCTTTGTCTTCCGGTTCATATTAAAGCTGTTAAAGGTTATTCTTTCCGGTTTGGTTTCAGTCTGCGCCAGGCGCTCAGCGTAAGAGGTACGTTATTGATTACCGTGTAGCACTTTGTGGATTCATATGTTGTATATATTCAGATACGAATTATATGTTAGTAATTGAGTAATGTTGACTCAGTATTGTTGTTACAAATGTTTTGGGTAAATTCTATGCACAATTGGATGTTTTGGTCGGTGAAATTCGCCGTCAAATACAGTTAGTCATTCATGGTTCTTTGTCGACGGATTTGACTGTCAGGACTGGAAACTAATGTAATGCCGTTCTTTTGTGGTACTTTTGCCATTCATTGATACAGGTATGTGTGTTTCTAAGATGTAAATGTATTGTTTCATATTGGTTGTAACTTGTCATTCACGTTAGCATTTTAAGTTACCATGATGTGGAGATGTAGCTAACCATGCGGTCGACGTAGTGACGTCACCGGTTCTACGTTGAGTCTGCGCCAGGCGCTCAACCTAAGAGATTTGACTGTCGGGACTGGAAACTAATGTAATGCCGTTCTTTTGTGGTACTTTTGCCATTCCGAATGTAATGCCGTTCTTTTGTGGTACTTTTGCCATTCATTGATACAGGTTGCATCATTGAGGTGAACCAGAATTAAATGACCGTCCAACGACAATCCAGTCTCCTCGTCTTCACTGTGGGTTCATCCTGTCTCGCCCAAGGGGCCAACCAGAACACAACGCAGATTGGATAACTGGTGCCAGCTAAAGGCAACGCATACAGACCACCCGTTACACTAGGGTGCCTCAGAGAGCTGCCAGGGGTGCCTTGAGATTTCTCAAAAAAATTATTTTAATATGATTACAGAAAATTATCACTAAAGTGCTATCTGTTGCAGCTGCAGTTTTCCCTAAAAATACCATATTTGGATAAGTTTGACCATTTCTCAAAACTGAAATCATTTTTTTTTTTTTTTTAATTCTTTGTCTTTGGTAGCTTTTTCATTTGTTGATTGGACAAGTCCGGCAGAGAGGGAGGTTGGGAGAGAGAGATATGGGGGAAGAAATTCAGCAAAGGTTGCGACGGCCGTGTTGCACTGCAGCACAGTTACATGGTGCACCACCCTGGCGCCCTGAAAATCATTATTTAATAAAACACAGAAAAGTTCAAGTTCGTTTATTATTTGTCCTACAGAAATACAGAATACCTTGCATGAAATGTTTCTTTCTGCTCCTGAGAGTGCTGACAATAACAGATAGTATAGATAAGTATAATAAGTAATAAAAAAAAAAATAGAAAGTCAAGTAAAACAAGTGTAAACAACAATTGTTCAGTATACCTCTATTTACAGTATGTACATCTGGTACAAAAATGGTGAGGTAGGATTGAGTGTTTTTATGATTTATGAAACCGATTGAGTGGTGTGTGTGGATTGTTTTTACGATTGTGGATTCTAAAAGGATCACCAAGTTACTCTGGATAAAGAACCCCTTTACAGACAACATTGAGACAAAGCTTCCTGACACATCTCCATCCAAACTCTTGGAAGAACTCATTTAAATCATCTGATACCACCTGGAGAGCTCGTTTCAGTGAAGTGCCCCTGGAAACATTTTGGTCTGAGTGTGGTGCTGAGTACCAAGTATCTCATGATGCAGCAGTTAAAGGGGACATGCATTGCTATTCCTTGCACTATTTGGGCAACTTTACACAATTCCTGTGAGTCTATGGAAGACACCTGTAAGGTTTATTTTAAAAAAATCATTGTTTTATAGGCCAAGTCATATTCTTATTTTAACCTCCACTGTATTTTATTTTTGTTAGCGTTTTAAGGGAGCCTACTGTCCTGACTTTTTTTTCTTTTTAAGTTTTAAAGTTAAATGCATCAATCTGGTGCACTTTGAGAGCAAAATTAAAAGGCTAGATCTATGATGAACGTTGTGCTCAAAACACAAAATCGACTAGACCCTAGAGCCTGTGGCGGCTCGTGAATTCTTCACGGGGGGGGGCCGGAATTAATTAGTATCCCCCTCTATCTCTTTCTCACACACAGCGTGACGTGGAATCGATTCGTTACACAATCGGACCTAGTATGTGTAGTATTATATACCAAGAATAACTTCAGTGAGTACAGGGCTGTACACATATTTTGCATATTGTTAAACGAGCCAAGGCTAGCTATTAAACTATCGATATGAATCGAAAACGGGGGACCCTGATGTAAACAAGACAAACGTCTTTCTCTGGTCTGCATCCCCTTAACAATTGTATGTATTGAGCCGTACTGTATTGTACCCATTCTGCAATCTGTTAAATAAAGTTTTCATTCATTCAAACATAGACGATATTGAACAAGCCATAATCCACTTATTTTCAATCCAAAAGAAACTCCACTCTCTGATCAATACAATAAACACATTTGTATAACTTGTCATTTTAAACAAGTTACCATTCATTGTCTGGTTGATTATGATCCACCCGCGATGAAATTAATGACTTAGTTCAACAAAAACACAGCATAAAGAGAGAGCGAGAGAGACCGAATTAACTCGCTGTTTATGTGGTCGAGGAGGGCTTGATAAAGTGTATAATTATGTCCAATGTTGTCCCCAGACTGTTGATGTATATCCACTCTGTCCAGACTGCATCCAGCTATTAGCTTGTTAGCACAACAGTACTGTGATGAATGAATGAGTCTGTCTTTGCCCATTTCCGCGTCGAACAGCCTGCAAACTACCTGCCGTTCTATCGCCCTGCTCTAAGACAAAGAACTTGCCGTCACGCAAAGTGTGACTGCATGCATCACAACAACACAACAGCTAGTATCGAGTAACTATTTACCAATAGAGCGTCTCCGCGAAATGCGGCTACGGAGAAAACTGACGTTGGCCAATCGGAGAGCGTCTCCGAGAAATGCGGCTATGGAAATTATAGACGCTGCTTAGACCGCTTCAAATCGCGCCCGGCTTCCATCATAATACATCATATTTCAACGCACAGCGCGTTACGCACTGATTGGCTGCGACGGATACAGCGATGAAACCAGTGCACGGCGTGCACGCCCACTGTAAGCGCTATTGCGTCTAGCCCGAGAGAAATGCGGCTAGGAGAAATGCGGCTACGGTAACGGAACGTATTCTCCATCAGACAGTCACTTCCTGTTCAGGAAAACGATTATTTATATTTGATATATTAACGTTATATTGTGCATTGGAAACACAAACATACTTAAAATGAGTAAATATTATTCATTTTAAACATGTTTATATTATTTATAGGGCTATACAAAAATAAAATATTTCTTCTTCTTTCTTTTAACCAGGGGGGGCGGCGCCCGAGCGCCCCTAGTGGCCAGCCGCCACTGCCTAGACTAGAGCATACATTTGAGCCATCAAAGAAATTAAGCAAAAGTGGTTACCTGTGTTGAACTAGTTTATTTTTTAGAAAATAAAAAAAATAGACTGGATTACTATTACGACTACTACCACTGCCAATACTACTGATACATCCCTATAGGCCGTGAGCCAGTAGGGTTGGTCGTTACCATCTTGGGGGACAAACTTTCTTTTTTTTTTGATCAAATTTTTTTTATTATTAATTACATGAAACAGGACAACACAATAACCACAGTAACAAAAAACATAACTTCACAGGAGAATAACAAACAATAATAATACAGAATAATAAATTATAAGACAAAAAGAAAAAGAAACAGCGTCCAACCTATCAAATATAGGTGGCTACTTCAATAACAAAAAGGGGTCTTCAAGACATGGCAACCTTTCCCCACCTTTACAAAGTGGAGTGACTTAAAAGATTGTTTATGAGAGTGTTGTCGCAGATTTACTGTAGATAGCCTAGGTCCCTTACACATGTTCAAGACTGCCAAACTCGCAGACGGTAAAGTGTAAGAAGAAAGAAATTCCTCTTCCAAGTTGGTTGACAGGTCAATCAGTCTGCCAATATTAGTCCCTTGGGGAGATGGCATGTGAATTGACATATAGCGCAGAATAGCTAAATACCAACCCCCCCTAAAATCCCCCCAGCCAAAGTTAAGAAGGACAAGACAAAAACCAAGACAGACAAGACATTTCCTCCTCCCCCTCCCCAGAGACCGCCGGACCCCCCCGATCAAGCGCCCCAACCCCGCTCAGCCGCACACGGCGGTCTTTACCTTCTCAGCTGCTGCGAACCACAGGTCAATGCCAGCCTGCCCCACCCCAATCACCCGAGCCGTGGATATCTCAAGATAAATCACATCCAATAGAGTTAGGGACCAGTTGATCATTGTCAGCTTCTCAGGCTCCTTCCATCTCATTGCTATAAGCTTCTTCGCTGCTGTGACACCCGCTAGGACAACCCTTTTCAGTTGTACGGACGCGGGTAGTGTCGTTATATCGTTCAGGAGTAGCGTAACAGCTGTGAATGGGATAGTTAAGCCACACAGATCTGAAAGTTTGTCCGTTATTGACCTCCAGAAACGGGCCACTGGTGGGCAATCCCAATACATATGCATATAAGTGCCAGTGGCCTTTTGAGAGCACAAAGTGCACCGAGAGTCGGTTATCAGTCCCATAGCAAATAGCTTCCTAGGTGTAAGATAGGTCCTATGAATGTAATTAAAATTAATTTGCTGGTGATTGGGGTTGCGGGAAGATAATGCCACATTTGCCCAAACATCATCCCAGTCAAACTCGGGGTCCAACTCCGGGATATCCACACGCCAGATTGTATCCAATGATAAATTTTTATACGTGGATTGAATTAAGAGCGTATAAAAGTCTGAGACAAACCCTCTGGATGTCGTTCTGTCCACTATGAGCCTGAGGAAGGGGTGTGGTTGCAAAGCTTGAGCCCACGGTACGCCATGCGCCCTCAGTGCTGACCTTAGTTGAAGGTAAAGAAAGAAGGACTCGCCGGGAAGATCATAAAATTCTCTTAAGTCCTGAAACGCACGGAGGCCGTTCTTATCATAAATATCCTCCAGAGTATGCACTCCCCTCCTTTGCCATTGAGGAATATTAACCGGCTTGTGTCCAACAAGTAATTGCTGGTTATTAAAAATTGGAGAGTCCAGGTGCCAAGGGCATTTAACCCCACACGACCTCTGTACATTACGCCACGTTTGGATCACGTGAGTTATGATCGGTCCATACCTCAGCCGGCATTTCGCAATAGAGATAGTGGAGTACACTACATCCTGCAATCTTAGCGGAGACACCGCCGCCGCTTCTAAGGAGCGCCACGATACAGCCTCTACAGGGTCTAGCCAGCACATCAGAGGTCTCAGTGAAAAGGACCAGAAATAAAGTTTAAAATCAGGGATTGCGAGGCCCCCATCTTGTTTCCTACGTTGAGTAGTAGCCCTTTTGATTCTCGGGCGTTTGTTATTCCAGACAAACTTAGATACCATCGATTGTACCTTGCGCCAGTGGTCTATTGGAGGGGGCAGGGGGAGCATTGAGCTAATAAAATTTATCCTAGGCAGGATGTTCATTTTGATTATGGAAGCCCGGGCTTGTAAGGAGTTAGGAAGGGACTACCACCTGTCTAGATCCTGGCGTATTTTATCATAAGTACCCGTGAAGTTGTACTTAGTAGTTTGGTTCAGCGTGGGGAATATCTCTATGCCCAGGTATTTAAAATGTTCTACTATGGGGATATCAGCTGGTAGTCGTACCGCCTTGGCCAGTTCATTAAGAGGTAGGCAGGCTGATTTGTTCCAGTTAATCTTAAAACCTGACAATTTACCAAAGTCGTCGATTATCCTCAATAATTTTGTGGCCGACCGGGAGGGGTCGTCCATGAAAATCAGCAGGTCATCCGCATAGAGAGCAATTTTGTGTGGAGTATTGTTGACCATTATGGGGACGATGTCCTCCGATTGCCTAATAAATTGAGCCAAAGGTTCGAGGGAAAGCGCGAACAGTCCCGGGCTCAGAGGGCAACCCTGTCTAGAAGATCTGGAGACTGGAAAGAGTGTGGAACAGTTTTTGCCTGTCAGTATCATCGCAGACGGCGAGGCATACAGGACTTTAATCATATGAATAAAACTCTTTCCAAGACCCATGACCTCAAGTACCTTCCACAGGTATGACCACTCAAGTCTGTCAAACGCCTTCATGGCATCCAAAGACAGAACTGTGGATGGAGTTGTATTGTCTTTACTGTTATCGATTACATGCAACAGCCTCCTAAGATTATCTGCAGCCAGACGCCCCGGGATAAAACCAGTTTGATCGCAGTGTACCAATACAGACATAAATCTCTGCAGGCGACGGGCCAGCACCTTGGCAAACACCTTTAAATCGGCCCCGAGAAGACTCAAGGGTCTATAGCTACCACAATCATTGGGATCTTTGTCCTTTTTGAGAAGTAAAGAAATCAACGCCATATTGACATCTCTTGAGAACTCCCCTTGTTCGATAGCGTAATTGATCATATCGAGCATCAATGGACCCAGTTGGTCCCAGAAAGCTAAATACACTTCGGGTGGAATACCATCCCAGCCTGGCGCCTTACCCCTCTGCATTTCAACAATAGTCTCCCTCAATTCTACGAGAGTAATCGGTCTCCCCAGTTCCTTGGCCTCTTCCTCAGAAATGTGGGGTATCTCAAGCCCGCCAATGAACGATTCAAATCTAGAGTCATCCAGATTACCCTCTGAGCTATATAACTGTGAGTAAAACTCTTTAAAAGTGTCATTGATCTTTTTCGAATCAGTAGTGACTGCACCCTGGCTCGTCCTAATCGAGGGGATATCTGAGAAATGATCATTTGAGCGTATTTTCATTGCCAATAGATGGCTAGGTCTGGAGCCGTGAAAATAGTAATTTTGTCTTGTCCTATGTATTAAGAACTCAGACTGTTGTTTAAGTATGGAGTTTATTTCTTTTTTGACTATCTTACGTTGTGTGTTTAGTCGTTCATTATAGTCAGTTTGCAAGGATGCGTATAGGTCCGCATATAATGATTCCAGTCCTTCTAGCTTTTTTGACCGGGATTTTCGCAAATTGGAGGCAAATAGTGTGACATGACCCCTGATGAATCCTTTCAATGCGTTCCACAGGACCCTAGGGTCTTCTACCGTGCCAACGTTGATCTGCAAAAATTCAGCTAGTTTACTCCTGAACTCAGAACAGAAGTCATCGTTCTTTAGCAAGGTCGAATTAAAACGCCATCTGGGAGCTCTTGCGGAGAGCCTGCCAAAGGTTGCCGTAAGGAAAATCCCCTTGTGGTCTGAGAGAGCCAAGGGAACCAATGAGACATCGAAACTATCAAACATATTAGGGGACGCGAATGCATAGTCAATTCGAGAGAAGCTTTTGTGTCTGGCTGACAGGTGAGAGTAATCTCTGAGGGTGGGGTTGCATAAGCGCCAGAGGTCTGAGAGCCCCGTGTCTTTGGCCCACATCCTGAGGGCCTTAGAGGCCCGTTTCTGGTCGCTCGTTTCAGAGGGCCCAGACCTATCCATCTCCGCATCCCAGCACGCATTAAAATCGCCACCCACAATGAGAGCGTATCCATTAAGTTCCAACATATTCTTCGTGATTGTATTATAGAACGCTGAATCAAATGTGTTAGGAGCATACAATGCTATTATAGCCATCTTCCTATGCAAGAATTCAACTTTTGCTATAGTAATCCTTCCCTCCGTGTCCGACCATACATCCAAGATTTTGATATCAAGGTTACGTCTTGTAACTATGACTACTCCTTTCGTCTTATCATCGGCTGAGGATGCGGAGATAACGTGATATTGCCGATTTGCCAGTCTTGACACGTCACCTACCATTAAATGCGTCTCACTAAGGAGAGCAAGGTCAATATTTCTCCTCTTCAATAGCCAAAGGACACTGGCACGCTTGTGTGGGGCGTTAAGCCCTCCTGCGTTCCAAATTAAAATATTCAATTTAGCCATGGTCGAGCTTGTATAAGTGCGTAGAGAACATACCCGTGCAGCCAGGCTGAGTACAGAGGTGCCGATCCCGGCGGGCCCGGACGGTCAATCCCAGGAGTTCAGAGGAGGAACACTTACACATATATAAGACAACAGTACATAGAACACATAAAAATACCACCCCAGCTACAGCCCCCCCCCCTTCTACTCTAAACCCTAACCCACCCGTCCTACTATAAGTTCCTCTATACCCACTCTCCAATCCCCACCCTATGCCCCACCCACTGAGGATGGTCATCTTCCTATCACTTCCCACTAGAGACATGGATCAATAAGACGCTTCCCACTCCCACCCCCCTCTAGTTAAACCCCTGAGTAAACCCCCACTAGTCCAATAAACACAAATAATAATAAAAATTAAATTCAATAAAGAAATCGGTCGAAAACCACCTGAGCACTGGCCCTAACATAAGACAACCATAATGGTAAAAATAGCCATTATTAAATAATAACTCACATCAACCTGCAACCATCTATTTCCGAATCTGCGCTTCAACGTCGCAATGTTATGGCCCAAATGGGTACAGGAAAATTCAAAACAAAATTAAATTAAAGCATCCCAGCCGATAGTCTAAGGCAGGATCGGGTCACAGGTTAATTGTGCAAAATTGTGTGAACAATGTCAATTAAACAATGACAAAAATAAGAAAGGGAAAAAAGGGGTTATGGTTAAAGTGCACCCCTGAAGCAGTCCCTCTGATCAGGCACAACGGCTGACATGACATAACCTATGTAAGAATCGACAATAATAGGAAAAGGAAAAAGAGGGTTATGGCTAAAGTGCAAGCAAAGTTAAACTTGACCCAGCCTGTTATCACATATTTATGTATATTCGTTCGAGAGCCAACATGAACCTTGGCCCTAACATGACAGCTATAATGGAAAAATTAGCCATTATTATATAATTACTCAGCATCAACCCTGTGACCAACTACCTCGTAGTCTGCATATTAATGTTGCAACATTATAGAATAAATGGAAAAAGGAAAATTCAAAACAAAATCAAAGCATATCAGCAGTTAGTCTAAGGTAGGATCGAATCACAGTTAAATTGCTCATTCAAATGCCATTAAAACAGCGACAATAATAGAAAAAGGAAAAAGAGGGTTATGGCTAAAGTGCAAGCAAAGCTAAACCTAAGCCAGCCTGTTATCACATATTTTATGTATATTCGGTCGAGAGCCAACGTGAGCCTTGGCCCTAACATGACAGCTATAATGGAAAAATTAGCCATTAATATATAATTACTCAGCATCAACCTGTAACCATCTACCCTGGAGTCTGCATATTAATGTATCAACGTTATAGCATAAGTGCCTCACGGAAAATTCAAAACAAAATTAAGGCGAGTCAGTAGTTAGTCCAAGGTAGAACCGGATCACATTTAAATTGCTCATTCAAATGCCATTAAAACATATAGGAAAATTCAATACGAAATTAAATTAAAGCATCCCAGCCGATAGTCCAAGGCAGGTTCGGGTCACAGGTTAATTGCTCATTCAATTGCCCTTAAAGCAGCGACACTAATTATTATATAATTACTCAGCATCAACCTGTAACCATCTACCCTGGAGTCTGCATATTAATGTATCAACGTTATAGCATAAGTGCCTCACGGAAAATTCAAAACAAAATTAAGGCGAGTCAGTAGTTAGTCCAAGGTGGAACCGGATCACATTTAAATCGCGCATATAGATGACATAAAAACAGCGACAATAGGAAAGAAAAAAAAAAAAAAAAGGAAGAGAGGGTAATGGCTATAGTGCAAGCCATATAACCATATAGCCATTAAGTGCAAGCCATACCCGACCCAACCTGTTATCAAATATTGTTTATGCATATTCAACCGACCTCGGCATCTACTTTGGATCACCAAAGCTCAAAACAACCTGGATATAAAAATAAAAAGCATACCAGAAGTTAGTTAGGGACTCGGTCACTCTTGAACTGTGCAAACCAATGTCCCTTTGAACAGCAACAGCAACCAAAATACGTAACCATTAACGAATGTCTCAGCGCAGACCATAGTCGAAGCCCGCTGGCTAGCCCGAGGCTAGCGCGTAAGCTAGTGACGAATCCGGATAGCACGTTAGCCTACTATGTACATTGTTCAGCTAGCTCGTTAGCTTCCAAAGAGGCGATACACAAGTACGACCATGAGGTCAGCTTTAGCAAGTAACAGAAGTCATTGGGAAGCCCCGCTAGTTGGATGGGCAGAGGACAGTTAGCATGTCTGGGCATGACAGCAAGTGTTTGTGAATAGTCGACCTAATCAATGTATATAGGCCCAAACCGCCAAGTCACTCACCCTCCATAGATATCAAGCAACAGACTCGGGTGTCTTCGCGAGATATTCCTTCGCTTTAGCCAACGACCAAAACAAACGCTGACCACCGACCTTCTCCAACACAGATAGTTTCGCGGGAGCGAATAACGTGGGCCTCAGGCCTAGTCTCCATAGCTTAGTCAGGACCACCTTGTACTCGGCTCTCTGAGCTTGAACCTCCGGTGTAAAGTCCTCGAAAATGGCCACTTTGTGATCGCCAAACCTCAGAGTACCCCTTCTGGTACGAGCCGACCGCATGATGATTTCTCTCTGTTGGAGTCTGTTCAGCTTGACTATGATGGGCCTCGGTTCTTTGTTCACGCCGGGAGAAAACCTGCCCGCTCTATAGGCCGACTCACAGATAGGAGGCGAGGGGAGGACGTCCGTCCCTAGTATCTTCTGCAGCAGTTCGGGCATGGTCTCAGAGAGACGGCCTTCACCGCTGGTCTCCGGTACTCCAACAATCCTGACGTTGTGGCGTCTATCCCGGGACTGCATCTCCTCCATCGCCGACTGTAGTTTGTTGACTTCAGCCTGCCTAGCCAGCAGGGCGGATTCAAGACCCGCCATCTTCTCACATTGTGATGATACCTCCGTCGTTAGCATGGCTAGTTCGTTAGCATTAGCCGATGAGGCAGCGTGAATCGTCTCCATCTTGTCTGTCAGCGGGACTACCGCCAGCCGTATTTCTTCTGATATCTCACGACGGAGGCTGATACAGAAATCCGCCAACAATTTCTTCTGTGCTTCAGCGATGCGTGCCTCAGAGTCTGCGTGTACTTTCTTCTGTGCTTCAGCGATGCGTGTCTCAGAGTCTGCGTGTAGCTTGGTCATGACCAAGAGCACAGCTTCGCTTAACTCCCCGACAGCGGGAGACGGTACGGCCATGCTCGGCGGTGTCGGTGTCGTGCCTAATTCTTTCATGGCTCTGGTTTCCACCCCCGCCATCGTAGAAAGTCGAAAAAAGTTGACGAATGTATACTAAACACGACGACCTAGCAAACAAATAAAAAACAAATAAAAATAAAATAAAGACTAATGGGGAGAAACGTATATTCAGCACGGTAGAAGGGAGCTCATGTGAAAACACGTCTACTCCATGATCGCTCAGCTCCGCCCCCCCGGGGACAAACTTTCATAGTGATTTTTGGGAAGGTATACACCCCTACTGCTAGAAAAGATGTTATAGCAATGTAGCAGTTGCCTCCAAATGTGTGCTATCATATATTTTATAACACTACCAACCATATTTCTCAGGCCTCCTGTCCGAAATTACATGCCCCAAATTAATCATGATAGCTCCTGAACCATAAGGCCTATATGCATGTTTCTGGTCTCCTTTGATAGGTAACAAGCTAGGACATATGAATCCAGTGGAAGTAAACCCACATATATTACCATTCCAGAGTAAATGGAGATACAATGAAGGAAAACATCATATTTTTACCCTCGCCTGGTACATAATCTTAATTTAAAAGGCAATATGACCATTATAACCAATATCCCATGGATAATAATGCAACTGAATGTGTTCTCCCACTCCTTGACTACAAATGTAACTCTGGATCTGATGAAAATACACAAAAAATACAACATTTATGATACAATTTATAAAGATATCCCATTTGATCCATGGACATGACTTTTAAAGGCTGTCTAGATCTATAATTATTATTATTATCTGACTCCACCCACCCATATGAACAAACATTTTATTGGATGTCTATAAGCCAACCACTGTTCCACATCATCTAAAGTGGACTGCATTAGAGCCACACCCCTCTTTCAGCAAGCATGGCCGATCGTGATGCTAGGAGAAAGCGTAAGGAACATTTTAATCAAGTAATCATGTTTACATTTTTAACACAAACCACCTTCTACTTCCTTATGCAGTAAAAACATTGACGGATAATACTGAGCTCATCCAAACACTGAACAAGCTTGGGCATGGGGTCTATTACTCCCAACTTGAAGAGAATGACACTGCTCTGTGTCTCCAAAATCTAGCAACAGCCTCAACTCAAAGAGTTGTACTTCCAGCATCAATCTTACATGGGACAATATTTAGGTACTTTGGACAGGGCACAGAGTATGTACGCCTGATGATGACGCATCCCAACTGAGTCATTCTGGACAAAACCCCAAGACTGTCCACACGGTACATGGATGCTCTGACTCTGTCCCATTGCAGACGGTGTCCCTGTGCCTGCAGACTCCCTTTCACAAGTCGATAGCCGACATGGGGCATCCTCGTCTTAATTTATGTGACCATTGCATCCAGCTCTTCATCGGTACAGGTGGTGTACAATGCCCTGACTGATATGTTGTTGTCTTGCATCCTTCTGTAGAGGGTTGGCATATGACACCCCCAACAAATTGGCGATGCAAGCCACAGGCAGCCCTATCTCAAGGAGATTAACCAAGCGATCCATGTCGACTACTACCCTCGGGCGTCCAGGTCCTCTTTCCAGGTGTATCTCTGGGGGTGGCAGTTGGTTTTGTCTGTGTCTCTGAATCATGTTGTGCAACTCTGTCAAAACATTCCATAAACCCCTCAGACATTTGAATGTGCTGTGATATGGCATCAATAAAAACCATTTTCCTGACTGCACACAAACTCAAGATAGTCGATATCCAGTGGTGGGTGCTGGAGCACGTGTGAAAGGCGGTCTTGCAACCTCGCCATGATGTGCTGTTTTAACAATTCCTACGGAGAAAGGAAAAACCTGTGGGGGGACAATTCAACTTTGCTATATTTTACACTATATGTAAAGAAAATCTCCTTTTGTATTTACCTATACCTATATATAATCCCTTCTGCTTGAATGAGGGTAAGCTAATATTAATATGGCTCTCCAACAATAATTTACAATCTGATTAAGATAAGATAATCCTTTATTGATTCCCTTGGGGGAAATTCGGGTGTCAAAGCAGCATGGGGGGGGGGGGGGGGTGGCATACAGGGTGGGGGATCTGGGGATGCATAGCTTCACAATACAAATACAATATAGTAATATAAAAAGTACAAACACAAGATAGTCCAGTGGTGAGAGTCCAGTGATATGAGTCTCTAGTGCAAAGAAACAAGATAGTCGGTACGGTGATGTGAGTCTCTAGTTCTCATACATATAAATAAAGTCATCCACCCCAAATATCTCCCTAAACGTGTATAAATTATTAATCTGAATCCATTTAGCCTTGTCGTTTTCTAATCCCATCGTTTATTTGTTCTATTTGTGTTGATTAAACATAAGTCAGTTACTGTACATGACACTGTACAGTACATGTCAAATATGCTATGGTAATTAGCTTTAACGTATTGCATACAGTTATCGTGGGCTACACCTGCATGCTATTGATTGATTGATTGATTGATTGAAAACGTTATTAACAGATTGCAGAATGGGTACAATATAGTACGGCTCAATGCATACAATTGCTAAGGGGATGCAGACCAGAGAAAGACTTTCGTCTTGTTTACATCAGGGTCCCCCATTTTCAATTCATCATAACATGTGACCAGCTAGCTACACAATTAGCTAGCTGAAGCTACCAATGTAGGTTATTCATATACCCTGTTAAATATTTAGAAATAATTTCAGTTACTTTGCCCATCATATATTTACTGTACTTACCCATCCAGCTTGCTCCTACAAATCCCTCCACGCTCTGGCACCTCAGTACCTCAGTGACCTCCTCCACCCCCACACTCAGTCACGGTCCCTGCGATCCACAGACACTGGTCAGCTCTCCATCCCCCGAACCAGACTGCGGACCTTCGGGGACAGAGCTTTCAGCGTGGCAGCCCCCACCCTCTGGAACTCCCTCCCCGCAGAACTCGGCACCGCCCCAACTCTGGACTCATTCAAAACCCACCTCTTCAACTTGACCTTTAACCCCTAATTTCTCACTTTATATGTATATGTTGTGTCTGTCCACTATGTTTGTTAATTTGTCGTCTCCCCCCCCCCCCCCCCCCCCCCCCTATGTAAAGCGACCTTGGGTCTTCTGAAAGGCGCTATATAAAACGAAGTTATTATTATTATTATTATTATTATTATTATTATTATTATTATTATTATTATTATTATTATTATTACTTCCGCGTTACATGGAGCTCGTGATGGAGCACGGGGGGGGGGGTGACGTGAATGAATGTTGATTAGAGCCTTGACGTGGTTGTTGAAGTGGTTGTAGTTTCAAGTTTTCAAGTTTCAAGTTTCTTTATTAGTACTATAATAATAATAAAAATAATAAATATTAATACAATACAAAAATACAGAATACTTTTATATTAAATGCTTTTTTCCGTTTTGCTCCTGAGAGTGCGCTAGATAAAAATAAAAATAGATAAAGTATAAAATAGAAAGTCAAAAGTATGTAAACAAAGTGTAAACAAAAGTGTTCATCAATATACATGTATACAATATACAATACAGAGTAGGGGGGAAAAGTTACAGAGTTTCAATACAATACAGTACGGGATGGTGTACAACTTAGGGTAAGGTGCAATGAGGTATGAATTGTAGTGCAAATCTCTTTACTAATAAATATAAAGTGTGTTAAAGTGAGTGGTGCTACAGTGAGTTGTTTATTTAAAGTGAGTGTGTACGTGTGGATGTGTGTATTTGATGGTTTGTTACCATCAAATCATAGCTACGGCTGTGGGGTTGCTGGAGACATGAACCAATATACTTTTATACACGCCTGAGTCTCCTGAACACGGAGAGACCAATCCCAAAGCATTTTCTCTGCCGAGCTATAGTCACTTTCCACACAGGTACTCCCCATTATTAATCAACATTCATACATTTTACCCCCCCTCCCAGTACACTATTGAGCTGTACTGTATTGTACCCATTCTGCAATCTGTTAATACAATTTTCAATCAATCAATCAACCTGAACACCAGGCGGTGTTGATGTCAGTTTCTACCAGTAGATGGCAGCAGAACTCTTCCACAAAACTGTGATTCTGTGAGACGCACCACTGCTCTCTAAACGGAAGAAGAATGAAATAGAAGTTTGTCTTTCTGGGTGGGGGGGGGGGGGGGGCTGTGTGAGGAAAAGTCTCCTCCACAATTTCACCCCACCCCGCCCTCTCCTTAATCGACAATTACGGTGGTTAATGTCGAAGCACAAGATCAAATCGTGGTGACAAAATAGATAGTACAGGTGACAAAACAGACAAAAACAATAGAACAAATATATAATGTAACAGAGCACAGTTTATGATGAATTGAAAATGGGGGACCCTGATGTAAACAAGACGAAAGTCTTTCTCTGGTCTGCATCCCCTTAACAATTGTGTGTATTGAGCCGTACTGTATTGTACCCATTCTGCAATCTGTTAATACAATTTTCAATCAATCAATCAATCGGTTATCTCTCCGTGGGGTGGGGGGGGGGGGGGTGTCTGTGATCACAGACACCTTCATTTCAATTCCTCTCCTCCTGTCCCGGAGCACCTGCTCGTAAAGCCCGTCACGCGGCCGGGTGCCAGATGGCATCATCATATGGCACGCGCTCTGAAAACACCTGGTTCATCATCAGCGAACGCTCCTCCGGCTCTCCGCGCGCCACGCAGACCCAGGCAGGCGGCCCGTATCTCCTCCTCCCAGCACCATCATCATGTGGATGGTGTAATAACTCTCTCAATTAAAGTATTATTAGATCATTAATACAGAACCTCCCGGCACCGAGATTCATAGACTATATATTTAACCAGCGACGCTGACAGTTTTACCACGCCGTCCTCTTATAGGACGCCGTTTAAAAAATGATCGCTCGTGATTAACAACGAGTTTCTCTGGAACGGTCGGTCGGTTGTCTGCCTGCGTGTGAAACCCATGTCCTCGTGCGCGTGCCCAAGCGATCTGTTGGCACGAGCAGCTATACTGACACGGTCTTCCCCCTCCAGGCGTTCACGCTATAATAAGAGCCTATTTGATCCTATATCTGCTTTTTCCTCTGGTCCCCCAAAATACCCCTTTTCACAGCATTTCATTTTAATGTGTCATAGTAGCATGATAAACACAGCTGTGACTAATGACTTTAATAATGGTTCCATTCCGTTTAGGTGTCAGTGAGCCATACTGGTGAACAGGGGCGTAGCTGATGATTCTGGGCCCCATGAAAGAATGCGAGCAAATTTTTTTTTGCCATTTATTTATTGATGAAAACGCTTAATAATATGGTTTTTACCTATACATTCGGATCAGCAGTTCAGCACCTGCACTGTTGGTGGGTGAGCCTAGTAAAGGATGTCGCATTGCGTTCATCTTCAATGAATGGACCAATGCAATAGTCTACCAAAGCCCCCCCTCTCTCTCTATATATCACACACACACACACACACACACACACACACACACACACACACACACTTCAGAAACACACATAGTATCAATGAGAGCATCAATAAATACACCTGAGTGATGTCTAGTTTCAAATAAAAATAAAAAATGTTGGGCCCCCCCCAGTGCTGGGCCCTTGGAATCATCCTAAGCGCCCCCCCCCCCCCCCCCCCCCCCCCCCAGCTACGCCCCTGCTGGTGAACCAGCGTGCACAACACACCATACTATAGTGAACCAGCATGCACAATACACCATACTATAGTGAACCAGCGTGCACAACACACCATACTGTAGTGAACCAGCGTGCACAACACACCATACTATAGTGAACCAGCGTGCACAACACACCCTACTATAGTGAACCAGCGTGCACAACACACCATACTATAGTGAACCAGCGTGCACAACACACCATACTATAGTGAACCAGCGTGCACAACACACCATACTATAGTGAACCAGCGTGCACAACACACCATACTATAGTGAACCAGCGTGCACAATACACCATACTATAGTGAACCAGCGTGCACAACACACCATACTATAGTGAACCAGCGTGCACAATACACCATACTATAGTGAACCAGCGTGCACAACACACCATACTGTAGTGAACCAGCGTGCACAACACACCATACTATAGTGAACCAGCGTGCACAACACACCCTACTATAGTGAACCAGCGTGCACAACACACCATACTATAGTGAACCAGCGTGCACAACACACCATACTATAGTGAACCAGCGTGCACAATACACCATACTATAGTGAACCAGCGTGCACAACACACCATACTATAGTGAACCAGCGTGCACAATACACCATACTATAGTGAACCAGCGTGCACAACACACCATACTGTAGTGAACCAGCGTGCACAACACACCATACTATAGTGAACCAGCGTGCACAACACACCATACTATAGTGAACCAGCGTGCACAACACACCATACTATAGTGAACCAGCGTGCACAACACACCATACTATAGTGAACCAGCGTGCACAACACACCATACTATAGTGAACCAGCGTGCACAACACACCATACTATAGTGAACCAGCGTGCACAACACACCATACTATAGTGAACCAGCGTGCACAATACACCATACTATAGTGAACCAGCGTGCACAACACACCATACTATAGTGAACCAGCGTGCACAACACACCATACTATAGTGAACCAGCGTGCACAACACACCATACTATAGTGAACCAGCGTGCACAACACACCATACTATAGTGAACCAGCGTGCACAACACACCATACTATAGTGAACCAGCGTGCACAATACACCCTACTATAGTGAACCAGCGTGCACAACACACCCTACTATAGTGAACCAGCGTGCACAACACACCATACTATAGTGAACCAGCGTGCACAACACACCACACTATAGTGAACCAGCGTGCACAACACACCATACTATAGTGAACCAGCGTGCACAACACACCATACTATAGTGAACCAGCGTGCACAATACACCCTACTATAGTGAACCAGCGTGCACAACACACCATACTATAGTGAACCAGCATGCACAACACCAGGGTCCATGTATTCACAAAGCCTCTCAAAAAGTGTTTATCTTAGCATAGTTATTAGCATCGACTCTCTGACCTGACTCGACTGCTTGACCCGACTCCTAGAACCCACCTCACCCCTGCACACTTTGCCAACCTAGGATGGCTTAGAGTAGACGACAGAGTACAGCAACTTGCAATGGGCCTGGTCTACAAGATACACTACACGACCAAGGTACCCATGTACATGTCAAAATACTTCCCAAAGGTCAGTGAATACCACGATCACAACACCAGAGGGAGCTCCACAAATCATGTAAAACCCAGATTCGGCTCAAACAAGGGACTAAACACGTTTCGCAATTATGCCACAACAATGTGGAACGCCCTACCCACAGCTGTAAAGGAATGTGAATCACTACCCACCTTCAAAAACACTCTCAAAGAACACCTACGGGAGACTGCAATTCAAAACTGGCCCCTACAAATGTCCTAACCCAGTTGTACAATAAAGACCAAGCATGGCTTTGTCAGTATTCCAATGTACAGCCCCACCCAACCCCACCCCACCTACCCAACCTCCAATGTACAGCCCCCCCCCCCACCTACCCAACCTCCCCCAATGCACAGTTTCTATGTCAAATGTATATACACTCTTTTTCTGGATTTTTTTAGTATCACAAACAGTACTGTATTTGAAAATCTGGTATGTCATAAATGTATAGATGTAGCAGTACTGTCTATCTGTATGTCGTGTGTGTCATATGATGAATTGAAAATGGGGGACCCTGATGGAAACAAGACGAAAGTCTTTCTCAGGTCTGCATCCTCTTAACAATTGTATGTATTGAGCCGTACTGTACTGTACCCATTCTGCAATCTGTTAATAAACTTTTCAATCAATCAATCAAAAACCTTATTCTGACCTATATATTCCGAAGTTATAGATACATTTTGTTTTGACCGCTTATTTTCATTCATATTTCTATATTCAGAGTTAATTATATTGTTTGCACTGTTAATTTTGTTCATATTTCTATATTCAGATCTATAACAGTAATAGTGCTTCTAAACTATGTCCCTGCCCATACCTGTGCCTCCCCTCCCCCATGCTGCTATGACACCCACATTTCCCCACAGGGATCAATAAAGGAATATCTTCTACTTGTGTTGAACGTGAGTGAGGAGGCACTGAGTGACAAGTAGCTCATAAACACAAGAGGCAGCAAACGGCAACGTCAATTGTGTCCCACGCGTGAGATGAAGAGGAAGACGAAGATGATCAGATGGAAAGAGAACGGCGAACGGGGTTTGTTTCAATAACCATCTTGTTTAGAGTTGATTGATGTATGTACACGCTGGGTGAAAAGCATCACTTTTAAAGGAGCACTTCACCAAAGAAACAAGGCTGATTTAAGTATTTTGCACAAAATCCCAAACACATCCAAAAAAACTCTGAACAGTTTTGCACACGTTAATTGAATTAGACTAAATTGAGAGTAAATTAGTTTGAATATGGCCACCAGCGATGTCATCGGGGACATTGAATCCTCGTGTTGGTTTAATTACAGCTCAATGAAATGATAAATGGCAAATGGTGCATTTATATAGCAGCTTTTATCCAAATCGCTTTACAATTTTGTTCTTCACATTCACCCGCTCACTCACACATTCTCACACCGACGGCGGAGGCGACCATGCAAGGTGCCAGCCAGCTCATCGGGAGCAATTGGGGTTGAGTTACCGTGGGCATTTTCAATAATTGAGATGAAGAAATCTGCTTTTCCTTTTCTCAGTTCCCTTGTTTTTTTGTTTCTCAACATTAAAAATGTTTGTCTATCGTGAGACAGCTTTGATTTTGTGGCAATTTTTAAAGCATTGTCCCGTTCCTTCATTCGTTTCTCGACCAAATCTTCTTGATAACTCCCTATACGGGTGGAACAACCAGTGACGTTAGACTACACCTCCCTATTGAGATACAAACGTACTGGGCCAGTTTAGTTCCGTCAAAAACCAGTCTGCTCTCCAGATGCCAACTGAAACAAAGCATGTTATTGACCAACAGCTCAACAGATGACTCCGGTGTGGCTACTGCCTCGTTAGTCGACAATGGTCGACATTTTGGCTCAAAGCGGTGAGTCGACTGTCCCTCAGCCTGGGGGCTCTGTTTGATTCCAGATAAAAACACATTCCTCTCATTTGGAAATATCAATTGTTTTTGTCATTTAGCTGAACACGTTTGTCCAAAGTGACTTACAAGTTCTGTACAACAATTCAGCAGGAAGGGTACAACTCTGGCAGCTAAGGGTCAGTGAGATTGCCTATTTTGTCTGATTCAGGCTGTGAGCACAGCAGGTCTTTGATTGATTGAAAATTGTATTAACAGATTGCAGAATGGGACAATACAGTACAGCTCAATACAATTGTTAAGGGGATGCAGACCAGAGAAAGACTTTCGTCTTGTTTACATCAGGGTCCCCCATTTTCAATTCATCTTAACATATATGAATGAATGAAAACTTTATTTAACAGATTGCAGAATGGGTACAATACAGTATGGCTCAATACATACAATTGTTAAGGGGATGCAGACCAGAGAAAGACGTTTGTCTTGTTTACCTGACAACAATGACAGATTACAAAGGCACCTCCCTCAAACTGAACAATGACATCTCCTTAGCAAATGATCTCAATTCCTTCTATGCGAGGTTTGAGGCTGTGAATAAAAACACCAGCCTACAAACCACGGCAATGGGGGGGGGGGGGGGGGGGTCTGCTGATGGAGACTCAGTGTTCAGGGTAACAGAGCATGAGGTGAGACGGATCTTTAAAAAAGTGAATATCAGGAAGGCAGCAGGACCGGACGGCATCCCCGGCCGCGTCCTAAAAGTCTGTGCCGACCAACTGGCCCCGGTATTCACTGACATATTCAACCTGTCCTTGGAACAGGCTGTCATCCCCACCTGTCTGAAGAAGTCCACCATCATCCCTGTACCCAAAAAATCTACGCCCGCTTGCCTCAACGACTACCGCCCTGTAGCCCTCACCTCCATAGCCATGAAGTGCTTTGAGAAGCTAGTGAAGGGCTACATCTGTTCCTCCCTCCCCATCAACCTGGACCCTCTGCAATTTGCATATCGCCCCAACAGGTCCACGGAGGACGCCATAGCCCATGTGCTGCACATAGCAGCATCACACCTGGACAAGAGGCAGGGGAACTATGTGAGAATGCTGTTCATCGACTACAGCTCAGCATTCAACACCATAGTCCCCTCCAAACTCATAGCCAAGCTCAGGGACCTGGACTTGAACTATGACCTCTGCCAGTGGGTCTTGGACTTCCTGACGGGCAGACCCCAGGTGGTAAGAGCAGGCAACTGCACCTCCTCATCCATCACGCTCAACATAGGGGCCCCCCAGGGCTGTGTTCTGAGCCCCCTCCTCTACTCCCTGTACACACATGACTGCGTAGCACAGCGGAACAACAACACCATCATCAAATTTGCTGATGACACAGTAGTGGTGGGCCTGATCTCTGCCAACGATGAAAGGGCCTACCTGGAAGAGGTAGAGAACCTGTCACAGTGGTGTCAGGAGAACTGCCTCTCCCTGAACGTCAGCAAAACAAAAGAGATGATTGTGGACTTCAGGAGGTCGGGGGTCAAGGACTACAGCCCCCTCAGCATCGACGGGGCACCGGTTGAGAGAGTGAACAGTTTCAAGTACCTCGGAGCCCACATATCCGAGGATTTGACATGGACCACACACATTGACAGTGTTGTGAAGAAGGCACGACAACGCCTCTACTTCCTCAGGCGCCTAAGGAAGTTCCAAGTCAGTCAGAAGATCCTTAGGAACTTCTACTCATGTACAATAGAGAGCATCCTGACTGGCAACATCACCTCCTGGTTTGGGAATAGCACTGCACAAGACCGTAGCAGACTACAAAGAGTGACACGTTCAGCCGAACGCACAATGGGAGGGGGGCTTCCCACCCTCCAGAACATTTACAACAAGCGGTGCAAGGGGAAGGCTAAGAGAATTATTAAGGACTCGAGCCACCCGAACAACTGCCTCTTTGAACTGCTGCGGTCAGGCAAGCGATACCGGAGTCTTAAGGCGAGCACAGAAAGACTCAGAAGAAGCTTCTATCCCCAGGCCATCAGGCTGCTAAACGAACAATAAACACTAGGCAACAACCATCAAATGCACACAGCACACACACCCACACGCACACACTCACTTAAACAAACAACACACTGCAGCACCCACTCTCCACACTTTAGATCAATCAAACACACTTTATATTTATTGATAAAGGATTTGCACTACAACTCGTACACCTACTGTAAATTGTACCTAAATTGCACCTCATCCTATTTCTGCCTTGCACTATATAGTATTGTATATTAGTACACTACACAGTATTGTATATTATATGGTAACTCAGTTACGTCTACTCTGCATCGAACATTGTACATATGTCTATACTGAACACTGTGACCTCATTTTTTTACTTCTAATTTACATGCTATACTATGTTATTTTATTTCATACTTATCTTGTCTTGCACAGTCTCTGGAGCGTAAACAGTAAGAAGCATTTTGTATAAAAGTATTCTGTACTTCTGTATGACAACTATTAAAGAAACTTGAAACTTGAACATCAGGGTCCCCCATTTTCAATTCATAGTGACATTTATGACATACACAACATATATGACATCATGACATTTATGGCATAGGGACATACATGACATACAGGTATATAGTACTGTTACATTTGTGACATATACGATATGCAAATATACAGTACTGTTACCCATAGATCCTGACAGAGTATATACATATGATGGGTAGGGGACTGTACATTAGGAGGGGGTGGTGGGAGAGAAATATACATACGGTGGGGAGAGAATATATACATACGGTGGGGAGGAGACATACATGACATACAGATAGACAGTACTGCTACATCTATACATTTATGACATACCAGATTTACAAATACAGTACTGTTTGTGATACAAAAAGAGTCTAAAAAAGAGACTATATACATAGTTGGGGTGGAGGGGGGGGGGGGCTGTACATTGGAGGTGGTTGGGTGGGTGGGGTAGGCGGGGTAATCTACACCTACACAATGCAGTAATGGTTCAACCCCTTTCGGTCCCGACAAGGTATTTGTGTTACACAACCTGAACCCGTGTTTGATCCCTTTGGGAGGAGATATATTCAAACAGAGAAAAGGTCAGTAGAGGCGTGTCTTTCTGGGCCTAATAAAAAGGAGGAGGAGGAGAACACAGGTCCAAGAAGAAGAAGAAGAAGGAGAACACAGGTGTGAACAGATCAACTCAGAAGGTAAGACATGAAACTTTCAGGAACTTTTGCAGCCAATTTTTGTAGGTCAGGTAATGTTACCAAAAGAATATTTGACAGAAACATTTAATGTCTTACAAGGGACTGTTTTTGTTGTTGTTTGTCTTCAATCATGCTACTTGGCTGTGTTCACTGTGTTATCACTCTTGTACTGGTGTTGTTTGTGGAGAATTGAGCTTTGAATTATTGGTGATTAATTATTGGTTCCCATCACAGTCAGGACAGCTGAAACCACCACAGTCAGGACAGCTGAAACCATCACAGTCAGGACAGCTGAAACCATCACAGTCAGGACAGCTGAAACCATCACAGTCAGGACAGACAGCTGAAACCATCACAGTCAGGACAGACAGCTGAAACCATCATTATTTGTTCCCGTCACAGTCAGGACAGCTGAAACCACCACAGTCAGGACAGCTGAAACCACCACAGTCAGGACAGACAGCTGAAACCATCACAGTCAGGACAGACAGCTGAAACCATCACAGTCAGGACAGCTGAACCCATCACAGTCAGGACAGACAGCTGAAACCATCATTATTTGTTCCTGTCACAGTCAGGACAGCTGAAACCACCACAGTCAGGACAGCTGAAACCATCACAGTCAGGACAGACAGCTGAAACCATCACAGTGAGGACCGCTGAAACCATCACAGTCAGGACAGCTGAAACCACCACAGTCAGGACAGACAGCTGAAACCATTACAGTCAGGACAGCTGAAACCATCACAGTCAGGACAGACAGCTGAAACCACCACCGTCAGGACAGACAGCTGAAACCACCACAGTCAGGACAGACAGCTGAAACCACCACAGCCAGGACAGCTGAAACCACCACAGTCAGGACAGCTGAAACCATCACAGTCAGGACAGCTGAAACCACCACAGTCAGGACAGCTGAAACCATCACAGTCAGGACAGCTGAAACCACCACAGTCAGGACAGACAGCTGAAACCACCACAGTCAGGACAGACAGCTGAAACCACCACAGTCAGGACAGACAGCTGAAACCACCACAGCCAGGACAGCTGAAACCATCACAGTCAGGACAGATGAAACCACCACAGTCAGGACAGACAGCTGAAACCACCACAGTCAGGACAGACAGCTGAAACCACCACAGTCAGGACAGACAGCTGAAACAACCACAGTCAGGACAGACAGCTGAAACCACCACAGTCAGGACAGCTGAAACCACCACAGTCAGGACAGCTGAAACCACCACAGTCAGGACAGACAGCTGGAACCACCACAGTCAGGACAGACAGCTGAAACCACCACAGTCAGGACAGACAGCTGAAACCACCACAGTCAGGACAGACAGCTGAAACCACCACAGTCAGGACAGCTGAAACCATCACAGTCAGGACAGCTGAAACCACCACAGTCAGGACAGCTGAAACCACCACAGTCAGGACAGCTGAAACCCGGCCAATTTTTCAACTAAAAACACACCTCTTCAAAACATATCTGGTAAAAAACCCATAATTGTACTATTATATAATACCCCACTACTATGCTTCTATACTTATACTACTACTTCTCATGGTAATTATGTCTATGCTACTATGCACTCAACACTGTAGCACTCAAGTTCAACATTGTTTGACTCTTTGGATAAACGTGTTCAGCTAAGTGACTAAATGTAAGTCTCTTTGGATAAAAGCATTCAGCTAAATGAATAAATGTAAGTCTCTTTGGATAAAAGCATTCAGCTAAATTACTCCCTCCCTCTTGCAGAGACCAGTCGCATATCTCTTTCCTCTCCCTAGACCTTCAAGGTCGTTCCTCTCGCCGGCCCTAACTGCCTCCCTGTCGGTGTGGATTCTACTTTCTTCAACAGACTTGGCTCCCTACTCAACTACAATGGATAGTAAGCTTACTAGTAAACTAGTAAGCTGGTCATTTGCAGCAGTTGATCGAATTTTCTCTTCAAGGAAGCAGAACGCAGCTGAATCGGGTTGGAATAAATGGCGCTCAATATGCCTTTTTTCTCTTGGAATTGAGGATGTTGATCACATCATGTACATCATCACAATCCTACTGATCGGCTTGGGAGCGATCGCAATCTTGATCTGGATTTGTACAAGAATAATCGGGAAAAGAGACGAACAAAAGGATGATAACCGTGTGGACCGCTGCCTGACAGCTATGGCCAGACTGGAAGTCTCCCACATGGAACTTGTTAAAACCCACAAGGATCTTGTTAAAAGACTCTAAGAGACATTAAGAGCGCGACGGATTGAATTTGAGTCAAAACGGTGCTTTTAGGAATCATTGTCTACTACTGCCCCCCCCCCCCCCCCCCCCCCCCCCACACTCTCAAGTCTGGTGTAGAATTGAGGAATGCCATGGTCTGTGGATGCGGCCTCGAAAGGGGAGTCAGACAAGATAACAACTGGAATGCGGCGTTTCCCTTACCCAACATCTCACCTCCCCCACCAGATCTGGCTCGGCACTCCCCCCCCCCCCCCACCCCCAACCCCCACCCAGACCTCCTCCCCTCCCGTGTGTACGCCTAGCGCCATAAGAACTTTTCTGGACGGCTGCCAACAGTATGCACGTTTTAGGAGTGGATCCTAAGACTGTCTCCTGATCCCGCCCGTCCATCCCTCCCTCCCTCCCGCCACCTGGCGCGACGACACTTTGTTTAACTACTCAGTTGTTGATGCAGCCTGACTATCGCATATGGCGTCTCAGGCATTCTGTAGATGACATGTGTCAACAAATGTACATGTCTGTGTGAATTTATGCTGTGCCGTTGTTACTGTAAAAATGTAATGATTGTGATGTTGTTATTATTATTAATGAGACGATGTGTGTGTCGCTGGAATTTCCCCAAGGGGATTAATAAAGGAATGTCTTATCTTATCTTACTAAATGTAAGTCTCTTTGGATAAAAGCATTCAGCTAAATGAATAAATATAAGTCTCTTTGGATAAAAGCATTCAGCTAAATGAATAAATGTAAGTACATTTTTGTAAATATTGGACCAGAATTAGCGGGAAAAATCCCAGATCCAGTGACTCCTGAAGACATAAAAGACAATTATATTGAAAGAAATCCTAGTTCAATGTTTCTGGAAGCGGTAGATGAAAATGAAATTATAGAAACTACTAATACATGTAAAAACAAGACATCTACAGACAGTAATGAAATAGATATGAAAATAGTAAAAAATTTCATTAGTGGGATTTCAAAACCACTCACGCACATCTGCAATTTATCATTCAAAACTGGTCGATTTCCGAATAAAATGAAAATAGCAAAAGTCATACCTCTGTTCAAGACTGGAGATAAACACCACTTCACAAATTATAGGCCTGTTTCTCTACTTCCTCAGTTTTCAAAAATATTAGAAAAACTCTTCAACAACAGATTAGATAAATTCATTGATAAACATAATTTACTCACCGATAGCCAGTATGGATTCAGAACACACCGGTCAACATCACTAGCATTAATAGAACTCATTGAAAAAATCACAAATTCCATAGATACAAAAAAACATGTAGCTGGAGTATTCATTGACCTAAAAAAAGCATTTGATACTATTAATCATGATATATTAATCAGGAAATTGGAGAGATATGGGATCAGGGGGTAGTATTGGACTGGGTGAGAAGCTATCTAAATAAAAGACAACAATTTGTGACAATGAGAGATTATAAATCTGAATGTTTGGACATTGCTTGTGGTGTCCCCCAGGGGTCAGTGTTGGGTCCAAAACGGTTCATCTTGTACATTAACGAGATAAGTATCCAATATATTTAAATGTATTTTATTTGCAGATGACACTAATCTTTTTTTTTCTGGTGAGAATGTCCAGCAGCTTTTAGAGGTCATCACATCTGAAATGAAGAAATTGAAGGAATGGTTTGATAGAAACAAATTATCATTGAACTTGAGCAAAACTAATGTTGTTTGGAAACTGTAGATTGGATACTCAGGTACAAGTTAAAATAAATTATGTGATTATTGAAAGAGTTTATGAAAATAAATTCCTAGGTGTAATAATAGACCATAAAATCTGTTGGAAACCTCACATAAAACATGTTCAATCTAAACTCTCACGAAGCATTTCAGTCATGAGTAAAGTAAAGCACATTCTGGATAGAAAATCACTCTACATTCTCTACTGTTCACTAGTTTTACCATATTTAAATTACTGTGCTGAAGTCTGGGGAAACAATTATAAGTCTACACTACACTCTTAAAAAAAAATGTATTTTTACGGGACTTTCAATGTATTATTTTACAGATTACTTTTGTTTTTCTACTTTAAGTGTAAATCCCATAAAAATACAGGAAATTCCATAAAAATACAGTAAATAACCTTTAATACAAATATTAACCATTAAATAAAGGTTGTAATCTGTAGATTGATTTAATAAGAAATTATCTTTTTTTTACAGGATTATTCCATTGCTTAATTGTCTTGAATGTTAAATTACATGTAAAACACCTAGAATATACATCATTTTACTGTATGTGAAAATAAGGCAACTTTCTGTTTTTTTGCTGTTAAACTTTAAATGTAATGTTAAATAATGTTAAAAAAGAGAATAATATAATTAAAAAACAGTAAAAACCTTCAGTTATTCTACAGGTAATTCTTTTTAAATACATGTATTTGCTTAATTGTGTTGCATGTTAAATTACATTGAATTGTATGTAAAAACACATAAGATACTCATCATTTTACTGAATGTGAAAATAAGGCAACTTTCAGTATTTAAAAAAAATACGATCAAACTCCTTCAATAAAGTGACAGAACTTAAAGTTCAGCAGTGAAACACTGTTATTTCACAGGTTTTTCCTACATTTATGATGAAACACCTTCAATTAAGTGACATAACTAAAAGTTCAGCAGTGAAATACTGTCATTTGACAGTATTTTCCTAAATTATTACGATCAAACTCCTTCAATTAAGTGACAGAACTTAAAGTTCAGCAGTGAAACACTGTTATTTCACAGGTTTTTCCTACATTTACGATGAAACACCTTCAATTAAGTGACATAACTTAAGTTCAGCAGTGAAACACTGTTATTTTACAGGTTTCCCCATAATTATTACAATCAAACTCCTTCAATTAAGTGACAGAACTTCGTTCAGCAGTGAAACGCTGTTATTTGGCAGGTTTTTCCTACATTTATGATGAAACACCTTCAATTAAGTGACATAACTAAAAGTTCAGCAGTGAAATACTGTCATTTGACAGTATTTCCCTAAATTATTACGATCAAACTCCTTCAATTAAGTGACAGAACTTAAAGTTCAGCAGTGAAACACTGTTATTTCACAGGTTTTTCCTACATTTACGATGAAACACCTTCAATTAAGTGACATAACTTAAGTTCAGCAGTGAAACACTGTTATTTTACAGGTTTCCCCATAATTATTACAATCAAACTCCTTCAATTAAGTGACAGAACTTCGTTCAGCAGTGAAACGCTGTTATTTGGCAGGTTTTTCCTACATTTATGATGAAACACCTTCAATTAAGTGACATAACTAAAAGTTCAGCAGTGAAATACTGTCATTTGACAGTATTTTCCTAAATTATTACGATCAAACTCCTTCAATTAAGTGACAGAACTTAAAGTTCAGCAGTGAAACACTGTTATTTCACAGGTTTTTCCTACATTTACGATGAAACACCTTCAATTAAGTGACATAACTTAAGTTCAGCAGTGAAACACTGTTATTTTACAGGTTTCCCCATAATTATTACAATCAAACTCCTTCAATTAAGTGACAGAACTTCGTTCAGCAGTGAAACGCTGTTATTTGGCAGGTTTTTCCTACATTTATGATGAAACACCTTCAATTAAGTGACATAACTAAAAGTTCAGCAGTGAAATACTGTCATTTGACAGTATTTTCCTAAATTATTACGATCAAACTCCTTCAATTAAGTGACAGAACTTAAAGTTCAGCAGTGAAACACTGTTATTTCACAGGTTTTTCCTACATTTACGATGAAACACCTTCAATTAAGTGACATAACTTAAGTTCAGCAGTGAAACACTGTTATTTTACAGGTTTCCCCATAATTATTACAATCAAACTCATTCAATTAAGTGACAGAACTTCGTTCAGCAGTGAAACGCTGTTATTTGGCAGGTTTTTCCTACATTTATGATGAAACACCTTCAATTAAGTGACAGAACTTAAAGTTCAGCAGTGAAATACTGTCAAACTCCTTCAATTAAGTGACAGAACTTCGTTCAGCAGTGAAACGCTGTTATTTGGCAGGTTTTTCCTACATTTATGATGAAACACCTTCAATTAAGTGACAGAACTTAAAGTTCAGCAGTGAAATACTGTCATTTGACAGTATTTTCCTAAATTATTACGATCAAACTCCTTCAATTAAGTGACAGAACTTAAAGTTCAGCAGTGAAACACTGTTATTTCACAGGTTTTTCCTACATTTACGATGAAACACCTTCAATTAAGTGACATAACTTAAGTTCAGCAGTGAAACACTGTTATTTTACAACACACCCTACTATAGTGAACCAGCGTGCACAACACACCATACTATAGTGAACCAGCGTGCACAACACACCATACTATAGTGAACCAGCGTGCACAACACACCATACTATAGTGAACCAACGTGCACAACACACCCTACTATAGTGAACCAGCGTGCACAACACACCATACTATAGTGAACCAGCGTGCACAACACACCATACTATAGTGAACCAGCGTGCACAACACACCATACTATAGTGAACCAGCGTGCACAACACACCATACTATAGTGAACCAGCGTGCACAACACACCATACTATAGTGAACCAGCGTGCACAATACACCACTAGTGAACCAGCGTGCACAACACACCATACTATAGTGAACCAGCGTGCACAACACACCATACTATAGTGAACCAGCGTGCACAACACACCATACAATAGTGAACCAGCGTGCACAACACACCATACTATAGTGAACCAGCGTGCACAACACACCATACTATAGTGAACCAGCGTGCACAACACACCACTAGTGAACCAGCGTGCACAATACACCCTACTATAGTGAACCAGCGTGCACAACACACCATACTATAGTGAACCAGCGTGCACAACACACCATACTATAGTGAACCAGCGTGCACAATACACCATACTATAGTGAACCAGCGTGCACAACACCAGGGTCCATGTATTCACAAAGCCTCTCAAAAAGTGTTTACCTTAGCATAGTTATTAGCATCGACTCTCTGACCCTATTCTGACCTATATATTCCGAAGTTATAGATACATTTTGTTTTGACCGCTTATTTTCATTCATATTTCTATATTCAGAGTTAGTTATATTGTTTGCACTGTTAATTTTGTTCATATTTCTATATTCAGATCTATAACAGTAATAGTGCTTCTATACTATTACCCTGCCCATACCTGTACCTCCCCTCCCCCATGCTGCTATGAATGACACCCACATTTCCCCACAGGGATCAATAAAGGAATATCTTCTACTTGTGTTGAACATGAGTGAGGAGGCACTGAGTGACAAGCAGCTCATAAACACAAGAGGCGGCAAACGGCAACGTCAATGGTGTCCCGCGCTTGAGATGAAGAGGAAGACGAAGATGATCAGATAGAAAGAGAACGGCGAACAGGGTTTGTTTCAATAACCATCTTATTTAGATTCGATCGATGTATGTTGTACACGCTGGGTGAAAAGCATCACTTTTAAAGGAGCACTTCACCAAATAACAAGGCTGATTTAAGTATTTTGCACAAAATCCCAAACACATCCAAAAAAACTCTGAACAGTTTTGCACACATTAATTTAATTAGACTAAATTGAGAGTAAATTAGTTTGAATATGGCCACCAGCGATGTCATCGGGGACATTGAATCCTCGTGTTGGTTTAATTACAGCTCAATGAAATGATAAATGGCAAATGGTGCATTTATATAGCAGCTTTTATCCAAAGCGCTTTACAATTTTGTTCTTCACATTCACCCGCTCACTCACACATTCTCACACCGACGGCGGAGGCGACCATGCAAGGTGCCAGCCAGCTCATCGGGAGCAATTGGGGTTGAGTTACCGTGGGCATTTTCAATAATTGAGATGAAGAAATCTGCTTTTCCTTTTCTCAGTTCCCTTGTTTTTTTGTTTCTCAACATTAAAAATGTTTGTCTATCGTGAGACAGCTTTGATTTTGTGGCAATTTTTAAAGCATTGTCCCGTTCCTTCATTAGTTTCTTGACCAAATCTTCTTGATAACTCCCTATACGGGTGGAACAACCAGTGACGTTAGACTACACCTCCCTATTGAGATACAAACGTACTGGGCCAGTTTAGTTCCGTCAAAAACCAGTCTGCTCTCCAGATGCCAACTGAAACAAAGCATGTTATTGACCAGCAGCTCAACAGATGACTCCGGTGTGGCTACTGCCTCGTTAGTCGACAATGGTCGACATTTTGGCTCAAACCGGTGAGTCGACTGTCCCTCAGCCTGGGGGCTCTGTTTGATTCCAGATAAAAACACATTCCTCTCATTTGGAAATATCAATTGTTTTTGTCATTTAGCTGAACACGTTTGTCCAAAGTGACTTACAAGTTCTGTACAACAATTCAGCAGGAAGGGTACAACTCTGGCAGCTAAGGGTCAGTGAGATTGCCTATTTTGTCTGATTCAGGCTGTGAGCACAGCAGGTCTTTGATTGATTGAAAATTGTATTAACAGATTGCAGAATGGGACAATACAGTACAGCTCAATACAATTGTTAAGGGGATGCAGACCAGAGAAAGACTTTCGTCTTGTTTACATCAGGGTCCCCCATTTTCAATTCATCTTAACATATATGAATGAATGAAAACTTTATTTAACAGATTGCAGAATGGGTACAATACAGTATGGCTCAATACATACAATTGTTAAGGGGATGCAGACCAGAGAAAGACGTTTGTCTTGTTTACATCAGGGTCCCCCATTTTCAATTCATAGTGACATTTATGACATACACAACATACATGACATTTATGGCATAGGGACATACATGACATACAGGTATATAGTACTGTTACATTTGTGACATATACGATATGCAAATATACAGTACTGTTACCCATAGATCCTGACAGAGTATATACATATGATGGGTAGGGGACTGTACATTAGGAGGGGGTGGTGGGAGAGAAATATACATACGGTGGGGAGAGAATATATACATACGGTGGGGAGGAGACATACATGACATACAGATAGACAGTACTGCTACATCTATACATTTATGACATACCAGATTTACAAATACAGTACTGTTTGTGATACAAAAAGAGTCTAAAAAAGAGACTATATACATTTGATGAAGAAACTGTATATTGGAGGAGGTTGGGTAGTTGGGGTGGAGGGGGGGGGGGCTGTACATTGGAGGTGGTTGGGTGGGTGGGGTAATCTACACCTACACAATGCAGTAATGGTTCAACCCCTTTCGGTCCCGACAAGGTATTTGTGTTACACAACCTGAACCCGTGTTTGATCCCTTGGGGAGGAGATATATTCAAACAGAGAAAAGGTCAGTAGAGGCGTGTCTTTCTGGGCCTAATAAAAAGGAGGAGGAGGAGAACACAGGTCCAAGAAGAAGAAGAAGAAGGAGAACACAGGTGTGAACAGATCAACTCAGAAGGTAAGACATGAAACTTTCAGGAACTTTTGCAGCCAATTTTTGTAGGTCAGGTAATGTTACCAAAAGAATATTTGACAGAAACATTTAATGACTTACAAGGGACTGTTTTTGTTGTTGTTTGTCTTCAATCATGCTACTTGGCTGTGTTCACTGTGTTCTCACTCTTGTACTGGTGTTGTTTGTGGATAATTGAGCTTTGAATTATTGGTGATTAATTATTGGTTCCCATCACAGTCAGGACAGCTGAAACCACCACAGTCAGGACAGACAGCTGAAACCACCACAGTCAGGACAGCTGAAACCATCACAGTCAGGACAGCTGAAACCATCACAGTCAGGACAGACAGCTGAAACCATTACAGTCAGGACAGCTGAAACCATCACAGTCAGGACAGACAGCTGAAACCACCACAGTCAGGACAGCTGAACCCATCACAGTCAGGACAGCTGAAACCACCACAGTCAGGACAGACAGCTGAAACCATCATTATTTGTTCCTGTCACAGTCAGGACAGCTGAAACCACCACAGTCAGGACAGCTGAAACCATCACAGTCAGGACAGACAGCTGAAACCATCACAGTCAGGACCGCTGAAACCATCACAGTCAGGACAGCTGAAACCACCACAGTCAGGACAGCTGAAACCATCACAGTCAGGACAGACAGCTGAAACCATTACAGTCAGGACAGCTGAAACCATCACAGTCAGGACAGACAGCTGAAACCACCACCGTCAGGACAGACAGCTGAAACCACCACAGTCAGGACAGACAGCTGAAACCACCACAGCCAGGACAGCTGAAACCACCACAGTCAGGACAGCTGAAACCATCACAGTCAGGACAGACAGCTGAAACCACCACAGTCAGGACAGACAGCTGAAACCACCACAGTCAGGACAGACAGCTGAAACCACCACAGTCAGGACAGCTGAAACCATCACAGTCAGGACAGCTGAAACCACCACAGTCAGGACAGCTGAAACCACCACAGTCAGGACAGACAGCTGAAACCACCACAGTCAGGACAGACAGCTGAAACCACCACAGTCAGGACAGACAGCTGAAACCACCACAGTCAGGACAGCTGAAACCACCACAGTCATGACAGACAGCTGAAACCATCACAGTCAGGACAGATGAAACCACCACAGTCAGGACAGACAGCTGGAACCACCACAGTCAGGACAGCTGAAACCACCACAGTCAGGACAGACAGCTGAAACCACCACAGTCAGGACAGACAGCTGAAACCACCACAGTCAGGACAGCTGAAACCACCACAGTCAGGACAGCTGAAACCCGGCCAATTTTTCAACTAAAAACACACCTCTTCCAAACATATCTGGTAAAAAACCCATAATTGTACTATTATATAATACCCCACTACTATGCTTCTATACTTATACTACTACTTCTCATGGTAATTATGTCTATGCTACTATGCACTCAACACTGTAGCACTCAAGTTCAACATTGTTTGACTCTTTGGATAAACGTGTTCAGCTAAGTGACTAAATGTAAGTCTCTTTGGATAAAAGCATTCAGCTAAATGAATAAATGTAAGTCTCTTTGGATAAAAGCATTCAGCTAAATTACTCCCTCCCTCTTGCAGAGACCAGTCGCATATCTCTTTCCTCTCCCTAGACCTTCAAGGTCGTTCCTCTCGCCGGCCCTAACTGCCTCCCTGTCGGTGTGGATTCTACTTTCTTCAACAGACTTGGCTCCCTACTCAACTACAATGGATAGTAAGCTTACTAGTAAACTAGTAAGCTGGTCATTTGCAGCAGTTGATCGAATTTTCTCTTCAAGGAAGCAGAACGCAGCTGAATCGGGTTGGAATAAATGGCGCTCAATATGCCTTTTTTCTCTTGGAATTGAGGATGTTGATCACATCATGTACATCATCACAATCCTACTGATCGGCTTGGGAGCGATCGCAATCTTGATCTGGATTTGTACAAGAATAATCGGGAAAAGAGACGAACAAAAGGATGATAACCGTGTGGACCGCTGCCTGACAGCTATGGCCAGACTGGAAGTCTCCCACATGGAACTTGTTAAAACCCACAAGGATTGGATCCTAAGACTGTCTCCTGATCCTGATCCCGTCCATCCCTCCCTCCCTCCCTCCCGCCACCTGGCGCGACGACACTTTGTTTAACTACTCAGTTGTTGATGCAGCCTGACTATCGCATATGGCGTCTCAGGCATTCTGTAGATGACATGTGTCAACAAATGTACATGTCTGTGTGAATTTATGCTGTGCCGTTGTTACTGTAAAAATTTAATGATTGTGATGTTGTTATTATTATTAATGAGACGATGAGCTGTATGTGTGTGTCGCTGGAATTTCCCCAAGGGGATTAATAAAGGAATGTCTTATCTTATCTTACTAAATGTAAGTCTCTTTGGATAAAAGCATTCAGCTAAATGAATAAATGTAAGTCTCTTTGGATAAAAGCATTCAGCTAAATGAATAAATGTAAGTACATTTTTGTAAATATTGGACCAGAATTAGCGGGAAAAATCCCAGATCCAGTGACTCCTGAAGACATAAAAGACAATTATATTGAAAGAAATCCTAGTTCAATGTTTCTGGAAGCGGTAGATGAAAATGAAATTATAGAAACTACTAATACATGTAAAAACAAGACATCTACAGACAGTAATGAAATAGATATGAAAATAGTAAAAAAAATCATTAGTGGGATTTCAAAACCACTCACGCACATCTGCAATTTATCATTCAAAACTGGTCGATTTCCGAATAAAATGAAAATAGCAAAAGTCATACCTCTGTTCAAGACTGGAGATAAACACCACTTCACAAATTATAGGCCTGTTTCTCTACTTCCTCAGTTTTCAAAAATATTAGAAAAACTCTTCAACAACAGATTAGATAAATTCATTGATAAACATAATTTACTCACCGATAGCCAGTATGGATTCAGAACACACCGGTCAACATCACTAGCATTAATAGAACTCATTGAAAAAATCACAAATTCCATAGATAAAAAAAAAACATGTAGCTGGAGTATTCATTGACCTAAAAAAAGCATTTGATACTATTAATCATGATATATTAATCAGGAAATTGGAGAGATATGGGATCAGGGGGGTAGTATTGGACTGGGTGCAAAGCTATCTAAATAAAAGACAACAATTTGTGACAATGAGAGATTATAAATCTGAATGTTTGGACATTGCTTGTGGTGTCCCCCAGGGGTCAGTGTTGGGTCCAAAACTGTTCATCTTGTACATTAACGAGATAAGTATCCAATATATTTAAATGTATTTTATTTGCGGATGACACTAATCTTTTTTTTTCTGGTGAGAATGTCCAGCAGCTTTTAGAGGTCATCACATCTGAAATGAAGAAATTGAAGGAATGGTTTGATAGAAACAAATTATCATTGAACTTGAGCAAAACTAATGTTGTTTGGAAACTGTAGATTGGATACTCAGGTACAAGTTAAAATAAATTATGTGATTATTGAAAGAGTTTATGAAAATAAATTCCTAGGTGTAATAATAGACCATAAAAGCTGTTGGAAACCTCACATAAAACATGTCCAATCTAAACTCTCACGAAGCATTTCAGTCATGAGTAAAGTAAAGCACATTCTGGATAGAAAATCACTCTTCTCTACTGTTCACTAGTTTTACCATATTTAAATTACTGTGCTGAAGTCTGGGGAAACAATTATAAGTCTACACTACAACCACTTTTTATACTCCAAAAAAGGGCCATAAGGATAGTTCACATTGCAGGTTATCGTGATCACACTAACATATTGTTTTTGGAGTCAAAGACATTGAAGTTAAATGATCTTGTGGAATTTAAAACGGCACAATTAATGTATAAAGCAAAAAGTCATGTACTTCCAAGAAACATTCAAGAATTGTTCTTTGATAGGGAGGGGGGTTATAATCTGAGGGGAGAACTCAATTTAAAAGTGCTTAATGTACGCACTACCATGAGAAGACACTGCATCTCGATATGTGGAGTGAAACTGTGGAACAGTCTAAATGTGGTGCTAAAGAAATGTCCAAACATGAGACAATTCAAACTGATGTATAAGGAAATGATGTTCACAAGGTACAGGGATGAGAAAGGGACTTGATATTCACGGGTGTTTACATTTTTATTTTATTTCTTTCATGTTTTACATATATAGTTTTTGTTTTTTTGTTTTGCATATATATATATTTTTTCTTTTTTCTTTTTTACGTTTTAAAATAGTACACTCATTTGAGTAGTGGAAAAGGGGTAGGATTAAATAAGTGTATACTTCTTCCTACTCCTTTTCGAACATGTAGATTGAGTTGTATTTTGCTTTTGTTATTGTTTGTTTGTATTCATTGCATGTTCGAAATAAAGATTTAAAAAAAAAAAAAAAAATCTCTTTGGATAAACACGTTCAGCTAAGTGACTAAATGTAAGTTTCTTTGGATAAACGTGTTCAGCTAAGTGATTAAATGTAAGTCTCTTTGGATAAACGTGTTCAGCTAAGTGACTAAATGTAAGTCTCTTTGGATAAACACGTTCAGCTAAGTGACTAAATGTAAGTCTCTTTGGATAAACACGTTCAGCTAAGTGACTAAATGTAAGTCTCTTTGGATAAACACGTTCAGCTAAGTGACTAAATGTAAGTCTCTTTGGATAAACGTGTTCAGCTAAGTCACTAAATGTAAATAATTCACCGGATTCCATTTGTAAGCAGCCTCTTCTCTCGTGATCTCCTTGCCTCCTTCCCTCCAGATGAATCCACTCGTCGTTGCGTTTGTGTTGTGTGCCCTCAGCGCCATGGCGCACGGTTCTGCAGAAGACATAGGTAGGTAATAATGGAACCACTAACGGTTCGTACTCATTCATCCATGTTGGAAGACAATGTCACATTGAAGTGAGTGAGAAACACAGTAATGACGATGCCTCTCCTTCCCCACAGACTGGTGTTACCGTGAGACAAACTGCAGTAAGTACCTTTACCTGCTTTCTTTGTTTAAAGGACCACGGCAACTTTATGGTCTGTATCCACTTCCATTCATTGTGCTAAGCTAGGCTAGCTGGTTTGTATCTGCTTCCATTCATTGTGCTAAGCTAGGCTAGCTGGTTTGTATCTGCTTCCATTCATTGTGCTAAGCTAGGCTAGCTGGTTTGTATCTGCTTCCATTCATTGTGCTAAGCTAGGCTAGCTGGTTTGTATCTGCTTCCATTCATTGTGCTAAGCTAGGCTAGCTGGTTTGTATCTGCTTCCATTCATTGTGCTAAGCTAGGCTAGCTGGTTTGTATCTGCTTCCATTCATTGTGCTAAGCTAGGCTAGCTGGTTTGTATCTGCTTCCATTCATTGTGCTAAGCTAGGCTAGCTGGTTTGTATCTGCTTTCTAACCGGGAATCTTCTGTCTACCAGGCGACCGCTCTACCTCCTGAGCCACTGTCGCCCTGTGATAACCCTTTCACTGTATACTACACTACACTTTTATTTGTATTATTTGTATTACTGAATCAAACTGTAAACAGAGAGCCTATTGGGATGCTAGATCCTAATGTGAAACACTGTGATTTACCACACCTTGCTATATTCTTACCCTACCTACTTTCATACACTTCCATATGTCGGTTCTATGATGTTGGAGTGATGCTCTGTTGTGAGGAGAAGATGACTTTTTACCTAAATCTAGCAAAGTTGTTTACCATTCCAGTTAGGTACATCGTGAACCTCACCGCCTAGCCAAGGTTGATTCTCCTAACTGGGCCATTTTCATCTGATTGAACAATCTTATCACACTTTTTACTGTAACCTTGCTATTTACATTTTAAATTTTTATGCTCGCTTATGCCTGTATTTTTTACTGTTGTTGTATGTCCGTTCTATTTTATAATTTTTTTTACCATTTTTAAACTTAATCATTTTAAACTATTTTATTATTTGTATTACTGAATAGAGAGCCTATTAGGATGCTAGATCCTAATGTGAAACATTGTGATTTACCATACCTTGCTATGCTCGCTCATGCCTGTATTTTTTTTACGCACTTTGAACTGCAACCTCTGTATGAAAAGTGCTATACAAATAAAGTTATTATTATTATTACTACAGAAGGTTAACCTTTCACTACCACACTACAGAAGGTTAACCTTTCACTACCACACTACAGAAGGTTAACCCTTTCACTACCACACTACAGAAGGTTAACCTTTCACTACCACACTACAGACGGTTAACCTTTCACTACCACACTACAGAAGGTTAACCTTTCACTACCACACCACAGAAGGTTAACCCTTTCACTACCACACTACAAAAGGTTAACCCTTTCACTACCACACTACAGAAGGTTAACCTTTCACTACCACACTACAGTTAACCTTTTGTATTGTCGCAGTGAAAGGGTTAACCCTTTGGTAGTGTGGTAGTGAAAGGGATGAGGTTAGGTAACAGTCCCTATATGACAAGGTGTTGCTATTTTCTCATCTACATAATTTCACGGAGCTGTAATTAACACGACACAAGGATCCAACGTCCCCGATGACATCACTGGTGGCCATGTTCGCCAGGCCGTCACTGTAAATAAGAATTTGTTCTTTTAATTGACCTGCCTGGTTAAATAATGGTTAAAAAATATATATATATATCTATTCAAACGCATTTCCTTTCAAATAACAGCCAACCTAAATTAATGTGTGTAAAACTGTATAGAGTCTTTGGATGTGTGTGAGCTTTCATGCCAAATAAATCAGCATTGTTTTTTGGTGAAGTGCAGTGGTGGAAAGTAACTAAGTACTTTTACTCAAGTACTGTATTTAAGTACAATTTCGAGCTACTTGTACTTTACGTGAGCATTTTCATTTGAGGGAACTTTATACTTTTACTCCACTACATTTCAAAGGAAATATTGTACTTTTTTACTCCACTACATTTATCTGAACCCATCAGTTACTACTAGTTACTTTGAAGAAAAGGATTTTGCACAGAAAACGTGGCAAAAACGTATGTAGACTATATACTTTCACATTTGAAGCCTGCCAACTTCAAGAGGACGTAATCAGAGCAGCATAACTGGACTACATACCACTTTAACATCACCTTTAATCAGAGCAGCATAACTGGACCACATACCACTTTAACATAACCTTTAATCAGAGCAGCATAACTGGACCACACACCACTTTAACATCACCTTTAATCAGAGCAGCATAACTGGACCACATACCACTTTAACATAACCTTTAATCAGAGCAGCATAACTGGACCACATACCACTTTAACATCACCTTTAATCAGAGCAGCATAACTGGACCACACACCACTTTAACATCACCTTTAATCAGAGCAGCATAACTGGACCACATACCACTTTAACATCACCTTTAATCAGAGCAGCATAACTGGACCACATACCACTTTAACATCACCTTTAATCAGAGCAGCATAACTGGACCACATACCACTTTAACATAACCTTTAATCAGAGCAGCATAACTGGACCACATACCACTTTAACATAACCTTTAATCAGAGCAGCATAACTGGACCACATACCACTTTAACATAACCTTTAATCAGAGCAGCATAACTGGACCACATACCACTTTAACATAACCTTTAATCAGAGCAGCATAACTGGACCACATACCACTTTAACATCACCTTTAATCAGAGCAGCATAACTGGACCACATACCACTTTAACATGACCTTTAATCAGAGCACCATAACTGGACCACATACCACTTTAACACAACCTTTAATCAGAGCAGCATAACTGGACCACATACCACTTTAACATAACCTTTAATCAGAGCAGCATAACTGGACCACACACCACTTTAACACAACCTTTAATCAGAGCAGCATAACTGGACCACATACCACTTTAACATCACCTTTAATCAGAGCAGCATAACTGGACCACATACCACTTTAACATCACCTTTAATCAGAGCAGCATAACTGGACCACATACCACTTTAACACAACCTTTAATCAGAGCAGCATAACTGGACCATATATCACTTTAACATAACTTTTAGAGGTCAATGGATCGAGGGTTGAATGCTCCCAAGCACTGGAATACACAAACGTTATATAGAATGCATATACTTTTACTTTAGATACTTAAGTACATTCAATAGTAAATACTTCTCTACTTTTACTTAAGTAGAATTTGAATGGAGGACTTTTACTTTTACCAGAGTACTCATTTATCTGGGTATTTCTACTTTTACTTAATTTGAATGGGGGACTTTTACTTTTACCAGAGTACTCATTTATCTGGGTATTTCTACTTTTACTTAATTTGAATGGGGGACTTTTACTTTTACCAGAGTACTCATTTATCTGGGTATTTCTACCTTTACTTAAGTAAAGGAACTGTGTACTTCTTCCCCCACTGGTGAAGTGTCTCTATTAAGAGTTGAAAATCTGTCCATTCGCTGCTTTGGGGGTCAATCTAACCCCCATGTAAGACTCACTCTGTCATCATAATTTATATTATATGACCATGTAAGCTGATAGAAATATATATATAATATAATCCAATATAATATATATAAGCCAGCGCTGTACCCTTGCTCTCTCGCTTGCTGATTCACGTGTACCTTGACTGCATTAACCCTTTCACTACCACACTACAGAAGGTTAACCCTTTACTATCACACTGCAGACGGTTAACCTGCTGTCGTGTGGCAGTGAAAGGGTTAACCTGTATTGTCGCAGTGAAAGGGTTAACCGTTTGGTAGTGTGGCAGTGAAAGGGTTAACCTGTATTGTCGCAGTGAAAGGGTTAACAGTTTGGTAGTGTGGCAGTGAAAGGGTTAAACCCAACACGACCTGCCGTCCAAATCTCTGTCTGATCTGTGTGTGTGTGTGTGTGTGTGTGTGTGTGTGTGTGTGTGTGTGTGTGTGTGCGTGTGCGTGTGCGTGTGCGTGCGCATGCGTGTGTGTGCAAGAGCATATGGTTTGGTTTCAACACTTTAAGCAGGTGGTCCTTTGAGCGTCAAACACTTAATTTCCTGTCCCTGCTATAGATAAAACCAGTCACAATTGACCTACCTCAAGCTCCGCCCCTTTTTTCTTGACCCCTCCCAATCACAAATAGTTTTCCTCGGGACAAACAAAGATCCTCCTATCACAAGCTTGTCTTTCCTCGGTCTAGCGGAGAGAGGGCGGGACTGCAGGTCAGTTGGCGTCAGGGCCACCAGTGGGCACCACAGGTCTTGTTATGAGACGCGCTCCTCTCCTTCTCAGCGAGGAGGAGGCCACGGGGTGAAAGGTCAAGGAGTCACTTTTATCAACATGCTCGACACGCGGGCAAGACGTAGCTGTGTTCTGACAATCAGCATGGTGGCACTGTTTTTATTTATTTATTTTTTACTCAGCAACATATTATATTGTTTTTATGTACGAGGCCTATTGCACACATTGGATTCGGCTTTAATGTTCTCCGTTAAATCAAAATAATAATAAAAAAAAAAAAACGAAAAGAGATCAGAGGAGCTCTTCATCTCAAAGTTATAGTTACTTCACAATATCCAGTCCCTGCGCGAGATAATTAAATTCATGCACAAATGGCACTTTTTCCCATTAATTGATCCAATTAATTAAAATAGCATGTGTTAAGCAGACTGTTTATAGATTAATCAGTTAATCAGATTAAAATTGTAATTACTTTTCATATACTGTATGTATTAATTATCCCACCATCACATCAGGCTGTATCGCCTGCCTGAGACAAAGCACCACAGCGATGAAATACAGTACAATTAATAATTCTCCAGGTCTCTGCTCTCAACTCCCTGCCTGGTGTGTTTATAGTTTATACACTTTTGTTTGGTCTTTTAAAGCTTTTAGGCTAAATATTTAGGGGGCAAGTACATTCCAAGTATAGTTTATTGGTTTATTATTGATATCATGCAGCCATCAGCACGACTCACACACACACACACACACACACACACACGCACACACACACACACACACGCGCGCGCGCACACTGTAATCAGGAACGCATGTTAAAAGGCAGGAGGTGGGTTGTGGTGTTAGAACGTTATCACAAATTATTAAATGCAGGCGCATGTTTTATTAATAATAGGAAGACAATGAGGTCTAAGGTGACATGTTGAGTATTAATACACACACAAACACACACACACACACTGTAATGTACACAGTTCAATACACACACACAAACACACACACACACACTGTAATGTACACAGTTCAATACACACACACACACAAACACACACACACTGTAATGCACACAGTTCAATACACACACAAACACACACACACTGTAATGCACACAGTTCAATACACACACAAACACACACACACTGTAATGCACACAGTTCAGTACACACACACACAGCTTTAATTTAAATTTAATTAACCGTGTTGCATTAAAGTAAAAGAGAAAACCCTGCTTGTTGACCTATACGTGTCAAGGCCCCACAAGTTAAATTGTTAAGATAACATTTGTAGCAATGACCTCTAGATGTTTGCAACACCATATACTAACTACACCACTAAACACTTGATATCATCAGAGTTAATTATATTGTTTACACTGTTTATTTTTTTTTATCCTATTTTTATATTCAGATCAAATTGTATCGCCTATATTTATGTATTTCTTCTACTATCACCCTGCCCATACCTGTACCCCCCCCCCCTCCCCCTTCCCCATGCTGCTATAACCCCCGAATTTCCCAGAGGGGATCGATAAAGGAATATATTATCTTATCTTATCATTATGTACTTTATTATTTATTTTAAATTTATTGCATTAACAGTACAAAAAAAGAAGAAAAAAAAAGCTTTTTACGTTGACAAGGCCCCACAAGTATTTGGGCAGAGGAGATGAACACTAACCCTTTCACTACCACACTACAGAAGGTTAACCCTTTCACTACCACAATACAGAAGGTTAACCCTTTCACTACCACACTACAAAAGGTTAACCCTTTCACAACCACACTACAGAAGGTTAACCCTTTCACTACCACACTACATTAACCCTTCCACTACCACACTACAGAAGGTTAACCCTTCCACTACCACACTACAGAAGGTTAACCCTTTCACTACCACACTACAGAAGGTTAACCCTTCCACTACCACACTACAGACGGTTAACCCTTTCACTACCACACTACAGAAGGTTAACCCTTTCACTACCACACTACAGAAGGCTAACCTTTCACTACCACACTACAGAAGGTTAACCCTTTCACTACCACACTACAGAAGGCTAACCTTTCACTACCACACTACAGAAGGATAACCCTTTCACTACCACACTACAGAAGGTTAACCCTTTCACTACCACACTACAGAAGGTTAACCCTTTCACAACCACACTACAGAAGGTTAACCCTTTCACTACCACACTACAGAAGGTTAACCCTTTCATTACCACACTACAGAAGGTTAACCCTTTCACTACCACACTACAGAAGGTTAACCTTTCACTACCACACTACAGAAGGTTAACCCTTTCACTACCACACTACAGAAGGCTAACCTTTCACTACCACACTACAGAAGGTTAACCCTTTCACTACCACACTACAGAAGGCTAACCTTTCACTACCACACTACAGAAGGATAACCCTTTCACTACCACACTACAGAAGGTTAACCCTTTCACTACCACACTACAGAAGGTTAACCTTTCACTACCACACTACAGATTGTTAACCCTTTCACAACCACACTACAGAAGGTTAACCCTTTCACAACCACACTACAGAAGGTTAACCCTTTCACAACCACACTACAGAAGGTTAACCTTTCACTACCACACTACAGAAGGTTAACCCTTTCACTACCACACTACAGATGGTTAACCTTTCACTACCACACTACAGACGGTAGTGAAAGGGTTAACCTTCTGTAGTGTGGTAGTGAAAGGGTTAACCCTTCTGTAGTGTGGTAGTGAAAGGGTTAACCCTTTGGTAGTGTGGTAGTGAAAGGTTAACCTTCTGTAGTGTGGTAGTGAAAGGTTAACCTTCTGTAGTGTGGTAGTGAAAGGGTTAACCCTTCTGTAGTGTGGTAGTGAAAGGGTTAACCTTCTGTAGTGTGGTAGTGAAAGGGCTAACCTTCTGTAGTGTGGTAGTGAAAGGGCTACAGGTGACAGTTGACTGACTGTGTGGACGTAACTTGGGCAGGTTCGTGGAGAAGAAGATGACTAATTTGTGGAGAATATACGAAGCGCTCCACACTGGCTTCAGTTGTAGATGATCACAGGTTGGGAGCCCTGTGTGTGCAGTGTGCCATTAGCTCACAGGCTTCTAAACAAGCCTCCGCATAGGGATCCCAACCTGTGATCGTCTTACAACTGACACCTACTATACTGAGTTTCAGTTTCACTTTCACTTTCAGTTTATTTTAAAAAGGACAGTACACATTAATAAGAAACATTTCTGTAAATGTTTCCGTTTTAGCCAGCTGGCTAATTCGCAACTGTAGTCCCTTTTGGCAAGATGTTATGAGACCAACAATACACCTAGAACAGAAGCATTAAAAGTAAAACACCGTATTTACAACACAATCCAACATAATAGTAAAAGCTAATAGTAAAAGCAATAATAAAATACACAATGAACTGATTAAAAGTGATCACATGTTTGATTGGTTAATAACCAGGTCTTGAGTTTGTTTGTAAAGGTGTGGTAGGTAGCAGTGTCTTATTTCAGTTGGCAGGATGTTCCAGAACTGAGTGGCTTTGACTACAAACAGGACTGACTGAAGGAGCTGGACCTACCACACTGGCACCACGTGCAGTCCCCTCTCTGGGTGATCTGGACCTAAACGGCACCACAGTACAGTCCCCTCTCTGGGTGATCTGGACCTAAACGGCACCACAGTACAGTCCCTCTCTGGGTGATCTGGACCTAAACGGCACACAGTGCAGTCCCCTCTCTGGTGATCTGGACCTAATCGGCACCACAGTCCGTCCCTCTATCTGACTAATGTCAACGTCACCTACACACCTGTTGACTAAACTTCACCACAGTACAGTCCCCTCTCTGGGTAGATCTGGACCTAAACGGCACCACAGTACAGTCCCCTCTCTGGGTAGATCTGACCTAAACGGCACCACCAGTACAGTCCCCTCTCTGGGTAGATCTGGACCTAAACTGCACCTACAGTTATCTGTCCCCTAACTGCAGCCCCAGTACCTTCCTACAGGGTAGATCTGGACCTAAACGGCACCACAGTTACGTCCCCTCTCTGGTAGATCTGGACCTACCAACGGCACCACAGTACAGTCCCTCTCTGATCGGACCTAAACTGCACCACCGTACAGTAGACACTCTGGATATCTTGTGGACCGATATGAATGTCTTTTGTTTGACAAAAAGTACTGAGAGTGGAGTATACATGCGACTATGTGTTCCACAGTGTTTCTGATTGAGATCTGCCGTGTTTTTGGCACGTTCACACTGCAGGCGAAGATTAGCCTGAATCTGATCTGCTCATAATATAATGTGACTCAGATCTGTTTTGTTTTATTCACGACAGTGTGAACGGCACAGAAAATCACATGGAATCTGATCTTCTCAATTCTGAATCGGGCCACTTTCATAATTATGCGGTGCTAAATCAGATACAGGTCTGATTCTTTTTTGCAAGGCGACCTCAGTCTGGACAGTCATGTGACCTCAGTCTGACAGTCATGTGACCTCAGTCTGACAGTCATGTGACCTCAGTCTGACAGTCATGTGACCTCAGTCTGAACAGTCATGTGACCTCAGTCTGAACACGTGACCTCAGTTGAACAGTCATGTGACCTCAGTCTGAACAGTCATGTGACCTCAGTCTGAACAGTCATGTGACCTCAGTCTGAACAGTCATGTGACCTCAGTCTGAACAGTCATGTGACCTCAGTCTGAACAGTCACGTGACCTCAGTCTGAACAGTCATGTGACCTCAGTCTGAACAGTCATGTGACCTCAGTCTGAACAGTCATGTGACCTCAGTCTGAACAGTCATGTGACCTCAGTCTGAACAGTCATGTGACCTCAGTCTGACGGTCACGTGCCTCAGACAGTCCTGCCCTCAGTCTGAACAGTCATGTGACCTCAGTCTGAACAGTCATGTGACCTCAGTCTGACAGTCATGTGACCTCAGTCTGAACAGTCATGTGACCTCAGTCTGTCACAATTCTTTACGTCCATCTTCTTTATTGTTCATGTGCGCATGCGGGTCAGTTTCAGGAGCAGTGACCGGTTCACACTGGAATCTGATATTGGGCCACATTTTTTTTAATAATGTGAACAGCAAACTAAAATAAAATCTGATCTGAGCAATAAATCAGAATTGGCCTGCAGTGTGAACGGAGCCTTCATGACCCTAATTCCAATGATGAACAATAAACGAGAATATTGTTGTACAGTTTCACTTCATTGAATGTATTTAACTGGTCATTCAGTATATGGCTGCTATATATGTGACAGAATCATCTGTACCAAGTAGATTATACATGATGGTACTTATAGTGCATGATGATACATCCATGTATAGCTCTTTAAAAAGTAATTCATAAAAA
>NC_140178.1:4347065-4354565 GCF_963971535.1 Notolepis coatsorum
CTCTCTCTCTCTCTCTCTCTCTCTCTCTCTCTCTCTCTCTCTCTCTCTCTCTCTCTCGCAATGCTTCATTTGTCATAACAGCTGTTCAAAACTATAGTTTCCCCTGCTGGAAGCCAAAATCGGAAGAAGTAAATTAATAAACCAGCCCCCCTCGTCCCTCAGACTCAGTTCACAGCCTCCTCCACTAAGTGCCCTTGTTGACTCAATTGGATTAACGCTAATATTGTAAACACACAGGAGGTAAGAGGAGTAATCCTCTAATGAGAGAAGAAGGGGAGGGGGAAAAGTGAAATACATAAGTTAATAAAACGTCGCGGTTATAGCTTTAGATTGAAACGAGGTATTAGGTTTTGGGAGGAAGAAGAGGAGGAGGAGAGAGAGGAGGAGGAAGAGGAGGGTTGGAGGAGGAGGAGGAGGAGGGTTGGAGGAAGAGGAGGGGGAGGAGGGTTGGAGGATGAGGAGGAGGGAGAGGAGGAAGAGGGGGGAGGGTTGGAGGAAGAGGGGGGGAGGGTTGGAGGAGGAAGAGGAGGGTTGGAGGAAGAGGGGGAGGAGGGTTGGAGGAAGAGGAGGAGGAGGGTTGGAGGGGGAGGAGGGTTGGAGGAAGAGGAGGAGGAGGGTTGGAAGAAGAGGAGGAGGATGAGGGTTGGAGGAAGAGGGGGAGGAGGGTTGGAGGAGGAGGAGGGTTGGAGGAGGAGGAGGGTTGGAGGAAGAGGAGGAGGAGGAAGAGGAGGAGGGGGAGGAGGAGGAGGGTTGGAGGAGGAGGAGGGTTGGAGGAAGAGGAGAAGGAGGAAGAGGAGGAGGAGGGTTGGAGGAAGGCAACTGTTTTGACCGTTGGGCGACAACGCAATTACTCGTCGTTAAGTTCTCTGGATAATGGGGGACTAGCACAGCCCCCAGGGGGTGAGACAAAGACTTGTTAATTATTAAAAGCTTACATCAGCCCAAGCACTGGAGAGTTGCAATTATTAATGTTGTTGTTCGTGTTTGTCTTTAAACACGACCGCTCCCGTTAATATGCTCATTAACCAAAGTGAGTGATTTTCTTATTGCTCTTGATTTGGTTTGGGGTTTGTTGTTAAACATATCAGAGAGAGAGTCTCTTGGTTGTCATTTGCTTACTGGGGGGATAAATACTAGCCGGATGGGTTACAGCTTTTGAGCTTAAGCCTGTCTTGTTAAAAATGTACCGCTTTGTCCCAGTTCAAGAGAAAAAACATCCCACTACAGAGGCACTACATTTTAGATTAGATGCAAATGTATTGTCATCATCATGCAGCACAAGTACAGTACAACAAAAAGAAGTTTGGCATCCAACCAGAGTGTAAATATAACAATAAAGTGCAATAGTAATATACAATGTACAGGTGATTAAACTGGGTATGAATTATATAAATTACTGTAGTACTACTGAGTAATAGTGCTAATCGTGTACAGAGTTGTAGTATTACAGTAATATGTACAGTGATGGTATAAAGACACTATGGTAGTAAGTCATACTGGCCAGCAGCGTAACTAGTAAGAGTATGTAAGAGATATGTACAGCTATAGATATAGTATCTACAGATATGAAAATTAAATAATTTTCCGTCAGTGTGTGAATGTGTGAGTGAATGGGTCAAATGTGAGGAACAAATTGTAAAGCGATTTGGATAAAAGCTCTATATAAAAAAAAACACTTTGGCCTCTGTTTACTTCCTGTCAGCATCGGTGTTAGTTAACCATCACTGCAACATGAAATAGAAAAGGGCCTATTTAATGAGTTTGTTGTCGAGTTAGAAAAGGTCTAAACGGAACAGTTGTCTTTATTTTCTACACCAGGCAGTAAAGCTACACAGTAATGTAGACGTATATAGGATAATATAGACAGAGAATAGCTCCTGATTCAATATGCAGGTCGGTTCGTATTCAAAATCACAGTACACAGTGTGTGTATAGTGAGTTTTATTCACTCCAAATCACCTGCGCTTTTCTCAAATGACCTCTAATGTTGAAGAATAGCAGAATACTCTGCTAATTATATTATAGCTTAAAATATATTCCTTGATTGAATTACCTGCAACGTGACACACGATACTTATTCAGAATTGTTTTGAGCATAATGCTTCTATCATGACTATAATAGCCGGCAGTACTAGTATCATAATTAGGCCACACAATACTGTCACATATTATTTGCAGCTTAGCACAGATTTCTACCAGGTCATCGTTCCACACAGTAAAATTAGAGATCAGAGAATTTGACAGTTTACATTTACATTCAGTCATTCAGCTGAAACGCTTTTATCCAACGAGACTTACAAGTTCTGTACGACAAGACATCAGGAAGGACACAACTCTATCAGCTGAGTAACAATGTGCATTAAAGTGTTGAGTGCTACAGTGTAGGTTAGTATATTAGGACAAGTGGGTTATTTTTTTTTATATATATATATATATTTTTTTTTTCATTTCAGATATTTAAGAAGTGTGTCTTTATTATGTAGTAGTATCATAATTAGGCCACATTACATATACTGTAATATATTATTTGCCGCTTCTTAGGACAGATTTCTAGCTGATTTCTTCTACCTGGTCATCAATCTACAACACAGTAGAATTAGAGATCGGAGAATTTCAGAATGTTACTTAAAAGTAGGGATGCTCGATATTGGCTTTTTTACCGATACCGATATACCGATATTGTCCAACTCTTAATTTCCGATACCGATATCAACCGATACCGATATATGCAGGGTTCCCCCCCCCCCCCCCACAAAAAAAGAAATAATTTCAGGTAATTAACATTACATATCTCTTGTTGTGGAATTAACACAACATTATGCATACTTTTGACAATAAATAAAATCAGAATTTGTTCTTACTTGCTTGCCTGATTTTCAATTTTTTTTGAAAACCGATACCGATATTTTCCGATATCACATTTGAATGCCGATATCGGCCGATAATAATATCGGTAGGCCGATAATATTGGTATGCCGATAATATCGGACATCCCTACTTTAAATTAATTCACAATAACTAACGGTCTCCGTGTCGTTCGGTCGGAGGGTTAAATATAAGGGCTTCTCTTTACGTCTCTCGCTTGTGATACATGAGTGAGTCTCCAGCGCCGCTGTGGCCGCCTGCCGCCTCCTCGGCTTGTGAAGACGCTCTAATTGGAGCTGTCGGAGCCGCTCCTGCGTCGTGAGGAGAGGGAGAGAAAAGAGGATCTTATATAAAAACTGGATGTCACAGTAATAAGCAGCCCGGGCCACATCTCCAAGGATGAGTGGATTCTCTAAGAGATGTCACTAATGTCATAATAATAATAATTACTTTATAGTCTCGTCGGGTCGGGTAGCTTTTTCTTCTTTTGACTCGGATATTATTCTTTTGTCTGTTGTTTGGTTCGCTATACTTTTACACGTTAAATGTGAATTGTCACATGATAGTCGTAGCTGCCCCCCCCCTTATTATAGCAGGGGCTCTGGAGGTTAGAGCAGTCGTCTGGTAACCCGGAGGTTCCCGGTTCGATTCCCACTCCTCCCGGGCAGCGTGTCGAAGTGTCCCTTGAGCAAGACACTTAACCCCTAACTGCTCCTGATGAGCAGGTCGGCACCTTGCATGGTCGCCTCTGCCCTCGGTGTGTGAATGTGTGAGTGAACGGGTAAAATGTGAGGAAAAAATTGTAAAGCGCTTTGGATACGAATTTTTTTTTCGATTGAACAAGACGTAAGTCGAGAGACGACAAAAACAAACTATAGAAAAGCAAAGCAAACAAGCGTCATATGTTTGTTTGCTCCGGCGCTCGCGAAAGGCGAAACCATTATGCAGTTATGAAAAAGGGTGTATTCCTCCATTTCTAATGGGCCCCGTGGGGGGGGAAGGGGTTAATTGATGCAGATGTTGATAGCTTTTACACGGCGTGCAGGGAGCGCGTCCCCAGTGGCCGCTATTAGAGGGGCGTTTTAATGAAGTGCTAAACAGAAGGCTCCCTCTCTCTCCTACAGCGCGGTGGGGCCTTGTGCTCAGGAAGAGACGGCAGGAAAACACACAACACCCAGCAGGAAAAACAAGCCCTGCTTATTGATCGTCCGGCCAAATAACTGAATCCTATTTCCAATCAATGCTTATTTTCTTCTTTAACAGGGGGCTGGACTCTGATAGGAGACAGAGTGAGTGGAAGTCGATCATCACAGAGGGATTCTTTGTTTTTGCTGCCTGAAACCCCCCCCCCCCACCCCCCGTGTAGGATTGGAACCCTTTGATCGTACAGTCTCAATATTTTACACGATCCACAGATCCGTACTTAACGGATAGGTTATTATCAGGTATGCCTACCTCTTACGTTTTTCATTATTTTACTAATGCTGGTGTTAAAACGAACCCCTTTTTCACTGAGATGAGGGTGCAGAATTTGGGGGGCGTCTTGGGCCTGGGCGTGGGGGGTGGGGGGGGGGGTCTCATCAGTGCCTCTGTCCACTGGAATAGGAGCGACCGGTTTAAAGATACAGCGATTACACCTCACCACCTAAATCAAATCAAATCCGATCAAATCAAATGTATTTTTAAGGCCCGAGAACACGCGTTAATGTCCCCATGGGCCGGACACGTCTTCTTTAAACAAGTCAAGAAGAAACATCACAATAAATTCCAAAGTCCAAAAAATCTAAAATAAGGTAAGGAAAAACTCACTAAAACCTAGCAATAGGAAAAAAATGCATCATTATTGGTAAGCTAAATAAAGGTTTGAGATGAAAATGAAAAAAAAAATCAATAAAAAGAATTATGAACAACCCTCAGTACAGGTCTAAAAGATATTCTGCCAAAATAGTCAAGATGTAATTGTTATTATTATTATTATTATTATTATTATTATTATTATTATTATTATTATTATTATTATTATTATTATTATTATTATTTTATTATTATTATTATTATTATTATTATTATTATTATTATTATTATTATTATTATTATTATTATTATTATTATTATTATTATTATTATTATCATTATTATTATTATTATTATTATCATTTTTATTACCATATATGTTACAATAAAAAGCAGGTTGCAGCAGGACGTTGGTTAAAACAATAGCAATATGATGTCTTTCAGGCAGGATTATTAGCCCATAGTCACTCAATTCTGCTCATTAAAGTGACAAACCCAAACACACAGTCAGTCAGGCGTGATCTTCAGCTGTGTGTGTGTGGCATCTGGCCCGACACCCCCCCCCCCCCCCCCCAAGCCCCCAGTGCTCACACACACACATGCACACACACATGGACACACACACACACATGCACACACAAACACACACACACACACACACACATGCACACACATGCACACACACACACACACATGGACACACATGCGCACACACACACAAATGCTCGCACGGCCACACGCACACACACACACACACACACACACACGCACACACACAGGCCCCCTAATCCCAATCAAATTTAAAACAATCGACATTCCTTTCATTTCCAATTTAGTCACCTGCCACAAAGCCTTATTAGGGACCAGCAGGATACAGGAGGAGTGTGTCTCCCTCCTCCTCCCCCTCCTTCTCCTCCCCTCCTCCTTCTCCTCCCCCTCCTCCTCCCCCTTCCTTCTCCTTCTCCTCCCTCCTTCTTCCCCCTCCTTCCTCCCTCCTTCTTCCTCCTCCCCCTTCTCCTCCCCCTTCTCCCCCCTCCTCCTCCCCCTTCCTTCTCCTTCTCCTCCCTCCTTCTTCCCCCTCGTTCCTTCCACCTTCTTCCTCCTCCTCCCTCCTCCTTCTCCCCCTTCTCCTCCTCTCTCCATCAGCTCCTCTCTCCTCCTCTCTCCTCCTCTCTCCTCCTCTCAGCTCCTCTCTCCTCCTCTCTCCTCCTCTCTCCTCTCAGCTCCTCTCTCCTCCTCTCAGCTCCTCTCTCCTCTCTCCTCCTCTCTCCTCCTGTCTCCTCTCTCTCCTCTCAGCTCCTCTCTCCTCCTCTCTCCTCCTCTCTCCTCCTCTCTCCTCCTGTCTCCTCTCTCCTCCTCTCAGCTCCTCTCTGCTCCTCTCAGCTCCTCTCTCCTCCTCTCCTCCTCTCTCCTCCTCTCTCCTCCTCTCAGCTCCTCTCTCCTCGCTCCTCCTCTCACCTCCTCTCTCCTCTAATCAGCTCCTCTCTCCTCTCTCCTCCTCTCAGCTCCTCTCTCCTCCTCTCTCCTCCTCTCTCCTCCTCTCAGCTCCTCTCTCCTCCTCTCAGCTCCTCTCAGCTCCTCTCAGCTCCTCTCTCCTCTAATCAGCTCCTCTCTCCTCCTCTCTCTTCCTCTCTGCTCCTCTCAGCTCTTCTCTCCTCCTCTCAGCTCCTCTCTCTCCTCTCTCCTCCTCTCAGCTCCTCTCTCCTCCTCTCTCCTCCTCTCAGCTCCTCTCTCCTCTTCTCTCCTCCTCTCTCCTCCTCTCTCCTCCTCTCAGCTCCTCTCTCCTCTCTCCTCTTCTCTCCTCCTCTCTCATCCTCTCTCCTCCTCTCAGCTCCTCTCTCCTCCTCTCTCCTCCTCTCTCCTCCTCTCAGCTCCTCTCTCCTCCTCTCCTCTCTCCTCTTCTCTCCTCCTCTCTCATCCTCTCTCCTCCTCTCAGCTCCTCTCTCCTCCTCTCAGCTCCTCTCTCCTCCTCTCAGCTCCTCTCTCCTCCTCTCTCCTCCTCTCAGCTCCTCTCTCTCCTCTCTACTCCTCTCAGCTCCTCTCTCTCCTCTCAGCTCCTCTCTCATCCTCCCTCCTCCTCTCTCCTCCTCTCTCCTCTCTCCTCTCCTCTCTCCTCTCTCCTCCTCTCTCCTCCTCTCAGCTCCTCTCTCTCTCCTCCTCTCAGCTCCTCTCTCCTCCTCTCCTCCTCTCCTCCTCTCTCCTCTCTCGCCCACTCCGCTCCTCTCTCTCCCACCGTGAGCTCCTCCATCCCGATTATCAGGAGAGACGCCAGTTTCAAAGAGACATCTTAATAGCGATGTCAGCGTATTAATTAGAAGTGTTAATGAGCTAAAAGCAACCCAAATTAAATTAATGCAGCAATAGACACAGAGAGCGAAAATTAGCTTCAATTTCTGTAAATGATTCTGAAGTGTGCACAACATATCAGCCCGTCTGAACATCCCCCCCCCGCCACCCCCCCGCAACAAACCTAATCAAGAGCTACATAGCAATTAGCTGCTTAATTAAAGCAACACTCTGCTCGGAAAATCCGGGACAATTAAGTAATGTCTGTTGCAGCGTGCAGACAGACTGGTGTGTGTTTCTCCAGGAGGAGGGGAGGAACACATTCTGGTCCCTGATGGTCTGTGGGGGGTAGAGGCGGCCAAGATGATGTGCGGAGACGGAGAGAGAGAGGGCCCTGCCCCGCGCCTGGATGGGGCTCTGTGGAGACGGAGAGAGGGCCCCCGGCCCCGCGCCTGGATGGGTCTCTGTGCTCCATCTGGGAGCCCCCGGAACCACTGCTAGTGGTGGGGGGGGGAAATATCGATACAGTATATAGTATCGCGGTACTTTGTGTGG
>NC_140178.1:4359565-4367227 GCF_963971535.1 Notolepis coatsorum
ACACACACACACACACACACATACACACACACACACACACACACACACACTTGAGAAACAAACATAGTATCAATGAGAGCATCAATAATACACCTGAGTGATGTCTAGTAAAAAAAAAAAATGCTAAGCTACCCCCCCCCCCAGCTACGCCCCTGCATAGTAGTATAGAGACATATTAGCACAGTAGGTAGTAATATAGGCAAGGTCGATTCCTTAGTAGCAAAGTGCATGCTCGTAAAAGTACGAAGGTTAGTAGTTGATTTAGCAGTACGGGACCGGTGGGGGGGGGACTGGCTTGGCACATTTAGCTATGAGGGGCGACAGTGGCTCGGGAGGTTAGAGCAGTCGTCTGGTAATCCGGAGGTCCCCGGGTTCGATTCCCACTCCTCCTGGGCAGCGTGTCGAAGTGTCCTTGAGCAAGGCACTTAACCCCCTAACTGCTTCCGGTGAGCAGGTTGGCACCTTGCATGGTCGCCTCCGCTGTCTGTGAGTGAATGTGTGAGTGAATGTGTGAGTGACTGAGTGAGTGAATGTGTGAGTGAATGTGTGAGTGACTGAGTGAGTGAATGTGTGAGTGACTGAGTGAGTGAATGTGTGAGTGAATGTGTGAGTGAATGGGTGAGTGACTGTGTGAGTGAATGTGTGAGTGAATGGGTGAGTGAATGGGTGAGTGACTGTGTGAGTGACTGTGTGAGTGAATGTGTGAGTGAATGTGTGAGTGAATGTGTGAGTGACTGAGTGAGTGAATGTGTGAGTGAATGTGTGAGTGAATGTGTGAGTGACTGAGTGAGTGAATGTGTGAGTGAATGTGTGAGTGACTGAGTGAGTGAATGTGTGAGTGAATGTGTGAGTGACTGTGTGAGTGAGTGTGTGAGTGAATGGGTGAGTGAATGTGTGAGTGACTGTGTGAGTGACTGTGTGAGTGAGTGTGTGAGTGAATGTGTGAGTGAATGGGTGAGTGAGTGTGTGAGTGACTGTGTGAGTGAATGGGTGAGTGAGTGTGTGAGTGAATGTGTGAGTGAATGTGTGAGTGACTGTGTGAGTGAGTGTGTGAGTGAATGTGTGAGTGAATGTGTGAGTGACTGTGTGAGTGACTGTGTGAGTGAGTGTGTGAGTGAATGTGTGAGTGACTGTGTGAGTGACTGTGTGAGTGAATGGGTGAGTGAGTGTGTGAGTGAATGTGTGAGTGACTGTGTGAGTGAGTGTGTGAGTGAGTGTGTGAGTGAATGGGTGAGTGAATGGGTGAGTGAATGTGTGAGTGACTGTGTGAGTGAATGTGTGAGTGACTGTGTGAGTGAGTGTGTGAGTGAGTGTGTGAGTGAATGTGTGAGTGAATGTGTGAGTGAATGTGTGAGTGAATGTGTGAGTGACTGTGTGAGTGAATGTGTGAGTGAATGGGTGAGTGAATGGGTGAGTGAATGGGTGAGTGAATGTGTGAGTGACTGTGTGAGTGAATGGGTGAGTGAATGGGTGAGTGAATGGGTGAGTGACTGTGTGAGTGAATGTGTGAGTGACTGTGTGAGTGAATGGGTGAGTGAATGTGTGAGTGAATGTGTGAGTGAATGTGTGAGTGAATGGGTGAGTGACTGTGTGAGTGAATGGGTGAGTGAATGGGTGAGTGAATGGGTGAATGTGAGGCATAAGTTATAAAGCTTTGGATAAAAGCTGTTATATAGATGCAGTCCATGTCAAGCACAGAGTGATTTGTAGGAAACACGGGTGGTGAAAGAATAATTGGATTATTTACGTGATTTACTGAGAAGATTAGGGCTGACCTTGAATAGTCGACTAAATCGATCGAAAGGAGCCGTAGTCGACTACCAACACCTTAGTCGAATGCAACATTTTTATATAATTGAATATATATATATATTCTTTTGGATCATTCTTTCCAAAAGCAAAGAGGCCTAGAAGCGTGGCTAAGGCTAATGGCGCGCATACCAGCGAGGCTAACTGCCTACGAAAACAGGCACAGAGGCACTGAAAGAGGATTTCACCGTCTAATGAACACACTAGACTAGACAAATATCAACATGTATCCATCAGTGGACCAATTGCATGCTTTTGCAAGAAGCCTTCAGTCGACTCCTTCAGACAGTAAGCACCCCCACAGCCCAAATGGAATGAATTCTTTTTGCATTCAGGGATCGGCACATTTCTGCCAATCAAAGTAGACCATACAAATCCTTAGTCGGGGACAGGCCTACTATTCAGCTATTAGGTACATAAGGCTACGTTCAAACTCATGCACTGAAATGGCGAATCACGTTCCATTTGTATATACAATATGGTGAATAAATAAATCTGAATCTGAATCTCAGTCTGAATGCGACTTTTACGTCACTCTGAGATTGACATTTGTCTTCTTTATTGTTCATTTGTGCATGTTGGTCGGTTCAGGAGCAGTGACCAGTTCACACTGGAATCTGATATCGGGCCACCTTGAAAAAAAAAAGAAAAAAAAAGAAAAATGTCTTTTTAGAGCAATAAATCAGAATCGAGCACTTAAAAGCTCGCAGTGTGAACGCAGCCTAATAAATATTACATTTCGTTTGATGAAGGTCGAACGACTGAAGCGTATAGCACCTAATGAATCTGACTGTGAGTGAAGTGACGGCGTCAGGGACGCTACATACGCGCTTTAGTCGTGAGTCACCGTGTAATAAAAAGCTGCCACTCTCGCTGAGGCCCGGGTCATTGTTCTCTATACTAGTGTGTCGCCCACAGCGCCCCCTGCAGGGCCCATTGTTCTCTATAGGGAGGTGTAGTGGTTACGTCATTGCTGTTTCTCCGCGGTCCACCCTCTTGAAAACGCAATGTATTTCCCCATTGCCCATTTCTAAATAGTCTCGTTTAAAGGTCCCGTGTCTTATAAACGGCCTTTTCCAGTGTTTAGCATTGTTTTATAGCAATGGGGGGTTAGTATCAATGGGTCTGTGTCTCTAATTACTAGGGATGTCCGATATTATCGGCCTACCGATATTATCGGCCAATATCGGCATTCAAATGTTTATTATTCAATTTTTTACATTTCTATAACCTTTATTTACCCAGGCAAGCAAGTAAGAACAAATTCCGATTTTATTTATTGTCAAAAGTATGCATAATGTTGTGTTAATTCCACAACAAGAGATATGTAATGTTAATTATGTGAGGTTTTGCCCGCTGCTCACTACCTTTCTCTGTTTCTTTAAGCCTATACTGTTTATTTCCCTTCTATACTGTTTATTTTCCCTTCTCACTCACTCTCTCTAGCCCCCACCCTCTCGTTCCTTACCCTTAGTGGCCACACCTGTTCGATATTCTATTATCTCTCGCACCTGTGGTGGCAGGCTAATTAGTCCCCCTGTGGGCTTTAAATACCAGGGCGCTTCCCCTCGTTTTGGCGTGGGGTCGTGTTGTATACTTGCCGAGTCATATTCTCTAAACATCTAGACTTTTTCGGGAGATCCTCTGTCTGCCTATGCTGTTCCATTCTCCGGCGTCGAGATGTTTGCTCCAGCCTTCGCCAGCTGTCGCCGTTGCCTGTGGGGGAGACTGGTCTGCGCTCCCTGTACTTCCACGGGAGGCACCCCAGCGTTCCACTGCAGACCCCCGCGCAGCTGTTCGTCCTGACGCACATCCAGACCAGCGCAGACGCTCTCCAGTCCTCAGCGCGCAACGCGCATCTTCCAAGGACGCTCGAGCTTGGCACGCTCTCCAGACCAGCGCGCAACGCGCATCTTCCAAGAACGCTCGAGCTTGGCACGCTCTCCAGACCAGCGCGCAACGCGCATCTTCCAAGAACCCTCGAGCTTGGCACGCTCTCCAGACCAGCGCGCAACGCGCATCTTCCAAGGACGCTCGAGCTTGGCACGCTCTCCAGACCAGCGCGCAACGCGCATCTTCCAAGAACCCTCGAGCTTGGCACGCTCTCCAGACCAGCGCGCAACGCGCATCTCCTAGACCTTCGTGCTTGGCACACTCCTCCTCGCAGACGCACCCCGACGCGTCTCTCGGTTCCGGTGCGCACTCAAGCAGTGGCGCACCACTCTGTTCCTCGGCTCCGACAGTCGGCTACCCGGTGACGACACCTTCGCCACCGCCGCCTGTTCCAGCACCACTCTGTCCTCGGTTCCGACAGTCGGCTACCCGGTGACGACACCTTCGCCACCGCCGCCTGTTCCAGCACCACTCTGTCCTCGGCCCGGACTGCCGGCTCCCCGGTGGCGATACCCTCGCCACCGTCATCGCCACCGCCGCCTGTTCCAGCACCACTCTGTCCTCGGCTCGGACAGTCAGCCACCCGGTGGCGATGCCCTCGCCCCGTTGCTGTCCCCTTACCATTACGCATACGCTGGGTGAGTTTTGATTGTGATGTCACTCTCCCAGCGTATTGCCTCTGTTTTTTGGTTCTCACTTAGAATAGTATTTTTGGACTTTACATCTCCCCCTGTGTGTTTGTCACACGAAGATATTATTACTTTGTTCACCTTGTTATTTGGACTGTTCTGCACCTGCTCTGTTTTTCCCCTTGTGCATTAACTATCTCCTCTGTCCTGCAGAGCGGCCCAGATGTTTTCCACCAGTCCTCCCAGTTCCTCCCTGTTTCCCCAGCCCGCCTCCGCGGGCCTCAGTCCCCTCAGTCCCAGTCCTCTATCCCTAGCTCTCCTAGTCCCTAGTCCTCTTTCCCTAGTTCTCCTAGTCCCTAGTCCTCTATCCCTAGCTCTCCTAGTCCCTAGTCCTCTTTCCCTAGTTCTCCTAGTCCCTAGTCCTCTATCCCTAGCTCTCCTAGTCCCTAGTCCTCTTCCCCTAGTTCTCCTAGTCCCTAGTCCTCTATCCCTAGCTCTCCTAGTCCCTAGTCCTCTCTCCCTAGTTCTCCTAGTCCCTAGTCCTCTATCCCTAGCTCTCCTAGTCCCAAGTCCTCTCTCCCTAGTTCTCCTTGTCCCTTGTTTACCTAGTCTCTAGTTCCTCTGTCCCAAGGCGTTTCCCTTAACCTTCCCTTAGTGTTCCCTTTTCCTGCCCGCCTCTTAAAGGCACCCTTCCTTCCCCTCATATTATATTCCTGTATTTGTGATTCTCCCTTAAAGGGACAGTGCCCTTTTCCCTGTTTTTCCCTGTGTTTCAATAAATATCTGTTTCTTGGCAAACCACCATACCTGTCTTGTGTTGTGCGATTGGGGTCGGTTACAAACCATAACAGTACGACCCCACCAAGTCTACGACCCCAGCCAGCACAGACTGTGTATGTTGAGTTTGCCTTTTTTTTTTTCTTGTCCCCTCTAGCTCCCCTGTTAGCCCTGTTAGCTTCCCTGTTAGCCCAGTTTAGCTTCCTTGTTAGTCCTGTTTAGCTCCCTTGTTAGCCTGTTACTCCCCTGTTTAGCCCAGTTTAGCTTCCCTGTTTAGCTTGTTAGTCTCCCCGGTTAGCTCCCCTGTTTGCTTCCCGTTTTGCCCTGTTTGACCCCCCTGTAGCTAGCCATGCCCTGGCAGCTAACCCAGTTTCCCTCTGCATGGCCCCGGTCTGCTAGCTTGGCCCCGGCTGTTAGCACAGCCTCTATGTTAATGCAGCCTTGCAGCTGGCATAGGCCCTGTTAGCTAGCCGGGCCCAAGCAGCTAACCCGGTCCCTCTGCATGGCCTCCACTTTTTTGTGTAGTTTTTCCCACAGCTAGGACTGTCCTTCCAGCTAGCTTGTTCTCTCATGCTGGTCCAGCCCTGTCTGCCAGCCTAGCTCCGGCAGCTAGCGCAGCCTCTATGTTGATGTAGCAGTACAGCTAGCATAGGCCCTGTAGCTATCAGTGCCCTGGCAGCAACCTTCCCTCTGCTAGCCCTTTCCCGGTGCTACCATGGTTACCCCTTTGCTACCCTGCTTGCCCCTCAGTTCCTCTAGACCAGTTGCTCTAGACCAGTTCTCTAGACCCAGTTCCTCTAGACCAGTTCCTCTAGACCAGTTCTCTAGACCAGTTCTCTAAACCAGTTCTCTAAACCAGTTCTCTAGACCGGTTCTCTAGCCCAGTTCTCTAGACCAGTTCTCTAGACCAGTTCTCTAGACCAGTTCCTCTAGACTTGTTCTCTAGACCCAGTTCCTCTAGACCAGTTCCTCTAGACCAGTTCCCCCAGTTACCCCTCGGCGACCCTGTTTCTTTTGCTAGCCCCACTCTTGTGGTGGCTTCCCCTGCTGGCTTGGCCAGTACCTCTTGTTTTGCCCCCTGCCACTCTGTCTGTATTTGTTTTGGGTCGCCGGGTGGCTCCCGTTGGAGGGGGGGATACTGTGAGGTTTTGCCCGCTGCTCACTACCTTTCTCTGTTTCTTTAAGCCTATACTGTTTATTTCCCTTCTATACTGTTTATTTTCCCTTCTCACTCACTCTCTCTAGCCCCCACCCTCTCGTTCCTTACCCTTAGTGGCCACACCTGTTCGATATTCTATTATCTCTCGCACCTGTGGTGGCAGGCTAATTAGTCCCCCTGTGGGCTTTAAATACCAGGGCGCTTCCCCTCGTTTTGGCGTGGGGTCGTGTTGTATACTTGCCGAGTCATATTCTCTAAACATCTAGACTTTTTCGGGAGATCCTCTGTCTGCCTATGCTGTTCCATTCTCCGGCGTCGAGATGTTTGCTCCAGCCTTCGCCAGCTGTCGCCGTTGCCTGTGGGGGAGACTGGTCTGCGCTCCCTGTACTTCCACGGGAGGCACCCCAGCGTTCCACTGCAGACCCCCGCGCAGCTGTTCGTCCTGACGCACATCCAGACCAGCGCAGACGCTCTCCAGTCCTCAGCGCGCAACGCGCATCTTCCAAGGACGCTCGAGCTTGGCACGCTCTCCAGACCAGCGCGCAACGCGCATCTTCCAAGAACGCTCGAGCTTGGCACGCTCTCCAGACCAGCGCGCAACGCGCATCTTCCAAGAACCCTCGAGCTTGGCACGCTCTCCAGACCAGCGCGCAACGCGCATCTTCCAAGGACGCTCGAGCTTGGCACGCTCTCCAGACCAGCGCGCAACGCGCATCTTCCAAGAACCCTCGAGCTTGGCACGCTCTCCAGACCAGCGCGCAACGCGCATCTCCTAGACCTTCGTGCTTGGCACACTCCTCCTCGCAGACGCACCCCGACGCGTCTCTCGGTTCCGGTGCGCACTCAAGCAGTGGCGCACCACTCTGTTCCTCGGCTCCGACAGTCGGCTACCCGGTGACGACACCTTCGCCACCGCCGCCTGTTCCAGCACCACTCTGTCCTCGGTTCCGACAGTCGGCTACCCGGTGACGACACCTTCGCCACCGCCGCCTGTTCCAGCACCACTCTGTCCTCGGCCCGGACTGCCGGCTCCCCGGTGGCGATACCCTCGCCACCGTCATCGCCACCGCCGCCTGTTCCAGCACCACTCTGTCCTCGGCTCGGACAGTCAGCCACCCGGTGGCGATGCCCTCGCCCCGTTGCTGTCCCCTTACCATTACGCATACGCTGGGTGAGTTTTGATTGTGATGTCACTCTCCCAGCGTATTGCCTCTGTTTTTTGGTTCTCACTTAGAATAGTATTTTTGGACTTTACATCTCCCCCTGTGTGTTTGTCACACGAAGATATTATTACTTTGTTCACCTTGTTATTTGGACTGTTCTGCACCTGCTCTGTTTTTCCCCTTGTGCATTAACTATCTCCTCTGTCCTGCAGAGCGGCCCAGATGTTTTCCA
>NC_140178.1:4372427-4414927 GCF_963971535.1 Notolepis coatsorum
TCGAGGAGAGCTTTGGCCTGTCGTCTCGCGCTTCTCTCTACTCTGCTCTGAAAGGCCGGCGTTAGCCGGTGTTGTGGCGTCGAGATTTTAGCGGCGGAGATTCGGACAATTCCAGTAGTTAACGCAAACGGGGGGGGCGACGGTCCGTCTTTCAATTGAGGGGGAAATGACGGCGCTAACTGAAATGGTTCATATTTTCTTGTTAAATGATTACAATGATTCAATCTCTCAATCACCCCACACGCGCTACTAATCTTCAAAAGGGATTTATTGGACATCATTTGATTAGAAATACCATAATTAGTTACTCGAGTAAAAATACATTCATTATCGCTACAAAAAAAATGCAGCGAGGACTCTCTCGCCTCTTTTTACGAACGGGAAAAGGAAGCGAGTCTTTTCACAGACGAGCGACTCTGCGTGTCAACAGCGGTTTTTGAAATTTGAACATCCTAAATGGCTCAGGTGCGGAGCAATCCTTTAGCAGATATTAGTATAGAGAGTAATGTTTAATTAAACCAGGTTTGAAGATAAAGAGCTCAATACAACCTATGGTTCATAAGCCCCTTCCCTTCCCTGGCCATAAGCTATTGCTCCGCCGCTAATCCTCTTTCACATAACAATATTGCATCAGTACAGCTGAACATTTTTCGCAAGCATTTATAAAATTAGCAAAGAAATTAACTGTCTGCCACTGTGGCAAATTGGATTTTCAAGTTCCCCCTTCCCCGTGTGATAGTGTACACCCAGGCTGCCACCTACAGCACGGCGGGAGAGGCTGGATGTATACATGTGTATATATGTGGAGGCTGCTCTGTTCCCAGTTCAGTTCTTATTTCCTCTTAAAATACGTTCGGCAATTTTAATAAAATCCCAAATCAAATGTAAGGGAATAAATAATATTACAAACAATGTAATTTAAGGTTAAAACCAATTTTAAATATATATAAATATATATATATATAGAAACCAATGTTTCCCCGGTCTATATTTTTAACAGCGGTTGGGCGGCGATCATTTAGTTGATTTCGTTTTTTGACTCTTTTGACAACTTCATCTGTTCATTTTGTTTCTATAGTACAAATCGCTACAGTGTGCTGTTATTGTTACATAAATACTTTGCTGTAAAAATATTCCTTCTACGTGTTGTTGGCACGGTAATGGCTTTGGCACGGTGTGATGTTTGTAATAAATAAAGATTCCTCTATTAGTAAAGACATTCTCACGAGCCGCTGGTATAGAAACACATCCGTTTAATTTGTATTCATCATGTTTTCAATACAGGACTTCTTTCTAACAACAAATATACATATTTCTCGTATATATTTTATACGTGGTAACTGTGATGTGAAGGAAAACAATTAGATAAGTCATGGAAAGAACTGGGAAAAACTCAAATAGGACTCCAACCCCATCATGAATCCTAATGACAAAAAAAACTCACTTCTCTAAAATAACACCAGACCCTAAGGAGAATTCAAAGGGAATCTACATAACGAACCTGTATATAACGGCGCTGTATCCTTTAACTAAACCATTTTTAACTAAATGAGAGAAACCTCACTTGCCTTTTCGAGTTTAAATAAAGGTTTGAAATTGAAAATGTAAATGATCAAGGTAAGTAAAAAAAAATCCCTGAAACACAACTAGAAACAGATATTCACCGGGAAATCCTCGATTCGGTCCGTCACGCTCACCGATTCGACATCTCTCATTGGCCGAAACCTTCCTTGTGTGACTCCTTCCTTTAGTGCGGGGCGCGCTGTCCTTTCACATGAGAGCTGTCCTAAACAACATGCGTAACACCAATGCGAGCGGCCAGGGACACCACGCGAGTGGCCAGAGACACCACGCGAGTGGCCAGAGACACCACGCGAGTGGCCAGAGACACCACGCGAGTGGCCAGAGACACCCCGCGAGTGACCAGAGACACCACGCGAGCGGCCAGAGACACCACACGAGTGACCAGAGACACCCCGCGAGTGGCCAGAGACACCCCGCGAGTGACGAGAGACACCACGCGAGTGGCCAGAGACACCACGCAAGTGGCCAGAGAGACACCACGCGAGTGACCAGAGACACCACGCGAGTGGGCCAGAGACACCCCGCGAGTGGCCAGAGACACCACGCGAGTGACCAGAGACACCCTGCGAGTGACCAGAGAGACCACGCGAGTGACCAGAGACACCACGCGAGTGACCAGAGACACCCCGCGAGTGGCCAGAGACACCCCGCGAGTGGCCAGAGACACCCTGCGAGTGACCAGAGACACCACGCGAGTGACCAGAGACACCACGCGAGTGGCCAGAGACACCACGCAAGTGGACCAGAGACACCACGCGAGTGACCAGAGACACCCCGCGAGTGACCAGAGACACCACGTGAGTGGACCAGAGACACCACGCGAGTGGCCAGAGACACCACGCGAGTGGCCAGGGACACCACGCGAGTGGCCAGGGACACCACGCGAGTGGCCAGAGACACCACGCGAGTGACCAGAGACACCCCGCGAGTGGCCAGAGACACCACGCGAGTGACCAGAGACACCACGCGTGGTGTCTCTGGCCACTCGCGTGGTGTCTCTGGTCACTCGCGTGGTGTCTCTGGCCACTCGCGTGGTGTCCCTCTCACCTGGTCGTACTGGAGGACGCTAGCAGTCCGTCCTCTCTGCTACGCAACCATTTTTTTTACTTCTTCTCCTGAAGAGCGTTGAGATGGAGGACGTCCTCTTTGCTGTGGGTTTCTTTACTCCTGTTCAGCGACAGAAGAGTTTTTAAAGAAGCGTGTTAGTGTTTCCTGTGGGAACGGGTTCATCTGAAAGCAAAGGTGTTGACGGTGTTGTTATAATATAATGTTATAATATAATGTTATAATGTAATGTTATAATATAATGTTATAATGTAATGTTATAATGTAATGTTATAATATAATGTTATAATGTAATGTTATAATATAATGTTATAATGTAATGTTACAATGTAATGTTATAATGTAATGTTATAATATAATGTTATAATATAATGTTATAATGTAATGTTATAATATAATGTTATAATATAATGTTATAATATACTGTTATAATATAATGTTATAATGTAATGTTATAATATAATGTTATAATGTAATGTTATAATATAATGTTATAATATAATGTTACAATATAATGTTATAATATAATGTTATAATATAATGTTATAATATAATGTTATAATATGTTATAATGTAATGTTATAATGTAATGTTATAATATAATATTATAATATAATGTTATAATGTAATGTTATAATATAATGTTATAATGTAATGTTATAATGTAATGTTATAATATAATGTTATAATATAATGTTATAATGTAATGTTATAATATAATGTTATAATATAATGTTATAATATAATGTTATAATATAATGTTATAATGTAATGTTATAATATAATGTTACAATATAATGTTATAATATAATGTTATAATATAATGTTATAATATACTGTTATAATGTAATGTTATAATGTAATGTTATAATATAATGTTATAATGTAATGTTATAATGTAATGTTATAATATAATGTTATAATGTAATGTTATATAATGTTATAATATAATGTTACAATATAATGTTACAATATAATGTTATAATTAGTGGTGTCAATAGATTAAAAGAAATTAACTAATTAATCTCACAATTTTCTGTAATTAATCTAGATAAAAAATAGCATTTTTCTACTTAAGACCGAAGCTTGTAACAGATATTTACTTGGGTAAAATCATGGAATTAATGTAAAATCAACACAAAGAAAGTATATTTAGATTCAAAGACTATTTTAATAGCTTTCTTTGAATACAGTTTCTCTCCTGTGAAATACACATGTTCAACAAAACCATCAACATCCGAACAAGCAAAGATACTGCTGAAAGTTCAGAACCTTGAAGATTTTTCACTCCATAGATTAATCTAGATTAATTTATTTTAATGCTTTAAATTAATCTCCAAAGTTAAAGCATTCATTTTGACAGCCCTAGTTATAATATAATGTTATAATACTAACCGAGACTTTGCATCATTTCATCCAACTGCTGGTCCTCTTCTACTTCTCTGTAAAGGAAATTAAGATTTTATTATTATTATTAGATTCAAATATATTGTCATCATGCAGCACAAGTAAAGTACAACGGAAATTGTTTTGCCATCCAACCAGAGTGCAAAAGTAACAGTAAAGTGCAACAGTAATATACAATCTACAGGTGACTAAACTGGGTATAAAATATATAGATTAGTACTACTGAGTAATAGTGCTAATCAGATGTATGTACAGAGCTGTAGTATTAATATGTACAGTGATACAGGTATAAAGACACTATGGTAGTAAGTCATACTGGCCAGCAGTGTAACTAGTAAGAGTAGGTAAGGGATATGTACAGATATAGATATAGTATTAATATGTACAGTGATACAGGTATAAAGACACTATGGCAGTAAGTCATACTGGCCAGCAGTGTAACTAGTAAGAGTAGGTAAGAGATATGTACAGATATAGATATAGTATCTACAGGTGTGTAAAAAGGATTATATGCAGGTATGTACAGACAGATGTGGATATATATATATATATATATATATATATATATATATATATATATATATATATATATATATATATATATATATATATATATATATATATATATATATACAGCATTATTGTACATGCTATACAGAGTTATATGGGTTATATGCATGTGTATAAGTAGGCATATATATATACCTACTTATACACATGCATATACTATATATACTATATACTATAAACTATATATACCTGCATATAATCCTTCTACACAGTAAATTTCACAGAGTAAATTTACTCTGCGAAATTTACTGTGTAGAAGGATTATAATATGCAGGTATATATAGTTTATATATGCAGTAAATATAAATATATATACGGTATATAGAGCACTAGTGTACATGCTATCATACAGAGTTATACGGGTAGACTAGTATGGGGTAGATAGTTATGATTACTATGATTAAAAGTTCATACAGTATGGGTAATTATTATTATTATTATTTTTTTTTATCCACTTTTTCTCCCATTTCTATATTTTCTCCCATCCCAATTTCGTATCATCCAATTCAACCCTCCCCTGTCACGAACGCTGTTTCTTGCCTCCCACAAGCCGGCTGCAATGTGGACTAAGTCATTCATAGCACAAGTCCCCTCCGGTACTTGAGGTAACAGCAGTCGCATCTTTTCACCTGCGCAGCTCGATCTCTCAGTGGCGAGGAGTAACGCGTGGGAGGCTCACGCTGCCCCCGACACTTCCTGATTCTACTGCGCAGGCGCACCAACCGACCTGTAGGAGTCGCTGTCCACAACGCCCGATCCCCACCCATCAGTTTCCCACCCCCTAATACGGCCAATGTGTATTAGTATGAACGACCAGCTAAACTGAAAGCAATGTGGAGCGCTGGGCTCGAACAGGCGAGCCCAGCGTCTCCGCATTTGTGGCGAGCGCCTTGCCCACTACGCCACGTAGCCGCCTATTATTATTATTATTATTTAAATCGTCACTTGTCAAGCTGAATACAGTGATAGAAACTAGGGATGCACGATAATTATCGGGCCGATAATTATCGGGCCGATACCAGCAATTATGACGTCATCCCTATAAACCCGATAACGTTATTAATAGCTCCGATAATATAATATATTTTTTGGTAAAAAGAAATGCGGTGTGGGTGAATTGGAATGAAGTGCGTTTGTTTTGACTGTAGGCTCCTCCCGTTTTGTCAGTACTGTGGTACGACTGATAGCGTGTGGTTTAGGAACAGGGCGTTTTACACAAATCCAGCGCTCCCTTTCTTGGCTGTGACGTAGCCACGCAAATTTCTGGAAGCAGCGCGGACGTTAACAACAAAGATGGCCGCGTCGGTACTCGGAATTTCAGAGGAAAAAGTTTGCTTGCTATTTGTAATAAATGCAATGCAGAAGTTCCACAAGGAGGGAAAAGGGCAACAACTTGTAATACATCCAGCCTGACGGGTCACCTGCGGCATCACCACCGCTACGATGGTGTGTTATTGTGTTAACTTAGAAGCCTACGACGACGCGAGGAGCTAAGCAAAGCTAGCCCCTTTCATGGCTGTGATGCAACCCTTGGTTGAATACGCAGTCACTTATTGCTTTGTAGTAGCCAGGTTAATTTGCACCACCAAGGACTGCTTAAAAGCTAGCGGCTTGAGCCCTTGGGTCATTTCTGTCAAACTTCTTTAATTTAGCAAACGACTCGTCAATAGGTACAAGCGTGCTCGCGCCGTCGTCGTGGGCTTTTAACACCGTGGCGGTGGTGATGTTGCAGGTGACTTGTTGTTGTGGTGGTGATGTGAGGTGGTGATGTGTCCACTCAAAGCCTTTTTTTCAAGGCTCCGCTTTGAGAAAAGAAGAACAAAAAGCTTTGAGCGTCTTAGGTTGGATGTATTATAAGTTGTTGATGGATTGTGAATTTTAATTTGGAAAAATAAATATGGTCACTTTATCAGTCAAAACTGTTGTCTTGGCTTTTGTTTCTGTTGTCTGGTTAGGTCATATTTAAGTTAGTGTTAAGTTATTGTCCTGGGAAGTATTTTTATGTATTATTATTGTATTATGATATGTTTTGTTTCATGTTGAAAAAAAAATTTATAAAAAAAAAGTATATACATTAAAAAAAAATTATAATACAATAAATATCGGTTATCGGTATCGGTTATCGGCTTGAGGAGCATAAAGTTATCGGTATCGGTGTCAAAAAAACAATATCGTGCATCCCTAATAGAAACCACACTATTCTACATCCGATTTGGATGACACTGCATCCGTTATGACTCTGGTCAGGTCGACGACCATAACAAGGTGTGTAGAGTCAGTGACCTCAGTCTGTCTTCATCCAGTCCGTCCACGACGGCGTTCCTTCCGTTCACGATCTCCACCAGTCGGTCCATCAGCCTGGTCTCCTGCTGGTGCTCCTCCACGGACTTCAGGTGATCTGTTGTGGCCAGTTTACACCAAGTTTACACCAAGTTTACACCTAGTTTACACCGAGTTTACACCTAGTTTACTGTTTACACCAAGTTTACTGTTTACACCAGTGGGGGACATGAGGTCTCTCACCTGGGGGGACATGAGGTCTCTCACCTGGGGGGACATGAGGTCTCTCACCTGGGGGGACATGAGGTCTCTCACCTGGGGGGACATGAGGTCTCTCACCTGGGGGGACATGAGGTCTCTCACCTGGGGGGACATGAGGTCTCTCACCTGGGGGGACATGAGGAGGGCTCTCACCTGGGGGACATGAGGGCTCTCACCTGGGGGACATGAGGTCTCTTACCTGGGGGGACATGAGGGCTCTCACCTGGGGGGACACGAGGTCTCTCACCTGGGGGGACATGAGGAGGTCTCTCACCTGGGGGGACATGAGGAGGTCTCTCACCTGGGGGACATGAGGTCTCTCACCTGGGGGACATGAGGTCTCTCACCTGGGGGGACATGAGGTCTCTCACCTGGGGGACATGAGGGCTCTCACCTGGGGGGACATGAGGAGGTCTCTCACCTGGGGGACATGAGGTCTCTCACCTGGGGGGACATGAGGAGGTCTCTCACCTGGGGGACATGAGGTCTCTCACCTGGGGGGACATGAGGAGGTCTCTCACCTGGGGGACATGAGGTCTCTCACCTGGGGGGACATGAGGGCTCTCACCTGGGGGGACATGAGGTCTCTCACCTGGGGGGACATGAGGTCTCTCACCTGGGGGGACATGAGGTCTCTCACCTGGGGGGACATGAGGTCTCTCACCTGGGGGGACATGAGGAGGTCTCTCACCTGGGGGGACATGAGGTCTCTCACCTGGGGGGACATGAGGTCTCTCACCTGGGGGGACATGAGGAGGTCTCTCACCTGGGGGGACATGAGGTCTCTCACCTGGGGGACATGAGGTCTCTCACCTGGGGGACATGAGGTCTCTCACCTGGGGGACATGAGGGCTCTCACCTGGGGGGACATGAGGTCTCTCACCTGGGGGGACATGAGGTCTCTCACCTGGGGGGACATGAGGTCTCTCACCTGGGGGACATGAGGGCTCTCACCTGGGGGACATGAGGTCTCTCACCTGGGGGGACATGAGGTCTCTCACCTGGGGGGACATGAGGTCTCTCACCTGGGGGGACATGAGGGCTCTCACCTGGGGGGACATGAGGTCTCTCACCTGGGGGGACATGAGGTCTCTCACCTGGGGGACATGAGGGCTCTCACCTGGGGGACATGAGGGCTCTCACCTGGGGGGACATGAGGTCTCTCACCTGGGGGGACATGAGGAGGTCTCTCACCTGGGGGGACATGAGGTCTCTCACCTGGGGGACATGAGGTCTCTCACCTGGGGGGACATGAGGGCTCTCACCTGGGGGACATGAGGAGGTCTCTCACCTGGGGGGACATGAGGTCTCTCACCTGGGGGACATGAGGAGGTCTCTCACCTGGGGGACATGAGGTCTCTCACCTGGGGGGACATGAGGGCTCTCACCTGGGGGGACATGAGGTCTCTCACCTGGGGGGACATGAGGTCTCTCACCTGGGGGGACATGAGGTCTCTCACCTGGGGGACATGAGGTCTCTCACCTGGGGGGACATGAGGGCTCTCACCTGGGGTGTCCATCAGTCTCCGCAGCTCCTCCTCCACGCCCGGCTGCTGTTCCTCCAGATCCACAGTCTTGGCTCTAAAGACGTCCAGAGAGACATCATCATTATTAGGTAAACAGCAGAGACACTGAGGCTACGTTCACACTGCAGGTAAAAATAAAAAAAAGTGGCACAAATCAGATTTTCTTTTGCTCAGATCTGTTTTCGTTCATGACAGTGTGAACAGCGGCACAAATCACATGGAATCTGAGCTTTTCGATTCTGGTTTGGGCCACTTTCATATGTGTGGTGTTACTGTACATCAAGATACAGGTCTGGTTTGTTTTAATGATCTGGCCTCCACTGCATTCAACTTGTAAATTAAACCATCAACTGTGACTTCAGTGTCCTCCATGTTCACGTCCATCATCGTTATCGTTCATTTGCGCATGAGGGTCAATTCAGGAGCAGTGACCCAGTTCACACTGGAATCTGATATTGGGCCACATTTAAAAAAAAATAACATGAACAGCCAAACTAAAATAATTGTATCTGAGCAATAAATCTGAATTGAGTGCTAAGGCCTGCAGTGTGAACGCAGCCAAATAATTTATGCATTTTTTTTTTTTTTTTTTAAACAAACCCAGTATTTGTTGAGTGTAATATATTGGCCAGAGAAACAAACTAGTTCGTAAAAAGGAAGGATTCCATGAAAGGAGATTGTTGATTGAATTGATTGATTGAAAACTTTATTTAACAGATTGCAGAAGGGGTACAATACAGTACGGCTCAATTCACACAATTGTTAACACTTTGAGAGCCAGTCCGTGTTTTCCTTTTTACCCCCTTGAATGCCCAAATCCACTCCAATGTTAATGTTAATATCGCCTAATCTATGTTTTAAATTATGGCTATGTGTCTAATCTGCCCGTCGCTTATCAAAGACTCATTTTCCAGTCAACATTGTCAAAGCAGATTGTTGTAATAACACGAGTAACTCGTGGGTGGCATTCAAAGTGTTAAGGGGATGCAGACCAGAGAAAGTCTTTCGTCTTGTTTACATCAGGGTCCCCCATTTTCAATTGAACACAGCCTAAATCACAATGCGTTGTTACGATACGCAAAAAGGAGGCAGGACTCACATGTACACGAGCTCCGATTCCCTCCGGATGTACATCTGTTTCTTCCTGATGAGGTTGAACCAGTCCACCATCAGGGGGTCCATGAGGACGTCCCCGTCTCCCTCTGAGAGACGAGTCAAAAACACACATCCATGTCTCGTCCCGGCATCACGTGATGTTAGGTTAACACTAGGGATGTCCGATATTATCGGCCTACCGATATTATCGGCCGATATCGGCATTAAAATGTGATATCGGAAATGATCTGTATCGGTTTTCAAATTTCTTTTTTTATTATTATTATTATTATTATTATTATTATTATTATTATTATTATTATTATTATTATTATTATTATTATTATTATTATTTTTTTTTTTTTTTTTTTTTTTTTTTTTTTACATTTATATAACCTTTATTTACCCAGGCAAGCAAGTAAGAACACATTCTGATTTTATTTATTGTCAAAAGTATGCATAATGTTGTGTTAATTCCACAACAAGAGATATAGGGGACCCTGCATATATCGGTATCGGTTGATATTGGTTGATATCGGTATCGGAAATTAAGATTTGGACAATATCGGTATATCGGTATTGGTAAATAAGCCAATATCGAGCATCCCTAGTTAGTTAGTTTTATCGACTGTATATATTACTAAAATGTTTGCACTACATCTCTACCTAATTTTTGCATTTTGTTTGCATTTTTTTGTACTTTAGTTTTGTATATTGTATATTTTGTATATAGTGTTTGGTCTTTATTCTTTAAACTTTTTTACTATATGAAGCACAATCTCAGGAGGCTCATACAGAAGCAAGCATTTCACTGTAATGTACCTTATATGTGACAAATAAAACAAAACTTGAACTTGAAAACTTGAACTTGAAGTGTCAATGTGTGCAACCATAGGTGTAGATTTAGGGGGGGGGGGGGTGCAGGGGACATGGTTAAGTTTAAGTTTTAAGTTTGTTTATTTATTTTTTACCCAGGGACAGTGCACATTAACACATTAGCACAGGACAAGAAGGCCCTACAGAGAGTGGTGCGCTCAGCCGAGCGTACCACGGGTATTGCACTACCTCCCCTGCAGGTTCTATACAACAAGAGGTGCAAATCCAGAGCCTGCAGAATAATGAAAGACCATCACCACCCCAATAACAGCCTGTTCCAGCTGCTGAGGTCAGGCAGAAGCCTGCGAACCCCAGCTACTAGGACAGAGAGACTTCGGCTCAGCTTCTTCCCCCAGGCCATCAGAGCCTTGAACACTGAACACTGAGTGCCACAGAACACTGAACTCTCCACACACAAGCACACATGAGCACACACACGACACGCACGCTGTACACGCTCGCACACTAGCAGCCACTTTAACATGAGCACACACACACACTCATGCTGCACACGCCCACACTTATGGCCACAAAGGAAAGGTCACTTTCAAAATAGTATAGCAACAGTAACAGTGTATTGCACTACCAAAGGACCTAGCATGTCCTCCATGCTCAGTAAATAACTTGTACAAATACCGAGATGCCCCACTATGTTACCTGTTTATTGCACAATGTTGTTTTATTGGATTCTATTATATGTTGTACCACTGTATTGCACATCGTTGCGGGCAAGACCACCCGCATTTCAATGTATACTTATATGCCGTGACAAATAAAACTCTTGACCTGACTTGATTGTGCGCCAAAAACGTGATAATTCGTTATTGCCCGCCATGCGTTGTGCGCCAACAACGAATAAACTCGTTTTTGGGATCAATATTTAATTATTTCGCCATGGCATTCATAATTCATCCAGCCTCCCTCCAGGACTGCAGCTGGACCCTGTCTGATATTGCAACGCCTCAATACCGCCGCCTGGCGGATGTCGGGCGAGTTACACTCCAAGCCAAACCAGAAGTGGCGCTCGGTGCATCGAGGAAATTCCTCCGGCAGTAATATCTTGTTACGTGGATCCAGACAAACACTCGAGTGCATGGGATCGCTTTCGAAACGCAATAATCAATATGATTGGCCGGTGTGAACAGCGACGCCCGTTAACATGGGAGCGAAAGTGAAGCGCTGATCGCCCGCCCGCCTCACCCCCGCGTCCGGTGGGTTTGGGCCTTAACGCGGCAACTTAAGTAATCCCCCAGCGAGCAACTTCACTCTCGAAAAACTCTTAAACCAAAGTCAGCTCTGGAAGAGTGTGGCCAGTAACTTTTATTTTATTTATTTATTTATTTATTTATATAGATAGGCTCTACTCTAATGAAACGATGGCCGAGGCTAAAGCACAGACAGTCACGTTTCATTTCAAGGTCGTTGTATCCACATCGGAACAGGTGACAAATTGAAACGAAAGCACTCCTTGTGTTCCGTGTCTGGCTCCCCATCGCAGCGAGCGGAACATATTTGGACGGATTATGATAATATTAAGAATAAGTAGCGATTTAAGGCGTGACATCAGAGATTCTTATCATGAAATGACTTTCAGACAGTCATCCAGAAACATCACGCTTGTTTTCTTATTTTCACCAGATCAGTCGTAATCACCCGTACGGATGCAAAGGACAGTGAGATGAGGAGCTGAACCGAAGGTGAAGTTTGGTTTGTAAGCAGCAGGAGAAGCCAGCACACAGAAACAGAGGTCATGACCCTGCATGCCCCTTAAGAAAATTATGAAACTATGGAGAGCAAATAGGTATGTGTTTACATTTACATTTAGTCATTTAGCTATGCGCTTTTATCCAAAGAGACTTACAAGTTCCGTCAGGAAGGGTACAACTCTGGCAGCTAAGGGTCAGTAATATTGTTCGTCAAACAGTGTTGAACTTGAGTGTTACAGTCTTGATTGCATAGTAGTATAGAGACATTAGCATAGTAGGTAGTAAATATTCCTTACTTAGTAGCAAAGTGCATAATAGTAATAAGACAGTACGAAGGTTAGTCGTTGTTGAGGCTGGTCTAAAAATATATATATTTATTCTTTTCATTTTTTTTTTTGGATCTACTTTTTCTCCCCATTTTTCTATTTTTCTCCCGTCCACAATTTCGTATCGTCCAATCCTACCCTCCCCTGTCTCGAACGCTGTTGGGCCATGCCTCCCACAGGCCGGCTGCAATGTGGACGAAGCCTTGCATCACGTGTCCCCTCCGGTACTCGAGGAGGCAGCCGTCGCATCTTTTCACCTGCACAGCGCCATCTCTCAGCGGCGGGGGTCTGCGTGGGAGGGTCACGCCGCCCCCGTCGCTTCCTGATTCTACTGCGCAGGCGCACCAACCGACCTGTAGGAGTCGCTGTCCACAACGCCCGATCCCCACCCATCAGTTTCCCACCCCCTAAATGGCCAATGTGTATTAGTATGAACGACCAGCTAAACTGAAAGCAATGTGGAGCGCTGGGCTCGAACAGGCGAACCCAGCGTCTCCAGTATTCGTGGCGAGCGCCTTGCCCACTACGCCACGTAGCCGCCCTCGTGTCTGACTCTTAACCACCAGAACCTGCACGCACTACAACGTGTGACGTATATCATGCCAGTTAAGATAAAATAAGATAAGATAAGATAAGATAAGATATTCCTTTATTGATCCCCTTGGGGGAGTTAGGGTTCAAGATTCAAGATTCAAGAGGTTTATTTGTCACTTACTGTACATACCAGGGCATACAGTGAAATGTGGGTGGTCATGCCCGCATCAATTGTGCAATAATACTAATAATAAAATAGACATAAAAAAAAAGTTGCTAAACATGCTAAATTCCTGAGAAGGCACTGGGTCCTATGTGAACTACAATATACAATACAATTTTAAAGTCCGTCATTATACTATACTTACTATATGTTAACTATACTATACAAGAACCACCTCGGTTCTTTCCTTAAAGTGACCTTTATATTCCTCAGTCCTTTAAAGTGACCTTTATATTCCTCATTCCGTTAAAGTGACCTTTATATTCCTCAATCCTTTAAAGTGACCTTTATATTCCTCATTCCGTTAAAGTGACCTTTATATTCCTCATTCCGTTAAAGTGACCTTTATATTCCTCATTCCGTTAAAGTGACCTTTATATTCCTCATTCCGTTAAAGTGACCTTTATATTCCTCATTCCTTTAAAGTGACCTTTATATTCCTCATTCCGTTAAAGTGACCTTTATATTCCTCATTCCGTTAAAGTGACCTTTATATTCCTCATTCCTTTAAAGTGACCTTTATATTCCTCATTCCTTTAAAGTGACCTTTCCATTATTTGTATGGAAGTATAGGGAAGTATAGTGCAGTATAGGGTACCTTGTGTATACTGTTTACTTTTACTCTTACTCATAGTATACACTCAGATTATTTATTGTAATGTATTAGATTAGATTAGATTATTTAATGACCGCCCAGCCAGGCTGGTGGAATTTGTTGTCAGTGCATTACATTGCATTGTTCCAACATAGAACATATATACCATCACCTACAATACATACATCCTACATGCAGTTAAATACATAGATACATAATTACAAAGACCACAATATCACAGTGTATGTCCATAACAGCAGAGGTAGGGGGGGTTGCTACAGGGAGTGCAGTGTCCGTATGGCAGTGGGTATAACCAATAGGGCAGTGGTTCCCAAAGTCGGGAGGGCCGCGAGATGATTAAAAAAAAATATATATATATATTGTCAGGCCACTGAATTTAGAAGCAGGCCAGGACAGTGTTTCTAGTTGTATTCTAAAATTCTATTCTATTGTATTCTAAAATGTGACTATATGGTTATATATTAACTTAATAAATAAACAAAAACGAAAAATCTACTTATTTCAACGAACATTTCAAACTAAATAACAGATTATGCACATAAAACGCTGAAAACAACCGAAGCAACAATAGTATTTTAATGAGGCTATTATTATTATTATTATTATTATTATTATTATTATTATTATTATTATTATTATTATTATTATTATTATTATTATTATTATTATTATTATTATTATTATTATCATTATTATTTTGCAACAAGTTAGCCCTCTCATAAATAGCACATATAAATGAATAACTAACTTGAACTAACTTAATAGGATTGAAGTGATATTTGGCTTAAAAAATCGGTCGCCTGGCAAAAAAATAAAAGCCTGACGATGTGCATTGGGCCGCGGCTCTCTGACGCCTTATTTTCTGGGTCCCGGCCTGAAAAGTTTGGGAACCCCTGCAATAGGGCATACAGACCCTCATCTGTTTATTTTTGGACCTATTTATGTCCATTGCCTTCCACAATCGAGTCTGCCTGAAACAGAACCACGATGGAAAGAGCAACATGACCTAACCCTCAACAAAAAAATGATACAATGAATGGTCTTTTTTAACTCATTGGACTTGACGCATTCTTATGGCTGTATTGTTTTAAAATCCCAAAGATGTTGAGCATCGGGGGTGAGAAACAAAGGCAGTCAGGCGGGCAGTAGGTGTTTATACATATTTTGTATTTGTCTTTCCTGAAGTTCAAAAGAGCACTGAAATCTCATCTCCTAGCTCCTCACCAATATTTTCCATATGGGCTCCCTTTACAAACTGATGGCTTTCTCTTTTCATAGAGCCTGTATTATTTATCTTTGTTGTATTTTGTAAAACTTTCCTGTCATTATTTGTAGTTTCTTTACTTTTATTTTCACTAAACATGAAGCCGTGTGGCATAAGTGCCCACTTCAGTGTCTATCTGTAGACATGCTTGTATGTATTGTGAATGAATGTTCCTTGTGTGTGTTTGGGTGTCGGGGGGGGGGGGGGGGGGGTTATATTGATGTAATCTGTCCATAATTCCGCTTCTTGGAGAATGCCACATACAAGCCCCCTGGAGGGTTTTTAGGCAATTCTCCTTCACATTTCTTTGTGGATTATATTGTATTATATGTAATTGTTTTTATATGTATAAATAAACAAAACAAACAAGATGACAATTCTTAAACATTTAAGTCAAATGTAAGCTGGCTTAAGCACTCGGGTCTAAAAACTGTCCGTCACTGAGACCAAAAATGATTTATTCTAAACTCCTAAAAACGTGAATCCGTACGGCGCCTCATTTAAACGGCCTGAAACATCGATTTCCTCTGTAGCTAAATACGGACGTTCTAATTGAATTAAACAATTCCCATGGATGACATGCAGTTAACTAGGTGGCCATTTCCTAGTTTCATTTTTATTTCTCTAAGTTTAAGCAATAACAAATTGGTTAAGAGGTTAATAAGGTTTACCCTTTCACTACCACACTACAGAAGGTTAACCCTGTCACTACCACACTACAGACGGTTAACCCTGTCACTACCACACTACAGAAGGTTAACCCGTTCACTACCACACTACAGACGGTTAACCCTTTCACTACCACACTACAGACGGTTAACCCTGTCACTACCACACTACAGACGGTTAACCCTGTCACTACCACACTACAGACGGTTAACCCTTTCACTACCACACTACAGACGGTTAACCCTGTCACTACCACACTACAGACGGTCAACCCTGTCACTACCACACTACAGACGGTTAACCCTGTCACTACCACACTACAGACGGTCAACCCTGTCACTACCACACTACAGACGGTCAACCCTGTCACTACCACACTACAGACGGTTAACCCTGTCACTACCACACTACAGACGGTCAACCCTGTCACTACCACACTACAGACGGTCAACCCTGTCACTACCACACTACAGACGGTTAACTACACATTTAAATAACAAATCGATTCTTACGGGGGAGTACATTTTTTAACCAACAGCGCCGCCAAGGTTGTAGTTGTAAACCCGTCCCGTCTCCGAACATGATTGTCCCGGGCACCACGTGTGGAAGAGAGAGCCAGGTATCAGACAACCAGGACAGGAAGGAGTATATTACCCCGCTGCCCAAACCATGTTGACCTTGAGCAAAGCAATCAGAAGCCCTCTTCACCACTGCTCCTCGGAGAGGGGGGGGGGGGGGGGGGGGGGGGGGACTCCCAGTGGGCCGTCTGCGCCTCTCACCTCATTTGGCTCCTGCTACTAGAGAAGGCCGGTCAGACCCCCCCCCCCTCAGGCTGAGAGGGAGTGCACGGAGCCCAGGTGGTGTAACAGCCAGGGCGCGAGAACAGAACACACCTCCACACTGGGGAGACACTGACGTAGAGGAACCCTCTCATCATAAGTACTGGAACTCTGCTGTTAGTGAGTGAGGTGGTGTCTGGTGCTTCAAGGCATAGAACTGTCTCTCTCTGAAACTCTCCTCTGTTCAGTATTACCTCCTCTCCTCACGGTACTCTCTGGTCCACGGACGACCACTGACACTCTGCTGCACTGCTCTCTACAACCTCTCAGCCCACTGCAAAACAGACATGCAGCGTTCTAAAATGTATGTTGAGTAGGGATGTCCGATATTATCGGCCTACCGATATTATCGGCCGATATCGGCATTCAAATGTGATATTGGAAAATATCGGTATCGGTTTAAAAAATATATATATTTACATTTCTATAACCTTTATTTACCCAGGCAAGCAAGTAAGAACAAATTCTGATTTTATTTATTGTCAAAAGTATGCATAACTGTTACGTTACGTCCTCTTGTGATGTCACAGGGGGGGGTGGGGGGGGGGGTGATACCTGTCTCGCAGCTGCGCAGGGTCCTCTCCATCTCCACGCCCTCCCGCTCCAGGAGGCTCATGCTCGTCTCGATGTCGTCCAGCTCCTTCACGATCTGATCCATGGGCAGGTGGCGAGACCGCGTCTGCTGCTCGGAGCGGAAATGAACAAGTTCAAGTTTCAAGTTCGCTTTTCTTTGTCACGTTATAAAGTACATTACATTACATGTATGAATCACACATAAAGTGAGTTATCGAGAACACACAAATATTATTTATTAAATCTAGAATAATTAAACTTGAAGACATGGTTAGGTTTCAAACACTGTTAATTATGTTTAGGGCAAGAAATAAGACACTGCCTGTGAGGTTTCTGTCCTTGCGCTCTCACTCGTTCTGTTCCTTTAACCACCCTCGCTTTGTTTTCATTCATTTTCTGTCAATTGGTTCTATCCCCTCGTTCACACGTTTCTCCCCGTTGACGTCATCAGAGACGTCGCTGATTGGTTCTCTCACTTCCCCACGCTTTTCAATCACATTCCCCAGCTGTCACTGCTTTCTCCCCGTTGACGTCATCAGAGACGTCGCTGATTGGTTCTCTCACTTCCCCACGCTTTTCAATCAATCGATCCCTCATTATTTATACCCCGTTTTTCCCCACCCTAAGTTGTTGGATCGTCTTGTTTTGTCGCCTTGATTTGTCTCTGGATATTTTTCCCCGTTGCTGTTGCTGCTGCTTTTTTCTCTGTGCTGTTCTCCAGGAATTCCTAGAAGCCTTCGCTTGGATACCTGCTCCCGTGGCGCGCGCTCGCCTCCACTGTTGTTCCAGTTCCAATTACGCATCTCGTCTGGGTGAGTTATCTATTTGACTGTTCTTGACCTATTCCGTTTTTCGTGTGTAAACTTACACTGAAGACTACCACCTTTTTGTCAAACAGTCACTCACCCAGCCATTAGCTATTTTTGCTTGTTCCTTTATGGAATGATATTTTGGGATCTACCATCTCCCTCTGTGTGCTAGCTCACACCGAAGATATTATTTCACAATTGGACTGTGTGTTTACATGAAGAGATTCACTGTGTGTTTGCTCACACCGAAGATATTATTTCACAATTGGACTGTGTGTTTACATGAAGATATTCACTGTGTGTTTACATGAAGATATTCACTGTGTGTTTACATGAAGATATTCACTGGGACTGTGTTTGGATTTAGCTCACTGTGTTGTTAACACGAAGAGTTTTCACTTGGGCTGTTTTTGGAATTGTGCTCTCTGTGTTGTTAACACGAAGAGATTCACTTGGGCTGTGTTTGGAACTGTGCTCACTGTGTTGTTAACACGAAGAATTGTACACCCTGTTCTCCTGCTCGTTTAAGACTGCTCTGTCACTGACTCGCTCCCTCTCTCCCTCTCTCGGTCTCGCAACAACATCTGAGAACCCACCGAGAGGATTCTGCAGAGCGGTTCAGAAGTCAACACCTGCTTCCCAAGACAACCCTCATGGGAGAAGCTGCAGAGCAGCAGAACTTTGCCCCTTGATCATTGTACCTGTCTTGTTTGACCTGCTTTCCCTGTTTCTCTTATTCTTAGTACCAAATAAACAAGCCCTCGTATTTGGCAACTCTGAATCCTACTCTCTTGTGTCGTTGCGTTTGGGGTCGGTGTCAAACCATAACATTACGATCCAACCAACAATATGACGACCCCAGCCGACACAGAGAGGGTCAGAACCGCACTTGCTATTCAAGTCGAGTTGACCAGGGATCACGGTCTCCAATTAGAGCGGGCTGCGGCTGCGGTGCAAGACCTCAGGGACCAGGTCTTGCCTATGCAGGGTTCTATGGCCGCTATGGCGGGACAACAGTCCGAGATTCTCGCCCAGCTTAACTCGCTGGGCGACGCCGTTAATACTTTTCATCTCTCAGACCCTTCAGGAACATTCCCCGCAGCCCCAGCAGATCTCGCACATCGGGAACCCCATCTCTCCGTCCCACGGCTGTTCGACGGTAATCCCGAGGAGTGTGCCACATTCATCATGCAATGTGAGTTGGTTTTCCGTCATCAACCAAGCCGTTTTTCTGCTCATGGGTCCCGAGTTGCTTTTATAACCAACCTACTTTCAGGCCATGCTGCCCAGTGGGTCACTTCCTCCTGGGCAATGGAAGCAGATTTTTTGTTCTCCTACCCAGACTTCGTGGCGGAGCTCCGCAGAGTGTTCCACCATCCAGCCCGAGGTCTGGACCCTGGAGCCCGGTTGGGGACCTTCCGACAAGGGAGCGGCAGGGTGACGGACTATGTCATGGAGTTTCGACTGGCGGCGGTGGAGAGTGGATGGAACGAACCTGCTCTTCGCCTAACCTTCATAAGGGGGCTCAGTGACGCAGTCCGGGACCAGCTCGCTACCAGGGAGGTGCCCGACTCCCTCGAGGAGCCGTTTTTCCCAGTCCCAGCGCCGCGCACCACCTGACCATCTGATGAGCGTCACCCTGGCCTGGGGGGACCAACGTGCCACGGTGGAGGCCCTCATCGACTCTGGGGCAGACGAGAACTTCCTCGACTTCGAGTTTGCCACCCAAGCCAACATACCTCTTGAGGCCCTTGTGAGACCCTTGGAGATCTTTTCATTGGACCAACACCGCCTGGCCGACATCTCTCAACGCACCGGCCCAGTCGTGCTGACCATCGCTGGGAACCACGTCGAGAGAATCCAGTTCCTCATTACCCAATCCCCCCTTGTCCCGGTGGTCCTGGGTAGGCCCTGGCTCGCGCTGCACGAGCCCCACATCGCCTGGTCCTCCGGTACCATCAGGGGCTGGAGCTCCTCCTGTCACGCCCGCTGTCTGCAGGCGGCGTCCTGTCCCCCGCCCCGGAGACCGGCTGGTGAGTTGCCCCCGGACCCCTCGTCCATTCCTCCCGAGTACCACGACCTCATGGAGGTATTCAGCAAGACCAGGGCTCAGGCCCTTCCACCTCACCGCCCCTATGACTGCGCCATCGACCTCCGCCAAGGGGCTCCCCTTCCCGGCAGCCGCCTCTACAGTCTGACTGTCCCGGAGAAGAAGGCGATGGATCTCTACATCTCTGAGTCATTGGAAGCAGGACTCATTCGGCCTTCCTCCTCCCCGGTGGCAGCCGGGTTCTTCTTTGTTGGTAAGAAGGATGGGGACCTGCGGCCCTGCATCGACTATCGTCAGCTCAACGAGATCACCATCAAGAACAAATACCCCCTACCTCTCATGAGCTCCACCTTCGAGCCACTGACCCAGGCCTCGTTCTTCACCAAGCTGGATCTCCGAAGTGCCTACCATCTTGTCCGTATCCGTGAGGGCGATGAATGGAAGACCGCCTTCAAGACCCCCAGGGGCCACTATGAGTACCTTGTGATGCCGTTCGGCCTCACCAACGCCCCGGCGGTATTCCAGGCACTCATGAACGATGTCCTCCGTGACATGCTGGAGGTGTTCGTGGTGGTGTACCTGGACGACATTCTTATCTTTTCCAGGACCCTCGAGGAACACATCCTGCATGTTCGCCGGGTGCTGGAGCGCCTCCTCCACAATCGGCTCTTCGTCAAGGCGGAGAAGTGTTGTTTCCACTCCAACTCCGTCGAGTACCTGGGCTTCATCGTTGAGAAGGGCTTGACCCGAGCGGATCCTCGCAAGATCCAGGCTGTGGAGGATTGGCCGGAACCCACCACTCGGAAGGAGTTACAGAGTTTCCTCGGGTTCGCCAACTTCTACCGAAGGTTCATCCGGAACTACAGTCAAGTGGCGGAGCCTCTTACCAAGCTGACCTCCCCCGCTCTGCCGTTCGACTGGTCCCCAGCGGCATGCGCTGCGTTCCGCTCCCTCAAGAGAAGGTTCACTTCCGCCCCTATCCTGCTCCACCCTGACCCCAAGAGACAGTTCATCGTGGAGGTGGACGCCTCGGATTCTGGTCTGGGCGCTGTCCTATCCCAACGTTCTCCTTCCGACCAGAAGGTACATCCTTGCGCCTTCTACTCGCGTCGCTTCCTCCCCGCCGAGAGGAACTACGACACCGGCAATCGGGAGCTACTGGCGGTCGTGGCTGCGCTGGAGGAGTGGCGTCATTGGCTAGAGGGTGCCGAGGAGCCTTTTACCATCTGGACGGACCACAAGAACCTAACGTTCATCCGCGCTTCCAGGCGCCTTAACGGTCGGCAGGCGAGATGGGCCAGTTTCCTCAGTCGGTTCGACTTCTCGCTGACCTTCCGCCCCGGTTCCCGCAACACGAAGGCCGACTCTCTGTCCCGGATGCACTCCAAGGGGGCTCCACCCTCTGAGGTCCCATCTCCCATCATCCCGGAGGCCCGAGTGGTTGGAGCCATCACCTTGGGCATCGAGGGTGTGGTGAGGCGTGCCCTTCGCTTCCAACGTGCTCCAAGCAACGTCCCTAGGAGCCGTCTCTTCGTCCCCGACTCTGTCCGGTCCCAGGTACTGCTGTGGGGCCATACCAGCCGGTTCGCCTGCCACCCAGGCGTCCATCGCACGTTCTCCTTCCTGGCTCGTCGTTTCTGGTGGCCCACCATGCGGAACGACGTCAAGGAGTTCGTCTTGGCCTGCGCGGTCTGTGCCCGCAGCAAGGCCTCTCACCAGGCACCCTCCGGGCTCTTGCAGCCCCTTCCCGTTCCAAGCCGTCCGTGGTCACATGTGGCGCTCGACTTCGTCACTGGTCTACCCTCCTCCCAGGGGAACACCTGCCTTCTGACCGTTGTGGATCGATTCAGCAAGGGGGTCCACCTCGTGGCCCTCTCCAAGCTTCCCTCTGCAGCCGAGACGGCGGACCTCCTGACGCACCACGTGTTCTGCCTTCACGGTTTTCCCCAGGACATCGTCTCTGACCGGGGGCCCCAGTTCACCTCCCAGGTATGGCGGGCTTTCTGCAAAGGATTGGGGGCAACGGTCAGTCTCTCCTCTGGCTATCATCCCCAGACAAACGGGCAGACGGAGAGGATGAACCAGAGCGTGGAGTCTGCTCTTCGGTGTGTGGCAGCCGAGAGGCCGGCATCCTGGAGCCGTTTCCTTCCCTGGGTTGAGTACTCCATCAACTCAATGGTCAGTTCCGCCACCGGCCTCTCCCCTTTTGAGGCCTCCCTGGGCTACCAGCCCCCTCTTTTTCCCGCACTGGAGACGGAAGTGGCAGTTCCCTCCGTGCAGGTCCACCTCGACCGCTGCCGTCGAGTTTGGGAGATCACCAGGACCGCGCTGCTCCGGACATCTGAGCGCGCCTGTCGTGGTGCCGACCGGCGCCGGGTTCCCGCGCCGACTTACCGCCCTGGGCAGAGGGTGTGGCTCTCCGCGAAGGACCTCCCGCTACGGTCCTCGGCCAAGAAGCTCAACCCCCGCTTCGTCGGGCCTTTCGAGGTCCTGAAGGTACTCAGTCCGGCGGCCCTGCGCCTGAAGCTTCCTGCATCCATGCACATCCACCCCGTGTTCCATGTCTCCCGGGTTAAGCCCGTCTCCCTCTGTCCCCTTATGCCTCCGGCTCCTGATCCGCCGCCTCCTGTGCTAGTGGATGGTCACCCCCAGTGGCAGGTCCGCCGGTTGATGGGCGTTCGTCGGCGGGGCCGGGGGTTCCAATACCTGGTGGACTGGGAGGGCTACGGCCCTGAGGAGCGTAGCTGGGTCTCCCGGCAGCTCATCGTGGATCCCGGCTTGATCACCGACTTCCATCGGGCCCATCCTGACGAGCCGGGTCGGCCTGGTCGCCGGGTGGCTCCCGTGGAGGGGGGGGTACTGTGAGGTTTCTGTCCTTGCGCTCTCACTCGTTCTGTTCCTTTAACCACCCTCGCTTTGTTTTCATTCATTTTCTGTCAATTGGTTCTATCCCCTCGTTCACACGTTTCTCCCCGTTGACGTCATCAGAGACGTCGCTGATTGGTTCTCTCACTTCCCCACGCTTTTCAATCACATTCCCCAGCTGTCACTGCTTTCTCCCCGTTGACGTCATCAGAGACGTCGCTGATTGGTTCTCTCACTTCCCCATGCTTTTCAATCAATCGATCCCTCATTATTTATACCGCGTTTTTCCCCACCCTAAGTTGTTGGATCGTCTTGTTTTGTCGCCTTGATTTGTCTCTGGATATTTTTCCCCGTTGCTGTTGCTGCTGCTTTTTTCTCTGTGCTGTTCTCCAGGAATTCCTAGAAGCCTTCGCTTGGATACCTGCTCCCGTGGCGCGCGCTCGCCTCCACTGTTGTTCCAGTTCCAATTACGCATCTCGTCTGGGTGAGTTATCTATTTGACTGTTCTTGACCTATTCCGTTTTTCGTGTGTAAACTTACACTGAAGACTACCACCTTTTTGTCAAACAGTCACTCACCCAGCCATTAGCTATTTTTGCTTGTTCCTTTATGGAATGATATTTTGGGATCTACCATCTCCCTCTGTGTGCTAGCTCACACCGAAGATATTATTTCACAATTGGACTGTGTGTTTACATGAAGAGATTCACTGTGTGTTTGCTCACACCGAAGATATTATTTCACAATTGGACTGTGTGTTTACATGAAGATATTCACTGTGTGTTTACATGAAGATATTCACTGTGTGTTTACATGAAGATATTCACTGGGACTGTGTTTGGATTTAGCTCACTGTGTTGTTAACACGAAGAGTTTTCACTTGGGCTGTTTTTGGAATTGTGCTCTCTGTGTTGTTAACACGAAGAGATTCACTTGGGCTGTGTTTGGAACTGTGCTCACTGTGTTGTTAACACGAAGAATTGTACACCCTGTTCTCCTGCTCGTTTAAGACTGCTCTGTCACTGACTCGCTCCCTCTCTCCCTCTCTCGGTCTCGCAACAACATCTGAGAACCCACCGAGAGGATTCTGCAGAGCGGTTCAGAAGTCAACACCTGCTTCCCAAGACAACCCTCATGGGAGAAGCTGCAGAGCAGCAGAACTTTGCCCCTTGATCATTGTACCTGTCTTGTTTGACCTGCTTTCCCTGTTTCTCTTATTCTTAGTACCAAATAAACAAGCCCTCGTATTTGGCAACTCTGAATCCTACTCTCTTGTGTCGTTGCGTTTGGGGTCGGTGTCAAACCATAACACTGCCAGAAAAACGACAAAATCTTTTTCATTTAGAAAGTGAGTTTAGTAGGAGAAAATACAATTTTAAACATCAGTTTGCACGTACCACACTTAAACAGATGTGTCCTTCAGTTATTGGTGTAAAGTTGTGGAATTCTCTCCACAGCGAGCTTAAGGGATGTAATAGTGTTTATCAATAAAAAAAAAATTATAAAAAATATATATTTAGTCCGTATGAAAATCAAATGTGATCTGAATAGTGAGATCTTTTCTTTTCTTTTATTCTTCTCTTTCTTTTATTCTTTATTCTTTATCATTATTATTATTATTATTATTATTTAATTTTTTATTGTTTAACTGTGGATTGTGTGTTTCTTTTATGATGGTATAAATTATTATTTGTGTAAATTAGGTTGTACGCCGACCATTAAGTAAATACTTGTTTAGTTTAGGAACAAGGGGCAGATAACTATAAGATTTATTCTTCTTCCTGCTCCTTTTGTCCATGGAATGTTATTTATGATTGTGTAATGAAGAAACTATGATTGTATGATTCCATGTGGCAAATAAAAACTCTGAACTGAACTGAACTGAACTGAACTGTACATTACAGTGAAATGCTTGGTTCTGCATGAGCCTCCTGAGAATGTGCTTCATATCATACAGTAAAAAACTAAATAAGTAAAAGAGGAATACAGTCCCAACACTATACAGATATACAATATACAACCTAACTACAAACATGCAAACTTTAAAACAAATGCAAAATGCAAAGATGAGGTCGTATGGATGTAGCGCAAATCTCTTTAATAAATGGATAAATATGATGTAGTGTTAAAGTGTTTAAAGTGTCTAAAGTGAGTGTTAAAGTGTTTGTTTAAAGTGAGTGTGTGTGTGTGTGCGTGTGTGTGTGTGCGTGTGTGTGTGTGCGTGTGTGCATGCGTGCGTGTGTGCGTGCGTGCGTGCGTGCGTGCGTGCGTGCGTGTGTGCGTGCGCGTGTGTGTGTGTGTGTGTGTGTGTGGACACATGCTCTAAATGACCGAGGAGCGAGGACGCCATGATCTGCCAAATCAGATTTTTTCACAACCTATGTTTTGATAATGCGTTAAACGTTGCGGTGTGTGGATGTGAGTTTAAAGTGAGTGTGTGTGTGTGGATGTGTGTTTAAAGTGAGTGTGTGCGTGTGGATGTGTGTTTAAAGTGAGTGTGTGCGTGTGGATGTGAGTTTAAAGTGAGTGTGTGCGTGTGGATGTGAGTTTAAAGTGAGTGTGTGTGTGTGTGGACGTGTGTTTAAAGTGAGTGTGTGCGTGTGTGTGGATGTGAGTTTAAAGTGAGTGTGTGTGTGTGTGTGGATGTGTGTTTAAAGTGAGTGTGTGTGTGTGGACGTGTGTTTAAAGTGAGTGTGTGTGTGTGGATGTGTGTTTAAAGTGAGTGTGTGCGTGTGGATGTGTGTTTAAAGTGAGTGTGTGCGTGTGGATGTGTGTTTAAAGTGAGTGTGTGTGTGTGGATGTGTGTTTAAAGTGAGTGTGTGTGTGTGTGGATGTGAGTTTAAAGTGAGTGTGTGCGTGTGGATGTGTGTTTAAAGTGAGTGTGTGTGTGCGTGTGGATGTGAGTTTAAAGTGAGTGTGTGTGTGTGGATGTGTGTTTAAAGTGAGTGTGTGCGTGTGGATGTGTGTTTAAAGTGAGTGTGTGCGTGTGGATGTGAGTTTAAAGTGAGTGTGTGCGTGTGGATGTGTGTTTAAAGTGAGTGTGTGCGTGTGGATGTGAGTTTAAAGTGAGTGTGTGTGTGTGGATGTGTGTTTAAAGTGAGTGTGTGCGTGTGGATGTGTGTTTAAAGTGAGTGTGTGCGTGTGGATGTGTGTTTAAAGTGAGTGTGTGTGTGTGGATGTGTGTGTTTAAAGTGAGTGTGTGCGTGTGGATGTGTGTGTTTAAAGTGAGTGTGTGCGTGTGGATGTGTGTTTAAAGTGAGTGTGTGCGTGTGGATGTGTGTTTAAAGTGAGTGTGTGTGTGTGGATGTGAGTTTAAAGTGTTTAAAGTGAGTGTGTGCGTGTGTTTAAAGTGAGTGTGTGCGTGTGGATGTGTGTGTGTGTGTGTGTGTGCAATGAGTGTCGATGGATGGGTTGATAGAGTTACATAGAGTCAGTTGCAACCGTTACGACTGAAATGCTTCACGTGAGAAAAATAAAAACAAAAAAAAATTTATAGACGTTCTTCTTCAGATGCTTCCGCTGTGAGCCCCGATTTCACCGCGCGAACGCAAAACGGAGGCACACAGTATTTGCATCGCTGTTAATTAAGCTCTTAAGAGACTTAATGGAGGGAACTTACAGCGGAGGGTGACCTCGTTTCAGACCTGGAGGCGTCGGCGGGTGACAAATACTTTCCCTTTTTAGAACCTGAGAGAGGAAGATGAAATAGGATTAATTACGCCTTTCATGGCGTCTGTTCAGGAAAAGCATTGTCACATGTGACTTAACTTGATTTATTTTCAGTTAAGGACATATTTGCGTCGCGTTAAAGAGACTAAGAATACGTCGACGTGACGGTTCGGGGGGCCAAGTATCTGGTTATCGGTGATAAACGTTAAAGGGGCCACAAAGAGCCCGACCTGCGGGGGTCCTGGTGGGAGGGACCGGAGCGCTCGGAGGGGAGCTGGTAGACTCCAGAGCCGGCCGGCTGGAGGGGGATCGAACAGGCGTGGTGGTGGTGCTCCCAGGCATCAGGTCTGAAACAGAGAAGACAGAATGAACACAGTGCTACACTAGAGACGGCTCCACGGTTTCAGACGATATACCGCAACCTGTGAGTTACTGTGGTGGTGTGTTACTTGGTGTTGAGACATCCGCTGACTACATTACTTGCCCACCACTGGTGTATGCATTCTTTTTTTTTTCCTTAGAAATAAAACCAATTTATTGAATTTTCGCATATTTTCGTTCATCAAATAAAAAAAATACTCTAATTTGTAAAATACTAAGCGTTCTATCAATACTTAGTCAGACAAAATTATAAACTGGACGTGTCTGCGTGGACAGCAGGTCTATTGTATAGGTTGCAGTACAGAGTAGCGTAAGTTTCACTTTCATTTAGAGAGAAAGGAGAGAAAGACGACGTTTCAGATTAAACCCACACATCAGCTCGACTGGAGAGGAGCTCAGAGGACCAGTCCAGACCAGCAGCAGTATGTTTGACAGGAGAAGAGCTCAGAGGACCAGTCCAGACCAGCAGCAGTATGTTTGACTGGAGAGGAGCTCAGAGGACCAGTCCAGACCAGCAGCAGTATGTTTGACTGGAGAGGAGCTCAGAGGACCAGTCCAGACCAGCAGCAGTATGTTTGACTGGAGAGGAGCTCAGAGGACCAGTCCAGACCAGCAGCAGTATGTTTGACTGGAGAGGAGCTCAGAGGACCAGTCCAGACCAGCAGCAGTATGTTTGACTGGAGAGGAGCTCAGAGGACCAGTCCAGACCAGCAGCAGTGTGTTTGACTGGAGAGGAGCTCAGAGGACCAGTCCAGACCAGCAGCAGTATGTTTGACTGGAGAGGAGCTCAGAGGACCAGTCCAGACCAGCAGCAGTGTGTTTGACTGGAGAGGAGCTCAGAGGACCAGTCCAGACCAGCAGCAGTATGTTTGACTGGAGAGGAGCTCAGAGGACCAGTCCAGACCAGCAGCAGTATGTTTGACTGGAGAGGAGCTCAGAGGACCAGTCCAGACCAGCAGCAGTATGTTTGACTGGAGAGGAGCTCAGAGGACCAGTCCAGACCAGCAGCAGTATGTTGCTACATTGATCCGTCATTGATTTGTCAATGAACGATAGAAAATTGACAGAAGGTATTACTGTCTGTTGGTTTATTTTTTAAATTAGAACATAACATCAACTCTGTCTGTCCAACAAATGGATGCTAGTCATTGAAAATTAATTAAAAACGTTCTCCATAGAGCCCTGTTGTACTTCTTTAGCGCAGCAACTCGCGCAGGTCCGGGGAGCAACTTAGTCACGTGACTCTGAGTTGGTATCGCTGATTGGCTCGAACACGGTATGTTTGTATACAGCGAACAGGTCTATATTGTGCGATAATAAAAAAGAAAAAGAAACTCACCCAGGTTTCCGGAGCGAGGGGAGGGTTTCTGGGGCGAGAGGTCAGTGAGCCCGGCAGACGGACCACACAGAGGAGAGCTGACTGGAGACGTCACGGGCGTCCAGGCCGGGGGAGACCTGGTGGGGCTGATGCGGGCGTCGGAGGAGGAGGAGGGGGGCCTGGAGGAGGAGACCTCGGGTTTATGGTGGCGCTCGGTGGTGACTGGTCCGTCCTGGGGTTCTGGGGTTCTGGGAGTAGGAGAACGTCAAATGAATCCTAGGAGCGTGAGATGTTTAAACAGGAACAGGTACAGATGTACGTGTACATATATCCCAAAATCTACCATTGTTTGTTCTTATCTACTGAATAGAACGGAAGTACAAAAAAACAGGGTCAGCCCTATGTTCCATTAGCCCTATGATCCATTAGCCCTATGTTCCCTCAGCCCTATGATCCATTAGCCCTATGTTCCATTAGCCCTATGTTCCCTCAGCCCTATGATCCATTAGCCCTATGATCCATTAGCCCTATGTTCCCTCAGCCCTATGTTCCATTAGCCCTATGTTCCCTCAGCCCTATGTTCCTACAGCCCTATGTTCCTACAGCCCTATATTCCTACAGCCCTATGTTCCATTAGCCCTATGTTCCATTAGCCCTATGTTCCATTAGCCCTATGTTCCATCAGCTCTATGTTCCATTAGCCCTATGTTCCCTCAGCCCTATGTTCCTACAGCCCTATGTTCCTACAGCTCTATTTTCCATTAGCCCTATGTTCCTACAGCCCTATGTTCCTACAGCCCTATGTTCTCACAGCCCTATGTTCCATTAGCCCTATGTTCCTACAGCCCTATGTTCCATTAGCCCTATGTTCCTACAGCCCTATGTTCCATTAGCCCTATGTTTCATTAGCCCTATGTTCCATTAGCCCTATATTCCATTAGCCCTATGTTCCATTAGCCTTATGTTCCATTAGCCCTATGATCCATTAGCCCTATGTTCCATTAGCCCTATGTTCCATTAGCCCTATGTTCCCTCAGCCCTATGTTCCATTAGCCCTATGTTCCATTAGCCCTATGTTCCATTAGCCCTATGTTCCATTAGCCCTATGTTCCATTAGCCCTATGTTCCATTAGCCCTATGTTCCATTAGCCCTATGTTCCTACAGCCCTATGTTCCATTAGCCCTATGTTCCATTAGCCCTATGTTCCATTAGCCCTATGTTCCATTAGCCCTATGTTCCTACAGCCCTATGTTCCATTAGCCCTATGTTCCCACATGCCTACATCTATCTAGCGTTAAACTAAGGATCTAGCGTTAAACTAAGGATCTAGTGTTAAACTAAGGATCTAGCGTTATGAGTTCAGGCTCGGTCAGACCGGGACAGAGCTAACGGCTGCACACTGAACAATAACAGAGAGGGGCGATGGAGGTCAACTCTGCACTCCAGTGAGTGAATACATGTAGGAGAGGCTCAGCGGCCCGGTCTCAAGGTCACATGTAGGGTCAACAGGACTTGTTTGACCTCTGTGAGTTCGCCTGCTTCCCATTGTGTGTGTATATGTGTGTGTGTGTGTGTGTGTGTGTGTGTGTGTGTGTGTGTGTGTGTGTGTGTGTGTGTGTGTGTGTGTGTGTGAGAGGATTAAAGCTGGAGGAACAGACTCACCCGGGGCCAGGTTCAGGTTGAGGCCCAGGCGCGGGCTTTGATCGCCGGGCGTCGTGGACCGGAGCTGCAGCCAGAGACACAAACACGTTAGACGGATCCTTCTAGACCAGGAGGAGCGCACGGCTCAAGCTGTTCTAACGTTCAAGCGGATCCTTCTAGACCAGGAGGAGCGCACGGCTCAAGCTGTTCTAACGTTCAAGCGGATCCTTCTAGACCAGGAGGAGCGCACGGCTCAAGCTGTTCTAACGTTCAAGCGGATCCTTCTAGACCAGGAGGAGCGCACGGCTCAAGCTGTCCCTTTCTATTTACACCAACATTTTGGGAAATTCGCTTATCGTCTCTCCCAAAGGCTACCCGTACATGTCCGCTTCCATTCATTGTGCTAAGCTAGGCTAACGTGCATCCAGATAGCTTTCTACTGAACGCACAGAGAGGAAACTGGTATTTATCTTCTCGTCTCTCTCTCTGGAGAAGAAGGTAAGCTAAGTTCCTCCAAATGTTGGCGTGTTCCTTTAAAAGTGGTTATTAGATTAGATAAGATAAGATAAGATATTCCTTTATTGATCTCCTTGGGAAAATTCTGGCATCATAGCAGAGGGGGGAGGGGAGGTACAGGTATGGGCAGGGTAATAGTAGAAAGACAGATATATGTCATAAGATTTTATCTGAATATAGAAATATGAGAAAAATAAACAGTGTAACCAAAGGTGCAGATGAGGGTCTCTGTGCCCTATTAGTTATATTATACGTTACAATAAATATAGGCAATAAAGAATTTGAAAAGAGTAAAAGTAAACAGTACGTTCAACACTGATGTTGAAAAGGGGTGCAGAATACTCTGTGAGGCTTGAAGAAGTAGTTTGAAAGTCAATTAAAAGAAATATATCACAAAAAAAGAAGTAGTTTGAAAGTATATTTTCTGTAGTGAAGAGGACTGTAAGGCGGTCAAATCTACCGTCACATCTAGTTATAGCATACCATAAAAATAGGACAAATATCGGGATATAATATTTGGATCACATCGCCTGTGTAATTCATCTTCCCCTCCACAGCTGGGATCAATGCGATCGTTCAAACACTTTAAAACACTAGATCATCTTTCATCACTGACCTCATGATGTAAAACCCACTTTATGTTTGTCACTCGATTTGAAATGAGGCCATGTAATAATCTGTAAATCATCTTGGAGTTGGATCCGAGCCCTCGTAAAACACAGTCAATATGGTCATCGGGGGGGATGTGATTTGACACAAGTGACCGGCTATCTCAAGCCCTCCTCCTCCAATCACAACCGCTAGTGACCTATCTCAAGCCCTCATCCTCCAATCACAACCGCTAGTGACCTATCTCAAGCCCTCCTCCTCCAATCACAACCGCTAGTGACCTATCTCAAGCCCTCATCCTCCAATCACAACCGCTAGTGACCTATCTCAAGCCCTCCTCCTCCAATCACAACCGCTAGTGACCTATCTCAAGCCCTCATCCTCCAATCACAACCGCTAGTGACCTATCTCAAGCCCTCATCCTCCAATCACAACCGCTAGTGACCTATCTCAAGCCCTCATCCTCCAATCACAACCGCTAGTGACCTATCTCAAGCCCTCATCCTCCAATCACAACCACTAGTGACCTATCTCAAGCCCTCATCCTCCAATCACAACCACTAGTGACCTATCTCAAGCCCTCCTCCTCCAATCACAACCACTAGTGACCTATCTCAAGCCCTCATCCTCCAATCACAACCACTAGTGACCTATCTCAAGCCCTCATCCTCCAATCACAACCGCTAGTGACCTATCTCAAGCCCTCCTCCTCCAATCACAACCGCTAGTGACCTATCTCAAGCCCTCATCCTCCAATCACAACCGCTAGTGACCTATCTCAAGCCCTCCTCCTCCAATCACAACCGCTAGTGACCTATCTCAAGCCCTCATCCTCCAATCACAACCGCTAGTGACCTATCTCAAGCCCTCCTCCTCCAATCACAACCGCTAGTGACCTATCTCAAGCCCTCATCCTCCAATCACAACCGCTAGTGACCTATCTCAAGCCCTCATCCTCCAATCACAACCGCTAGTGACCTATCTCAAGCCCTCATCCTCCAATCACAACCGCTAGTGACCTATCTCAAGCCCTCATCCTCCAATCACAACCACTAGTGACCTATCTCAAGCCCTCATCCTCCAATCACAACCGCTAGTGACCTATCTCAAGCCCTCCTCCTCCAATCACAACCACTAGTGACCTATCTCAAGCCCTCATCCTCCAATCACAACCACTAGTGACCTATCTCAAGCCCTCATCCTCCAATCACAACCGCTAGTGACCTATCTCAAGCCCTCATCCTCCAATCACAACCGCTAGTGACCTATCTCAAGCCCTCCTCCTCCAATCACAACCACTAGTGACCTATCTCAAGCCCTCCTCCTCCAATCACAACCACTAGTGACCTATCTCAAGCCCTCCTCCTCCAATCACAACCACTAGTGACCTATCTCAAGCCCTCATCCTCCAATCACAACCGCTAGTGACCTATCTCAAGCCCTCATCCTCCAATCACAACCGCTAGTGACCTATCTCAAGCCCTCATCCTCCAATCACAACCGCTAGTGACCTATCTCAAGCCCTCATCCTCCAATCACAACCGCTAGTGACCTATCTCAAGCCCTCATCCTGTACAATCCCTTTAAAAAAAAAAGTGCATTTGGCCAGGCCGTCTTCTCATACAGAGCATCCCACCAATGGAACTCAATTCCTCAAACAATTAGAGTGTCCACATCATACCATTCATTCAAGTGCAGGGTTAGGGAATGGCTCATTGAAAATAATATGTCATGATGTGCTCTGTCCTTGTGTCCATGACTGTATTGTGACCTGTATATCCCTATCGTATGTTCTATGTGCTTTTGTTGTGTTTTTATTCTAATGTTATTTATCTTGATATTATTCTGTTTTTATTGCTAACCCTTTTTTTCACACAGGATTTGAGCCTGTACCTTCTGGCAGGAGGGGGACTGCCAATGGAAATTTGCCTTTTGGCTAAAATTGGGTGCATTTACATCTGTAAAATGTTTTATTAATGTACGCTGTCCCCCTTGAACAAATAAAGTAAACCTAACCTAACCTAAAGGCCCAGGACACTCCTCCGAGTTTACTACACCGCTTTGCCGGGGAACTGTTTCCAATCGCAGTGGAAAGAGGAGGGTTCACCACCAGCAAGACAGGACAACAACTTTCCGAGTAGTAAAAAAAATAAAACGATAATTATGTCAGACAGTCTGGAGAGCTTGATTTATGACGCGATGTCATTTTGGGACCGGTACCGGTGGTCCCGTCGGGTGGAATGGGGTTAATTAAAGGAACACGCCAACTTGTTCTGCCGTCTTACCTCTGGTGCCGCTGTAGACAGCCGTGGGCCTCGAGCCGCCGTCTTTGTTGACGGCCTGCAGACGTGGTGGATCCTGGGGACTGCTGGTCTGGTGGGTGGCGGAGGCCTGGAGTCCTGCTGGGTCCGGACCGGGCCTGGTCTGGTGGGCGGAGGCCTGGCCCGCCTGGCTTCCTGCTGGGTCCGGACCGGACCTGGTCTGGTGGGCGGAGGCCTGGAGTCCTGCTGGGTCCGGACCGGACCTGGTCTGGTGGGCGGAGGCCTGGCCCGCCTGGAGTCCTGCTGGGTCCGGACCGGGCCTGGTCTGGTGGGTGGAGGAGGCCTGGCCCGCCTGGCGTCCTGCTGGGTCCGGACCGGGCCTGGTCTGGTGGGCGGAGGCCTGGCGTCCTGCTGGGTCCGGACCGGGCCTGGTCTGGTGGGCGGAGGCCTGGCGTCCTGCTGGGTCCGGACCGGGCCTGGTCTGGTGGGCGGAGGCCTGGCCCGCCTGGTGTCCTGCTGGGTCCGGACCGGGCCTGGTCTGGTGGGCGGAGGCCTGGAGTCCTGCTGGGTCCGGACCGGGCCTGGTCTGGTGGGTGGAGGCCTGGTGGCCCGCCTGGCGTCCTGCTGGGTCCGGACCGGGCCTGGTCTGGTGGGTGGAGGAGGCCTGGCCCGCCTGGCGTCCTGCTGGGTCCGGACCGGGCCTGGTCTGGTGGGTGGAGGAGGCCTGGCCCGCCTGGCGTCCTGCTGGGTCTGGACCGGGCCTGGTCTGTCCCACGCCGGGCCTGGCAGCAGCTGTGTACGGCTCCTCTCCGAACCTGGGGAGAGAAAAAGAAAACACACTCACCACCGTCAGTGTTCAAGAAAACCACGAGGGACAGTTTGGAAGAACAATAGAAACAGAAATTAATCGGGGGAACTTCTTCAATCAATATCTGAAATACTAACCTTCATACTGTCTTTTACTAGTATGCACTTTGCTACTAAGGAATCTTGCCTATATTACTACCTACTGTGCTCATCTATAATACTACTATGCACTCAAGTCTGTAGCACTCGGGTTTGACACTGTTTGACTTACTGACCCATAGCTGCCAAAGTCGTTCCCTTCCTTCCTGCTGACCTGTTGTACAGAACTAGTAAGTGGCTTTGGATAAAAACGTTCAGCTAAATGACTAAATGTAAATGTGAATATTAACAGTTTATGGGATAAGACTAAATTAACGTTTTCCAATCCTTATTTCTCAAACACCATGTGATAATAAGTAAGGGATAATGTATAGCTATAATCGGTCATTGTCGCAAAATAATTGACCGACACAGAGTTTAGAATACAGAGCCGCCTCGCCGAGGTGTTCTAAACGTCAGTGAAGGTCAATTATTTTGCGACAATGACCGAGTATAGCTATACATTATCCCGCTTATTACAGGGCTAACTTACTAACAATATACCTAATTCATTTTACACCATCGACAAGACGAGATCAAATGCAGACGCAGTTGTTCTGTGGCTCTGTCAGCCCAAATAAAGTGATTATTATTATCGCCGGCAGCCGGCAGGTGTGTCTGATTGCACTGATGCAGTGTGTGTCAGTGGGCTTGATTGCTCCAGCTGCGAAAAGCAATAATCACCGGTGGTTATTGCGCGTTGCCCATGGCAGCGGTCAGTTATCGAAAAATTATTCACCGCTGTCAGGGGCTATTGACCAATCACAATCAAGCATTTCGGCGAATGTGAAAACGCCATGTAATAACATGTGATAATAACATGTGATAATAACATGTGATAATGACTAAGGAGATTATAGAAGTTAACCGTCTTTCCACCATCTCTTCAACATTAGCCACCAGGGCTGGGTCGTACTCTTCCTGCTGACCTGTTGTACAGAACTTGTAAGTCGTGTTGGATAAGAGCATCAACTAAATGACTAACTGTAAATGTGAATGTAAATGTGAGTGTAAATGAATACTAGGGCTGCACCATTAATTGAAAAATAATCGCGATCTCGATTCATAGACCCATGCGATCTCAACTAACCCTAACCCTAATGAACACATTAAAACTAACCCTAACCCTAATGAACACATTAAAACTAACCCTAACCCTAATGAATACATTAAAACTAACCCTAACCCTAATGAACACATTAAAACTAACCCTAATGAACACATTAAAACTAACCCTAACCCTAATGAATACATTAAAACTAACCCTAATGAATACATTAAAACTAACCCTAACCCTAATGAACACATTAAAACTAACCCTAACCCTAATCAATACATTAAAACTAACCCTAACCCTAATGAACACATTAAAACTAACCCTAACCCTAATGAACACATTAAAACTAACCCTAACCCTAATGAACACATTAAAACTAACCCTAACCCTAATGAATACATTAAAACTAACCCTAACCCTAATGAACACATTAAAACTAACCCTAATGAACACATTAAAACTAACCCTAACCCTAATGAATACATTAAAACTAACCCTAATGAATACATTAAAACTAACCCTAACCCTAATGAACACATTAAAACTAACCCTAACCCTAATCAATACATTAAAACTAACCCTAACCCTAATGAACACATTAAAACTAACCCTAACCCTAATGAACACATTAAAACTAACCCTAACCCTAATGAACACATTAAAACTAACCCTAACCCTAATGAATACATTAAAACTAACCCTAACCCTAATGAACACATTAAAACTAACCCTAACCCTAATGAACACATTAAAACTAACCCTAATGAACACATTAAAACTAACCCTAACCCTAATGAACACATTAAAACTAACCCTAACCCTAATGAACACATTAAAACTAACCCTAACCCTAATGAACACATTAAAACTAACCCTAACCCTAATGAACACATTAAAACTAACCCTAACCCTAATGAACACATTAAAACTAACCCTAACCCTAATCAATACATTAAAACTAACCCTAACCCTAATGAACACATTAAAACTAACCCTAACCCTAATGAACACATTAAAACTAACCCTAACCCTAATGAACACATTAAAACTAACCCTAACCCTAATGAACACATTAAAACTAACCCTAACCCTAATGAACACATTAAAACTAACCCTAACCCTAATGAACACATTAAAACTAACCCTAACCCTAATGAACACATTAAAACTAACCCTAACCCTAATGAACACATTAAAACTAACCCTAACCCTAATCAATACATTAAAACTAACCCTAACCCTAATGAACACATTAAAACTAACCCTAACCCTAATGAACACATTAAAACTAACCCTAACCCTAATGAACACATTAAAACTAACCCTAACCCTAATGAATACATTAAAACTAACCCTAACCCTAATGAACACATTAAAACTAACCCTAACCCTAATGAACACATTAAAACTAACCCTAACCCTAATGAATACATTAAAACTAACCCTAACCCTAATGAACACATTAAAACTAACCCTAATGAACACATTAAAACTAACCCTAACCCTAATGAACACATTAAAACTAACCCTAACCCTAATGAACACATTAAAACTAACCCTAACCCTAATGAACACATTAAAACTAACCCTAACCCTAATGAACACATTAAAACTAACCCTAACCCTAATGAACACATTAAAACTAACCCTAACCCTAATGAACACATTAAAACTAACACTAACCCTAATGAATACATTAAAACTAACCCTAATGAATACATTAAAACTAACCCTAACCCTAATGAATACATTAAAACTAACCCTAATGAACACATTAAAACTAACCCTAATGAATACATTAAAACTAACCCTAACCCTAATGAATACATTAAAACTAACCCTAATGAATACATTAAAACTAACCCTAATGAATACATTAAAACTAACCCTAACCCTAATGAATACATTAAAACTAACCCTAATGAACACATTAAAACTAACCCTAACCCTAATGAACACATTAAAACTAACACTAACCCTAATGAATACATTAAAACTAACCCTAATGAACACATTAAAACTAACCCTAATGAATACATTAAAACTAACCCTAACCCTAATGAATACATTAAAACTAACCCTAATGAATACATTAAAACTAACCCTAACCCTAATGAATACATTAAAACTAACCCTAATGAATACATTAAAACTAACCCTAATGAATACATTAAAACTAACCCTAACCCTAATGAATACATTAAAACTAACCCTAATGAACACATTAAAACTAACCCTAACCCTAATGAATACATTAAAACTAACCCTAATGAACACATTAAAACTAACCCTAACCCTAATGAATACATTAAAACTAACCCTAATGAACACATTAAAACTAACCCTAACCCTAATGAACACATTAAAACTAACCCTAACCCTAATGAATACATTAAAACTAACCCTAATGAACACATTAAAACTAACCCTAATGAACACATTAAAACTAACCCTAACCCTAATGAATACATTAAAACTAACCCTAATGAATACATTAAAACTAACCCTAACCCTAATGAACACATTAAAACTAACCCTAACCCTAATGAACACATTAAAACTAACCCTAACCCTAATGAACACATTAAAACTAACCCTAACCCTAATGAACACATTAAAACTAACCCTAACCCTAATCAATACATTAAAACTAACCCTAACCCTAATGAACACATTAAAACTAACCCTAACCCTAATGAACACATTAAAACTAACCCTAACCCTAATGAACACATTAAAACTAACCCTAACCCTAATGAACACATTAAAACTAACCCTAACCCTAATGAACACATTAAAACTAACCCTAACCCTAATGAACACATTAAAACTAACCCTAACCCTAATCAATACATTAAAACTAACCCTAACCCTAATGAACACATTAAAACTAACCCTAACCCTAATGAACACATTAAAACTAACCCTAACCCTAATGAACACATTAAAACTAACCCTAACCCTAATGAACACATTAAAACTAACCCTAACCCTAATGAACACATTAAAACTAACCCTAACCCTAATGAACACATTAAAACTAACCCTAACCCTAATGAACACATTAAAACTAACCCTAACCCTAATCAATACATTAAAACTAACCCTAACCCTAATGAACACATTAAAACTAACCCTAACCCTAATGAACACATTAAAACTAACCCTAACCCTAATGAACACATTAAAACTAACCCTAACCCTAATGAATACATTAAAACTAACCCTAACCCTAATGAACACATTAAAACTAACCCTAACCCTAATGAACACATTAAAACTAACCCTAACCCTAATGAATACATTAAAACTAACCCTAACCCTAATGAACACATTAAAACTAACCCTAATGAACACATTAAAACTAACCCTAACCCTAATGAACACATTAAAACTAACCCTAACCCTAATGAACACATTAAAACTAACCCTAACCCTAATGAACACATTAAAACTAACCCTAACCCTAATGAACACATTAAAACTAACCCTAACCCTAATGAACACATTAAAACTAACCCTAACCCTAATGAACACATTAAAACTAACACTAACCCTAATGAATACATTAAAACTAACCCTAATGAATACATTAAAACTAACCCTAACCCTAATGAATACATTAAAACTAACCCTAATGAACACATTAAAACTAACCCTAATGAATACATTAAAACTAACCCTAACCCTAATGAATACATTAAAACTAACCCTAATGAATACATTAAAACTAACCCTAATGAATACATTAAAACTAACCCTAACCCTAATGAATACATTAAAACTAACCCTAATGAACACATTAAAACTAACCCTAACCCTAATGAACACATTAAAACTAACACTAACCCTAATGAATACATTAAAACTAACCCTAATGAACACATTAAAACTAACCCTAATGAATACATTAAAACTAACCCTAACCCTAATGAATACATTAAAACTAACCCTAATGAATACATTAAAACTAACCCTAACCCTAATGAATACATTAAAACTAACCCTAATGAATACATTAAAACTAACCCTAACCCTAATGAATACATTAAAACTAACCCTAATGAACACATTAAAACTAACCCTAACCCTAATGAATACATTAAAACTAACCCTAATGAACACATTAAAACTAACCCTAACCCTAATGAACACATTAAAACTAACCCTAACCCTAATGAACACATTAAAACTAACCCTAACCCTAATGAACACATTAAAACTAACCCTAACCCTAATGAACACATTAAAACTAACCCTAATGAACACATTAAAACTAACCCTAATGAACACATTAAAAGCAGCCTCACCGTGTTTCCGCCGATCTGACCACGAAGCGGCGACTGTTGTTGTTGTTGTTGTTGTTGTTGTTGCAGTTTTCTTCCGCCAGCTTCTTGCAGATGGCCGCTCGGGCTCGACTCTTCTCCTCAGAACCCACCGCCGCCGCTGGGCTCGTCTCCGGCCTCCCGGTGGGATCCGTCGTGGCCCCGGGGAGGAGGGGCCTCCTGGCGGGGGCGGCGCCGGGGGGCGGAGGAGGAGGAGCCTCCACGTCTCCTCGGGGGCCTGGGGTCTGGAAGAACCTCTGCCTCGCCGCCTGCGTCTTCTGGGCCGACACCGACCACGGGGGAGGGGGGACCGCCGGGACCGGGTCGGTGGGCTTCCGGGCGCCGGTCCGGGGGGTCAGAGGGGTCAACAGCACGGAGGGGGAGGAGGGGGAGGGGGAGGGGGAGGAGGGGGAGGAGGAGGAGGGGGAGGGGGAGGGGCGCGAGGCGGGACGGGTTTGACCGGCGGCGGCGCCGCTCTTCGACGCCGTTGAGACGGAGCCGGCGGGGACGTTGTTGTTGTTTTTGACCGCTGGAGGGTCGTTGTCGTTGCTGCAGCCGCTCGGGCCGCTCTGGTGGCCGCGGCAGAGGAAGGTGTCCGGCTCCGTGCCGGGCTTGTACCCCCCCGCGTGGAGCGTGCCGGAGCAGTGCCCGCACCTGGTTCAGGGGTTAAGTTCAAGTTTATTATTATTATTTATTTTTTATTTTTTACCCAGGGACAGTGCACATTAACCCGTTCACTGCCACACGACAGCCGGTTAACTTTCACTGTGACAATACAGAAGGTTAGCCCTTTTTACTATCACACAACCGACGGCGATGCTCCATCATTAGCATCATTAGCTCCCTGCCTACCATGATGTCTTTATGGTGTGGGAGCTAGAGGAGACCAGAGTCCCTGCCTACCATGATGTCTTTATGGTGGGGGAGCTAGAGGAGACCAGAGTCCCTGCCTACCATGATGTCTTTATGGTGTGGGAGCTAGAGGAGACCAGAGTCCCTGCCTACCATGATGTCTTTATGGTGTGGGAGCTAGAGGAGACCAGAGTCCCTGCCTACCATGATGTCTTTATGGTGTGGGAGCTACAGGAGACCAGAGTCCCTGCCTACCATGATGTCTTTATGGTGTGGGAGCTAGAGGAGACCAGAGTCCCTGCCTACCATGATGTCTTTATGGTGTGGGAGCTAGAGGAGACCAGAGTCCCTGCCTACCATGATGTCTTTATGGTGTGGGAGCTAGGAGACCAGAGTCCCTGCCTACCATGATGTCTTTATGGTGTGGGAGCTAGGAGACCAGAGTCCCTTTGATTGATTGATTGATTGATTGATTGATTGAACATGTTATTAACAGATTGCAGAATGGGTACAATACAGTACAGCTCAATACACACAATTGTTAAGGGGATGCAGACCAGAGAAAGTATTTCGTCTTGTTTACATCAGGGTCCCCCATTTTCAATTCATAATGACATACAGATAGACAATACTGTTACATTTAGACATTTATGACATACCACCAGAGTACAAAAATAGTCTAAAAAGAGAGTATAATACATTTGAGGGGGAAGAAACTGTACATTGGAGGAGGTGGGGGGGGGGGGGGGGGGGGGGCAACTGTACATTGGAGGGTCTTGTGTATTCTTGGGTTAGGTCATTTACTGTACATTGGAGGGGGTTGGGTTAGGACATTTACAGGGGCCAGTTTCGAATTGCAGTCTCCCGTAGGTGCTCTTTGAGAGTGGTTTCCCTTCTACTTGTTTTTTAAAGCTCTTAACAATTTAGCACCATCGTACATTTCCGATCTCCTGTCCTTCTATGTCCCCTCACGAGCCCTGAGGTCCTCCACAGCTGGTCTTTTAATTGTTCCTGGGGTGCCCCAAAGGAAAATTGGGGCATCTGCTTTTAAATTCTATGCACCACAGCTGTGGAACACAATCCCAAAAAATATTAGAGAGGCCAGCTCGGTGGACATCTTTATATGACAGTTGAAAACATACCTTTTTAATATTGCTTTTAATTAGCAACTCTTTTTATAATTTTTCTTTAAATACTCGATTTTATCCATTTTCTTTACTTGTGATTTTGACTGTGTGGTTTACTTTATGTTATTTTTTTATTATTTTCTTTTTTTAATCTGTTATTATTATTCATTGTTTTATCGTTCTTTTATCATGTAATGTGAAGCACTTTGGGCTGCATCTTGTATGAAAAGTGCTATATAAATAAAGTTATTATTATTATTATTAACATGATGTCTTCATGGTGTGGTAGGAAACCCACGCGAACACACGGGCAGAACGTGCAGACTCCACACAGAAAGGCCCCCTGCTGGGGTTCGAACCCAGGACCTTGTTGCTGTGAGGCAGCGGTGCTGACCGCGCCCTTTAATAATATGCGGTCGTGGGCGGCTACGTGGCGTAGTGGGCAAGGCGCTCGCCACAAATGACGGAGACGCTGGGCTCGCCTGTTCGAGCCCAGCGCTCCACATTGCTTTCAGTTTAGCTGGTCGTCCGTACTAATACACATTGGCCGTATTAGGGGGTGGGAAACTGATGGGTGGGGATCGGGCGTTGTGGACAGCGACTCCTACAGGTCGGTTGGTGCGCCTGCGCAGTAGAATCAGGAAGTGTCGGGGGCAGCGT
>NC_140178.1:4419321-4463093 GCF_963971535.1 Notolepis coatsorum
CTCTCTCTCTCTCTCTCATCTCTCTCTCTCTATCCCCCCCCCCTCTCTCCTTCTCTTTCCCCCCCCCCCTCTCTCTCTCTCTCTCTCTCTCTCTCTCTCTCTCTCTCTCTCTCTCTCTCTCTCTCTCTCTCTCTCTCTCTCTCTCTCTCTCTCTCTCTCCCTCTCTCTCTCTCTCCACACCTAATCTTAGCCTGTTTTGGGGGACTTATAGCCCAGTGTTCATACATAATTCATAAGCGGGCTGAACATTACGAGTATATCGCTCGCTGCACATTGGTGGCCTTAAGGTGAAATTAGCGATTTGCTTAAGTAGTTAAGCTTCACTTGCCGGAGAGCCGCGTGAACGTGATTCAAGACAAACTATCAATCGATACACGGCCAGGCAGCGGCCTCGGGACGTGTCGTCATGAATCATACTTTATAATGAATTCATTTCTATAATAACCCGGAGAACATTTTCAATTTGAACGCCGGATCATTATGTGGGGGGTGGGGGGGGGGGGGGGTGTAAATTGTTTTTGCTCTATTTGCATCGGACGCCATCATTTTTCTTTCTAATTACGGAGGTGTCAGGTCGAGCTGTCATGCAGGCGGGCGCTGATTTTCAATTTAACTGATCATCATGCATTCATTTTCCTTTTCCCCCATTTGATAAATCTGCTCCATCTCTCTCTCTCTCTCTCTCTCTCTCTCTCTCTCTCTCTCTCTCTCTCTCTCTCTCTCTCTCTCTCTCTCTCTCGTGTCCATGACTGGAATTCTAAAAAGAGAGAGAGAGAGAGAGAGAGAGAGAGAGAGAGAGAGAGAGAGAGAGAGAGAGAGAGAGAGAGAGAGAGAGAGAGAGAGAGAGACTGGCACAGATTGGCACAGTAATAGGGCCGCTATATATGCGACAATAAGCGCAGATCAGGCAGCTAATTTAGCACCTCCTGGTATTCCTGCTTCCATCTCTCATGTTCAACTCTCTGGAGGAGCAACTGCACCGCAGCTGGTAGAGAGGGGGGGGGGAGAGGAGGGGGAGAGAGAGGAGAGAGAGAGAGAGAGAGAGAGAGAGAGGGGAAAATAATATCCTGCACCCCCAAACGATTGTTTTCAAATCACACGTTTTCCAAATTAGGATATCAAGCTTAATTAATGCTAATAGGGTTTTTCTCTCCTCAATACGTGTTAGTTTTACTTAATAGAAACAAATTTAAGCAATTAATTACGGGCTTGATATATTATATTATAGCTGCACGTCTCATTGCTTAACGTTCGAGCCCGTAGCGTCGCGCGGGGCCAAATAATACCGTCTTCTGTGACAACAATTATTATTACACCACCATCGTTTTCTTCTTTCTTATTCCCACAAATCAAACGGACTAACTAACCGAATGTTTTCATCACAATTGCTATAGAAGGAATATATATATTAGAGAGCGCTATTTTATATTTTCACATTAAGAGGAAAAAGGGGGAAAACGTGGAAGAACGAGTCTAAATGTATAACTCAAAACAGGGTATCTGCCAATATGCTATTATTATTATTATTATTATTTTTTTTAATGTTGTAAGATCTATCTATGCATTTCACTCTGCTGCCTTGTTCTTTAGTTCATTCTCTTTTAGGTGTTGTTGTAGGCCCTATATTGGCTTCCTAATAATACTATATTTATGGCCTATACTGCCATAACGAATTCGCCATTACAGTGTGAAATATAGCTGTAAGGAATCTTGCTCATTGGCAAACTTTTCGCCAAGATTTTATTAGCACCCCCCCCCCACCCACACACACACACACACACACACACACACACACACACACACACACACACACACACACACACACACTACACACACACACACACACACACACACACACACACACACACACACACACACACACACACACACACACACACACACACACACACACACACACACACACACACACACACACACACACACACACACACACACACACACACACACACACACACACACGCACTACACACACACACACACATACACACACACACTACACACACACCGAATTGATTTGCCTAATTCTTCTGAAGAAACCATTTTAAGGATTGGCCAAATCAGTGGACACCACGCCTATGGTAATTTTAGGCCTGTCCCTCTTTTGATAAGAGGCTGATTAAACCCACTGGTGCATTAATGAGTATATGTGTGTAGTGTAGACTATTATGGGATGTAAAGCGATCCTAAAAACCGCGTGTCAAGTGTGTATCACAGATACCCAGAGCCGGCTCCTCTCAGGGGGTCATTCTTCCTCCTTGTAGCCCATCCAGAGCGAGCAGGGTTACCTTTAGATGTGGCGAAGCAATTGATTGATTGATTGATTGATTGAAAACTGTATTAACAGATTGCAGAATGGGTACAATACAGTAACGGCTCAATACACACAATTGTTAAGGGGATGCAGACCAGAGAAAGACTTTTGTCTTGTTTACATCAGGGTCCCCCATTTTCAATTCATCATAACATATTATGACATAATACATGACATACAGATAGACAGTACTGTTATACATACAGACATTTATGACATACCAGATCTACAAATACAGTACTGTTTAAGAGTATACAGCGCCTGTCATATAGACCCATAGCGTTTGGAAACTCTGATTAGACAGTTTCTAAGAAGAGAGTATATTATATACATTTGAGAGTATATATATAGTTTAGATGTGGCGAGGCAACATCATAATAAGAACGAGCACAGTGGAAATAGAGTTTTGCCCATGCGGCCTGTTATGCTTTTAACCCTCCCATGTGATGTGTCAGATCTCACATATCGATGGCCTTTTTTGAGAAAACGGCAGAAACGTGTTGTTTTCTTGCATAATGCAATTTTCTTGATTTAAGGATGTGCAATATTAGTGCCTCGCAAAGTGCAGATAGGAGGGTTTCCCCCACCTTTTCTTCACCATGACATGAGATTTAGAATATTGAGAATTGAGACCTTCTAATGATAATGTCACAAAGTATACTGACCATTGAAAGCCATCGAGTGGTAGAGTTCTATAGGATGAAAAGCAGACGCTTATTGATGCTTATAGCTATTTGCCTATGACAAATCACACAGCTAAAATCAGTATAGGCTTTTGAAGAAATACACGTGTGATGACTGATGAGGATATGGATTTGACCGTTTTCAAGATATAAAGTCATAATCTACCACCCTATTATCTGTCAAATGAATGTCTTGGGTTGGATTATATAGCTGGCAGGTGCATGGCTGAGCAAAGGAGGGGAAAAAAAAGAAACATTCTTCCTCTCTTCCTTAAAGGAGAGCAATCCTCACTTCCGTCTCGTGCAGTGTGCCCTCCTATATCTCCACTTAAGGGGAAGATACAACCTAAAAACACAATTTACAAAGCCACTATTCCAACGACCTCGGGACAGTTAAGTCAATATTAACATCGACAATCTCCCCGCACGTTGACAACGAGCGCCCCGGGACTTCAGTTTGTGCGAAGCGTCAAGAAGCAATGCTTTTTTGGGGGGAGTTGGTCCACAGAGAGACTGAAGTATAGAAGAACCTATACTTTATAGACTCAAATGTTTTGTATTTGCCGTATTACATCATCCAGATTCGTTTTATTTAAAAGTATAGGATTATACAACTGTGAATCAGGACATGTACGTTTCTTGGTAATCACCATGGATACTGTCAGCAAGCTCCGTCTGATGTTTAGGGTCTGCTCTATTTTTATACTTTATTGTGTCAATTAAGTCACTCTATTTAGGTATAGTACATGTACACACATATATATATTATATATATACATATATACATACCCACACAGATATACATACATGCATACATACACACACACATAAATGTACAGACACACACATACATACATTTTAAATCTTGACAGTTTTTTATTTATTTATTTGTTTACCCATCATAAGTATGTAAAACACAAGTGCATACATAAACAATATAGTGAGTATAGCTGGGCCTGTGTGCGTGTGTCAAGCAAGTGCGTGAAGCTTGTGTGCTTGTGCTTTTTATGCTTTTTGTGGGGTTTTGGTGATCAAATAGTGAATATTGAACGATAATAATCAGTGCAGGAGCTCACTTATCCCTGAAAGACACTTTTATCATTGAAAAAAAAAAACGGTAAAAATATATAAATAAAAACTTGGCATAAAAAGGGCACTTTTTTATGAGGCACAAAAGGGCAGGTGCTCGAGCACCCTTTGGGCTCTATGTGTGCACGTGCCTGAGTACCAGTATAGATGTTACTGATCCTAGATCAGTGCACCATGGACCTGCTCTCTTGATGACATCGTCACTCGAGTCTCGTGTATTTCAGCTTCAGGAGAAACCTGAAACTGAGCTGTGTGGCTACGATATAATAGAGATGATGACATCGTCTGATTTCTATTTTAACGTGGAGTTTCCTTACAAGTAAGAAAAAAGAGTATAGGGACCGACACTCAAGGAATATCGTTTGTTTTAATATGCACAACACGTTTTCGCCCGCCCGGCTCGGCCTTCATCAGTGTGTAATGAAGAATGGTTGCAACAAACGAGCCTTAACTAGGCTGTGATCGACAACATGACAGGTGCAAACAAAACAATCAGTAATTAGAGTTTCCTTACAAGGCATATCCCAGAAACAGAGGTACTACACCCTAGACCAGTGGTTCTGCACCCAGGGGGGGGGGGGGGTCGCAGAATGATCTGGGGGAGGGTTTGCGAAAATATTTATAAATACAACATCATGTTTATGAGCGGTCCTCATCTGAACAGGTTCAAGTTTCTTTATTAGTTGTCATACAGAAATACAGAATACTTTGTATGAAATGCTTCTTTCTGTTTTGCTCCTGAGAGTGTGCTAGATAAAATAAAAACCAACAGCACTAGAGAGACAGAGAGAAAACCCTAGAAGCATGAACTTGGGACGCTCCTCTACTATTGAGGGAAACACATGAAATGGACAACAAGCATCCGAACACAGTCAACCAAACCTACTTCAAGGCGCTGCACACCTGACACCAATCAGGGGGCAATCAAGCCCACACACCTGCCATGCCGCATGGCAACTAACTGCAGAGGCCTTCCCTGACAGGAAGATGAAATAAAGCCAATGCACCTTAGAATAAACTAAAATAAAACCAGCATAAACCGGTATCCATCACAATTTTGTGTCAAAGTTCACTATTCTGCCTATGCCTGACTGTTAGGTCACAAACAGACGTTCCTCTGTTTTTAGGGGTCGCGAACCCCCAAAATACTTTATAGGTGAAGTTCCCTTCTTAGGTTTCAGCCCCTGTCACCTCTAAATAAATGTCTGTGGACGGTCCTGTTGGAATATTAATACGCACTAAACAGGTTTTGTAAGGACAGTGTCTCCAGCTCGGACAGGTTTTGTGAGGACAGTGTCTCACGCTCTGACAGGTTTTGTGAGGACAGTGTCTCCATCTCGGACAGGTTTTGTGAGGACAGTGTCTCCATCTCGGACAGGTTTTGTGAGGACAGTGTGTCCATCTTGGACAGGTTTCATGAGGACAGTGTCTCCAGCTCGGACAGGTTTTGTGAGGACAGTGTCTCACGCTCGGACAGGTTTTGTGAGGACAGTGTCTCACGCTCGGACAGGTTTTGTGAGGACAGTGTCTCACGCTCGGACAGGTTCTGTGAGGACAGTGTCTCACACTCGGGACAGGTTTCGTGAGGACAGTGTCTCACGCTCTGACAGGTTTTGTGAGGACAGTGTCTCACGCTCTGACAGGTTTTGTGAGGACAGTGTCTCCATCTCGGACAGGTTTTGTGAGGACAGTGTCTCACGCTCGGACAGGTTTTGTGAGGACAGTGTCTCCATCTCGGACAGGTTTTGTGAGGACAGTGTCTCACGCTCGGACAGGTTTTGTGAGGACAGTGTCTCCAGCGTGGACAGGTTTTGTGAGGACAGTGTCTCACGCTCGGACAGGTTTTGTGAGGACAGTGTCTCCATCTCGGACAGGTTTTGTGAGGACAGTGTGTCACGCTCGGACAGGTTTTGTGAGGACAGTGTCTCCATCTGGGACAGGTTTTGTGAGGACAGTGTCTCCATCTCGGACAGGTTTTGTGAGGACAGTGTCTCACGCTCGGACAGGTTTTGTGAGGACAGTGTCTCACGCTCGGACAGGTTTTGTGAGGACAGTGTCTCACGCTCGGACAGGTTTCGTGAGGACAGTGTCTCACGCTCGGACAGGTTTTGTGAGGACAGTGTCTCCAGCTCGGACAGGTTTCGTGAGGACAGTGTCTCACGCTCGGACAGGTTTTGTGAGGACAGTGTCTCCAGCGTGGACAGGTTTTGTGAGGACAGTGTCTCCAGCTCGGACAGGTTTTGTGAGGACAGTGTCTCCAGCTCGGACAGGTTTTGAGAGGACAGTGTCTCACGCTCGGACAGGTTTTGTGAGGACAGTGTCTCCAGCGTGGACAGGTTTCGTGAGGACAGTGTCTCACGCTCGGACAGGTTTTGTGAGGACAGTGTCTCCAGCTCGGACAGGTTTCGTGAGGACAGTGTCTCACGCTCGGACAGGTTTCGTGAGGACAGTGTCTCCAGCTCGGACAGGTTTTGTGAGGACAGTGTCTCCAGCTCGGACAGGTTTTGAGAGGACAGTGTCTCACGCTCGGACAGGTTTTGTGAGGACAGTGTCTCCAGCGTGGACAGGTTTTGTGAGGACAGTGTGTCCAGCTCGGACAGGTTTCGTGAGGACAGTGTGTCACACTCGGACAGGGCTTCACTGAAACGCTTCTCAAAATGTAGGATAGATAGATAGATTGCCATTTCAACACATGGTTGATTGGGATTTGTCTTGGTGTCAAACATACAGTACATACAGTATAAACACATACAATATAAAAACATACAAGAATACATGCAATGCAATCCTTACAATAGAAGTATTTCACAAACAATAAAAAAAATGCTACAGTACCTAAAAGAGCTCAGTGTTCCAATTTAAAGTGCATATTGCCTTAAAGTGCCTGTCGGCTGGTGCTAGCCCTTATGGTACAAAGTGCCTGTGCATTAGGACTTGAGTTCAGGTGACGGACAACCTCGGGATATGTACTATTTTTAAAACGAGACGTCCTCCACCTGAGACTTTGGAGTCTTCTACCAGAGGGAAGGGGGTTAAAAAGGTAGTAAGCAGGGTGAGAGGGGCTAAGAGTCCGCTTTGAGTCCGCTTTGAGTCCGCTTTGAGTACGCATTGAGTACGCTTTGAGTCCGCTTTGAGTACACTTTGAGTCTGCTTTGAGTCTGCTTTGAGTCCGCTTTGAGTCTGTTTTGAGTCTGCTTTGAGTCCGCTTTGAGTCCGCCTTGAGTCCGCTTTGAGTCCGGTTTGAGTCCGGTTTGAGTCCGCTTTGAGTCCGGTTTGAGTCCGCTTTGAGTCTGCTTTGAGTCTGCTTTGAGTCCGCTTTGAGTCTGCTTTGAGTCCGCTTTGAGTCCGCTTTGAGTCTGCCTTGAGTACGCTTTGAGTCCGCTTTGAGTCCGCTTTGAGTCCGCTTTGAGTACACTTTGAGTCCGCTTTGAGTCCGCCTTGAGTCCGCTTTGAGTCCGCTTTGAGTACACTTTGAGTCCGCTTTGAGTCCGCTTTGAGTACACTTTGAGTACGCTTTGAGTCCGCTTTGAGTCCGATTTGAGTACGCTTTGAGTACGCTTTGAGTCCGCTTTGAGTCTGCTTTGAGTCCGCTTTGAGTCTGCTTTGAGTACACCTTGAGTCTGCTTTGAGTCCGCTTTGAGTCCGCTTTGAGTCCGCTTTGAGTCCGCTTTGAGTACACCTTGAGTACGCTTTGAGTCCGCTTTGAGTCTGCTTTGAGTACACCTTGAATACGCTTTGAGTCCGCTTTGAGTCCGCTTTGAGTCAGCTTTGAGTCTGCTTTGAGTCCGCTTTGAGTCTGCTTTGAGTCTGCTTTGAGTCCGCTTTGAGTCCGCTTTGAGTCCGCTTTGAGTCCGCTTTGAGTCCGCTTTGAGTACGCCTTGAGTACACTTTGAGTCCGCTTTGAGTCCGCTTTGAGTCCGCTTTGAGTACACTTTGAGTCCGCTTTGAGTCTGCTTTGAGTCTGCTTTGAGTCCGCTTTGAGTCCGCTTTGAGTACACTTTGAGTACACGCGGACCTCTGCGGAGTCCGTTCTGCGTACGTTCCACCCGATTATGCGGGGGCCTTTAGGAGGTGTTGTTCTCGGAACCTTCTTTGGGGAGCTCTGAAGAACCTTTTGCATGGTGTTTTGCAAAACGTATTCTAATTCTAACCCTTTCAGAGCGTACGATATCACAGTTGCACGTGTAATATAGGCAGACTGGTCCCAGTAGCCTACAGTAGTACAACCACACCGGTGTAATCACAACACTTTGAATAAAATGTTCATTGCACACAATGATCTGTGTGGGAGTCGAGGAACAACCGAACCCATTGATTCACCGTGGGAACAATTGACAACTGTGTTTAGTGTGTGAGACTTCATACACTTGAGAGGCTCATTATTTATGCAGGCCTTCAAAGAAAGGTTGACGTGCATAACAGGAAGTAATTATGAATTGAAAATGGGGGACCCTGATGTAAACAAGACGAAAGTCTTTCTCTGGTCTGCATCCCCTTAACAATTGTGTGTATGATTGTATCTATCTTGATTCTACACTGTTAAAAGAAATGGTCCCTCGTGATACCTCCAAGAGTTCCAAATGACCTGGGTAAGGACTTGGGATACCATTATGTAGTTACAATTATTTTGATATTTTCCAGTCTGACTCAATATTGTGTTACTATTAATAATAAATAATACTGTACTTGAGGCACATTGTGTGTCATGGTACTTACAGCGTAACAACATTTTACGTTCCAGTGACGGACTATAATGGACACATGCTGCTCCTAAATCATTAGGATGGGTTAAATGGGACAAACTCCCGGTACATGCAAACATGTACAGTGCTGCAAATAAAGAGATTCTAATGATTCTAATTCTAAATATACAAACAAAAATGAACTAAACCTTAAAACAGTGTACCGATAAACAAGGATAACAAGGAGACATTTCCCATTTACCCATTCACACACGGATGGCGGAGGCGACCATGCAAGGTGCCAACTGGCTCGATAGGAGCAATTTGGGGCTAAGTGTTTTGCTCAAGGACACTTCGACACGCTGCCCGGGAGGAGCGGGAATCGAACTGGGAACCTCCGGATTACCAGACAACTGCATGGTCTACCTCCCGAGCCACTGTCGCCCCCTGTACAGGTATATATTATATATATATAGTATCTACATATATGTTAAAAGGCAGGTTGTCAGTGAACTGGGATCATGTATGTTTGGAGGAGGGGAGCAAAACAAAAAAACACATTTCTTCTGGAGGGGTCAAACAGGAGGCTGCCTGAAAAAGATTGAAAACCATTTCTATAGCTCAAAACAACAGTTCACAAATAAAGAATATATGTTGGCCTATCACATTGATAAAAACATCTTCCATTTGAAATTCAACAATAAAACCGCCGCCACAACAACAACAACAACAACAATGCACTCAGCAGCGTGCATACTGTACCTCTTCGAGGGTGTCTCCACATTTTGCAGGTACTTTCACATGCAACATCCTACAGGGTAGATGACAGAAACAAGAGTTGCAGTTATTGTCGGCCTCTCGACAGACCCAGGCTATAAATCCATATGTTGGCGCTGGAGGAAAGGTCACGGCTGAGGTCAAGGTCAACAGGTTTCTCCCCTCTTGGGGTCGTCAATATTCACAGCGAAATCTGTAGAGTTGTTTCCTTACTGCTGACTTGTTTTTACAGCACTTGTAAGTGACTTTGGAGAAAAGCGTCAACTAAATGACTAAATGTAAAAATGTAAATGTAAGGTACAACATACGTTTTGGGCTTTCAAAGAGTCAAGTCAAGTGTATTTATATCAGGTGACCTATCTCAAACCCGCCCTCTTTCCTCGATATCGCAATCACAATTGTTGCTTGCTTGTCAAAGGAAAGCCACTTTTGTGATTGGAGGATCAAGAAAGGAAGGCGGGGCTTGAGATAGGTACATTTTGATGCAATCTTGTTTGAGGAAAACACGGTGATGAGTGATGATGACATAAGACCTAAGACGCTAACACCTACTTGTTACATTTCTACCTTTCTATCAATGTTTTAGCACACAACCCACCTATATTATAGCTTGGCCATCAATGTCAATATCTGACCTAAATATTACTTCAGTGACCAGAAAAAGCAAACCACCCAGATATTGTTGTATAGCTTCAGTGTAAGAGTTGAATGAGAGTTGGCCATCATTGCTTTCCTCACCTTGTTTGCCTGCTGCTATCATGTAGGTCAACCCATTACTGTAAGACCCGTACTCTCCAGAGGGAATACTATCTGCAAATATTTGTTTGACAACCAATTAAAAAAGGTTTACATTTTATTCACCTATTTCTGGTGATTTTGATCGAGCGGTAATCAACTTCATAAACATGACCCTGACATCAACGTCAACTCCCTCGGCCATTGGTGGATATTAAATATCTAACGGCCCATGGCTGCATCTCTGCTCGCCTCTACTAATTATCACCTTGTGAAAAGTGTTTCATTATTCCTTTTTATTCAACCACTTGATACAAGTCAAACAACCTTCCGGTATAATAGCTTCACTTCATAAGAAGAAGGTATGTTTACTCTAAACAGCCATTTATTTGTAGTATTAGTAGTAGCAGTAGTAGCAGTAGTAGTAGTAATAATTAGTAAATTAGTAAAGAAACTTGAACTAGTAGCAGCAGCAGCAGTAGTAGTAGTAGTAGTAGTAGTAGTAGTAGTAGTAGTAGTAGTAGTAGTAGTAGCAGTAGTAGTAGTAGGTAGTAGGTAGTAGGTAGTAGTAGTAGTAGTAGTAGTAGTAGTAGGTAGTAGTAGTAGTAGTAGTAGTAGTAGTAGTAGTAGTAGTAGTAGTAGGTAGTAGGTAGTAGGTAGTAGTAGTAGTAGTAGTAGTAGTAGCAGTAGTAGTAATAATAAATAATAATAAGTAGTAATCATAGTAGTAGTAGTAGTAGTAGTAGTAGTAGTAGTAGTAGTAGTAGTAGTAGTAGTAGTAGTAGTAGTAGTAGTAGTAATAGTAATATTAATAGTAGTAATAATAGTAGTAGTAGTAGTAGTAGTAGTAGTAGTAGTAGTAGTAGTAGTAGTAGTAGTAGTAGTAGTAGTAGTAGTAACAGTGGCGGCTGGTGAATTTTTCTCCAGGGGGGTCGATACCAAAAATTAACATGTACCAAGGTAGCACAATGTCACACTGCACACAAACACGTGCATGCATCGCGAAACCACACACTGAGTAGCCTACTGTGTGCGTCAGAGAAACCACAAGCATACGGATATTTAAGTAGGTACAGTTACAGTACAACTATCACCATTGCCATCAATCAATATGATCACAGAGTCCATGCAGCTAGGTTTCTCCTCTCTCTCTCTCTCTCTCTCTCTCTCTCTCTCTCTCTCTCTCTCTCTCTCTCTCTCTCTCTCTGATCCATCCAATAATAATCACATATGTAAATCTTGTCATTTTAAACAAGTTACCATTCATTGTCCGGGTGATTATGGCCCCCCCGCGGGGAAATTAATTAGTTAGTTCCCCCTCACAACAACAGAGCATCGCTCTAACAGAGAGAGAGAGAGAGAGAGAGAGAGAGAGAGAGAGAGAGATCGTGACTCACTTGTTTAGTTGAAACGCGGTCCAGCAGGGCTTGATAAATTGTATATGTCCACTGTCTTGTCCAGACTGTTGATGTATATGTCCACTGTCCAGACTGCATCCAGCTAGCCATATAGCTTGTTGTTGTTGTTGTTTTTTTGTTGTTCTTACTGAACCAGCTAAGACAGAGTATAGCCTTAACACCCTTCGAGAAGCTTTGGGGTCCAGGCTTGAACTTTCCATAAAAGTGTCCATATAAATCTATTTAGTTAGATCCAACACTGTCTGAATGTACAGTATCTTGTGATTATTATCAATTTCCGACAACTACTAGCAGAGGCAGAGCATATGTTCCTAGTAGCCCCTCGATGTCACGTGCCACTCTCAGCCAATATAGTGATTACATCGGGCACTCGAGCAAGTGCCCTCTGGTATCGTATTTGACAGCGCTATGTTGTACGTACGTGTTTTAATTGTTTCCCCCCAAACAGACAAGAATCATACAGGAATGTGCAACAGGTGGGGATGAATGTTCTTGGGGTTCTTACTCATTGTGCAGTACGAGAGAATGGTCCTTGAGTTGGTGCACTCCTCGTGCAGTATGAGAGAATGGTAGACACCGGCTGTGTCGGGGTGGCACGCGAACAGGAACCTCGTAGTCAGCACCAGGGGTCCAGACGGGCACGCTGGAACGGAGGTACTGGGTGACGCTGGAGCGGAGGTCCTTGGGCACAAGAGAGGGAGGTTAGGACAGGGAATAACACAAGAGCGGGTCAGCAGGGCTTCGGGTCGAGACGTCGTACCTGGGTTTGCAGTTTAACACTGCGACGCCGGATGACAGGCTCTGCCAGATGATATAGAGCCTGCTTGATGAGGTAATCCCTTGCAGCCGCGCTGATTGATCCTCATCAGGCAGGCTCGGGCCCAGATCGTGACAACAGAGTGTCGTATCTCGTATAAAATTGAAAGTCTTTCTCTGGTCTGCATCCTCTTATCAGTTGTTAGTATTGAGCTGTACTGTATTGTACCCATTCTGCATTAAAGTGTTCAATCAATCTATCATTAGTGATGAATCTGAAACATTCACGCACATTTATTGAAAATACACATAATAAACAAATGTTGGTGGTCTATTCAATTAGAATTCACAATTCTTGTAGTATGTAAAAAAAATATATATATATATATATATATATATATATATATATGATAAAGAAACTGTATATTTCAATCATCCCATATCCAATACGACACGTTGGTTTTGATCATAAAGGTATTTCAATTTTGAGAATTACAGGGCTTTATTTGGATCAATATAGTTTATTGGTTTAATTAATTCCCCGGGCGGAATTGAAGGATGGGCAGAATATAGATATGGCTTCTCTGCTCATTTGTCATTCATTATAAAAAAGGTACCTTTACTTAGAATATAGTCAATAAAATAGGCTCCAGCTCTCACAATTCGACTTTGCTAAAGGATTTCATCAGACTCTGTGTTCATTGATTTGGGTCATGCAGGACAGGCGAGAAATTGCCACCGGGTGTAGTTAACCCATGGATAATTAGTTATTATTTCAACCCTTAAGCTGCATTAACCTTCTTCTTCCAATGCATACAGAGAGATCAGTCCTGATCACATGACCAGACAATCACCACACTATCCTCCCAAGCTAAAACTAGAGATGTCACCACCACCACGCAGAATACACCATAACCCAGGTATATGTTTTTTTTTATGGTTTTCCTGGAATTCTATCTTATAGAACTCTACAGCCATTGTTACATCATCCTTCTCATTGAGCAATCTTTCGTCTATTAGACGACTAAAATACCTCTATATGGTACATATAGTCGTCTATAGACAAAAATTGGGCTAGATTTGGTTTAAAATTGAAAGTTTAGTAGCCGTCTAGATAACACCTAGCCATTGTTTCTAAATATACTAAATGTGTAATAATGTCTGGACTAGAAGTATAGCTATATATCTAGCCTTGAAACAGAGACATTTTGTTTTTAGCACAATATATGGACTTCAGTTGTGCATCTTACACATTTAGAGTCATTGCTGTGATATTATAAATATGTAATAATGAACTGCTTGGGCTAAAAAGTGGTCTATATTTAGCCTGACATATATTATGGGCTGTATAAAGGCTACGACATAGCCTCAGCGTTGAGATCAGGTCTAGTGCTCACTGAGATAGAATGTTTCTCACCTCTGATGTCTACACACCTGATCAATATCTACACCTGATCAATATCTACACCAGATCAATCTGAGTTGATCAAACCCGTCGCTCTTCTACTTCAGCCTCAGTTGTCAGTTTTATATTCAGTCTACACACTGCTTTACAAATATGACAAATATCTTTGTAAACACACATTATTTACAAATGCACTTAGACGTGGCGTAATTTTCTTCTTTCAACTTAATGTCAGAGAAAATATTTCAAAACACGTGGAACCAATGGAATGAGTCCATTAAATGGAGGGAAACAATAACTGCAAATGAATCATAAAAAGATAATAATGCTAATAATGCTAATAATAATAATAATGCTAATAACAATAACGATAACGAATAACGATCATTTGGTGAATGAATTTGACCCCCCTGATGATTTAGTATTCCCAATACTCTTAAACCTAAAGGGTCTGACCTCTTATTATAAGGAGACATAAGATCTGCCTGTTATAGGAGATTCTATTATTAGACATCTTCGGTTGCAATTAAAAACGGTTCCACAGGACGGCCCTCATGACGTGGCCCTCAAGTAGCCGAGAGACACGACCCTTTTCCTCTCCGCCCATTAAAGTGGGTATTGTTCCGAGCGCACCGAGGCCAAGACCTCAGATCTCACTATTACACGCGCATCATCTAACGCCCGTGCGGGCTCCCTGCTGGTATCGCGCTGACACGTACAGCTTCCGTCATTAACGAGCCTGTAAAGCCCGAGGAGGATCCACTCCAAGGTCCGGTTTTCTCCTTTTAATGGCCCTGGGGGAAATAGGGTCTAACTGGGCCTGAAATGTTCCTATCAAAGTGTCCTGTTGTAGAGAGGAGCGCCCGTTATGGGGCTCTGTAGCCCGGGTCCGATCGATGACAATGAGAGCCAGAGGAAGTGTGTGTGTGTGTGTGTGGGGGGGGCATCTGACACCCCGGGAACATTTCAACACTGACACGCTCCCAGGCACACTTCCTGGACACCTCGATGCCTCGTATCAGTCCTGTAAGTGGGTGTGATTAGTCATAAAGGATGCTATTGTGCAAAAGGCTGGAAGCGAATTAGAGGTGATAGTGGGGATAGGAATCGATGGTGTTTACCTCTTCTCGGAGGTGTGCGATCGTATCCATCAGCGGAGGAGAGGACCCACCCCCCCCCCCCCCTCCATTTTATCGACGGTCCGAGGAGAGCCGTGATGAGGAAGGAACATTTTAGGACATAACATTCATTTCTCTGGCTATCGACAACAAGCAGCCCTGGCCTTTCAAAAACACGCCGTTAAGGAGAGAGGAGAAATAATTAAACCACCACCTACTGCTTTGTTAAAGCCAAGACGTACGAGCGGCCGGGAGGGGAGGAGGACCGCGTGGTGCGGGCGGGCTGACCTTCCCATGGCACATGCGGCAGGGACTCAAGGTCTGAGTATAATATACCCGTTCGGCTCTGCTGTGTGGGATTTCTGTTGTTGTTTTGTGAGTCGTTGAGAGTAATAATAAGGTTCTAAAGGAAGAATAACGGCTTCTAGCTCGTTGTGCTTTCTTCAGTTTACAATGTTTTGAGTGAGATCATGTAATAATCTGATCGTTTGATTTCAGAGATTGAGATAAAATAAGATGTTCCTTTATTGTTCCTCCGACACACGTGTAGCCAATCAACCGCTTCTTTTCACCTGGCAGCGCGGACTCTCACTGAGAGGGTGTAACGTGTGGAAGGATCACACTACCCCCCTTAGATCCTATCCGCGCTGAGCAGGCGCCCCGACCGAACTGTAGGAGTCGCTGTTTACAACGACCAGGACCCACCCACCAGCTTTCCCACCCCTAACACTGCCAATTGTGTTAGTGTGAACGACCAGCCAAGCTGATAGCAACGCGGAGAGCTGGGCTCGAACCCAGCGTCTCCTGCATTGGTGGCGAGCGCCTTGCCCACTATGCCACATAGCCGCCCTTGACTTTCTATTTTATACTTTTTATCTATTTTGATCTAGCACACTCTCAGGAGCTCATACAGAAAAAAGCATTTAATTGAAAAGTATTCTGTATTTTTTACTATGACAACTAATAAAGAAACTTGAACTTGGACTTCTGTGAGCTTTCTGGGAAAAGGGGGCGGTGGTGAACAACAGGTGAAGGGTGTGAGGGGAGAGAAAGGGGGAGGATATGGGGGCAGGTGGAGGTGCGAACAGAGGCCTTGGGGGAAACCGCCAAGGTGTATACAATGTTGTTGTAAGAGATCCACTGAACAAAGTCATTGTTTTGGTGCCTACAGTACAGTACTGCTACAGTACTCACTAGCTTCATCAATACGAGCATCATGTGAGCATTTCCTGGTTGATAACAAGATGACAGAGGCCAAATAGGCGATAGCTAACTTTAAATACTTAACCTGCAAACATAATTGACACAATATTGATGTAGCTATGAGATTCACTGGGGGGAAAATGTTTTTACAGTAATGCTTATATCAACTATACATAACAAGGTTCACTGAGACATTGTCATGTTGTAAAGTGTTGCCAAAGTCTGTGAGGCATCGTGTCGTAGAGAGCTGATTACCAGAGCCGCTGTTCCACTGCATGGTAGCCGACCTACTGGACTCGACTCTACTCTACTCGGCCTTTTCGGTTTTCCATTGCAAAAATGTGCGTATGGTACCTGGTACCGGGTACTTTTTTAATACCTGCTTTTTTCGAGGTTCCAAGCGGGTATATAAGTGATACCAAAAAAGCAACGTGAAACACTGCAGACCACTGATTGGTCAGAAGAGAGAATCGTCACTACCCTATCATTGCGCTACACGGGGGACATCCTGCACAAAACGCTAAACCCGCCATCTTTAAATAGCCTCGCGAACATTAAACATTAGCATTCATTATTTGTTTGCAGCAAGAAACAAAGTGCAATAAACAAAAAAGGATACATTCACTGTGTATTCTGCCTCACTTATGGATGAAACAAAACCAACGTCAACACAATTTACCACGAGTTTAGTCTAGGTGAGGCCTTGTGTCGTAGCGTCCTCGTGTGTTTGATTGATTTCAATAGACAACGGTGGAAATTTATTCAAATAAACAACTCGACGTTGACCGCTTTGGAAAATATTCGACGATTCAGGTCCTTGGCCCTATGTGTGAAGATTAATCCAAATCGGATCCGAACTATAGGAGCTATGGCTGGTATGAACAGACACACAGACACACGGGCACATGAACAAACGGACAGGAGTGAGTACGATACCCCCCCCTCCCCTCCTCGGTTAACCTTCTGTAGTGTGGTAGTGAAAGGGTTAACCTTCTGTAGTGTGGTAGTGAAAGAGTTAACCTTCTGTAGTGTGGTAGTGAAAGGGTTAACCTTATGTAGTGTGGTAGTGAAAGAGTTAACCTTCTGTAGTGTGGTAGTGAAAGGGTTAACCTTCTGTAGTGTGGTAGTGAAAGGTTAACCGTCTATAGTGTGGTAGTGAAAGAGTTAACCTTCTGTAGTGTGGTAGTGAAAGAGTTAACCTTCTGTAGTGTGGTAGTGAAAGGGTTAACCTTTTGTAGTGTGGTAGTGAAAGGGTAACCTTCTGTAGTGTGGTAGTGAAAGGGTTAAGCTTATGTAATGTGGTAGTGAAAGGGTTAACCTTCTGTAGTGTGGTAGTGAAATGGTAACCTTCTGTAGTGTGGTAGTGAAAGGGTTAACCTTCTGTAGTGTGGTAGTGAAAGGGTTAACCTGCTGTAGTGTGGTAGTGAAAGGGTTAACCTTCTGTAGTGTGGTAGTGAAAGGGTAACCTTCTATAGTGTGGTAGTGAAAGGGTTAATGTGAGGTTTCTGTCCTTGCCTTCTCACTCGTTCTGTTCCTTTAACCACCCTCGCTTTGTTTTCATTCATTTTTTCTGTCAAGTATTTCAATTCCCTCGTTCACACGTTTCTCCCCGCTGACGTCATCTGAGACGTCGCTGATTGGTTCCCTCACTTCCCCACGCTTTTCAATCACATTCCCCAGCTGTCACTGCCTTTCAATCAATCGATCCCTCATTATTTATACCCCGTTTTCCCCACCCTAAGTTGTTGGTTCGTCTTGATTTGTCGCTGGATGTTTTTCCCCGTTGCTTCTGTTTCACTGTGCTATTCTCCAGGAAATTCCTAGAAGCCTTCGCTTGGATACCTGCTCCGTGGCGCGCGCTCGCCTCCATTGTTTGTTCCTGTTCCTTTACGCAGCTCGTCTGGGTGAGTTTTTCTAGATTGACTGTCTTGACCTATTCCCTATTTTTGTGTGTAACCTATACACTGAAGTCTACCACCTTTTTGTCAGACAGTCACTCACCCAGCCATTATCGTTTTTGCCCTTTCCTTTATGGAATAATATTTCGGGATCTTCCACCTCCCACTGTGTATTTACACGAAGATATTATTTCACATTTGGACTGTGTTGGATTTTTGCTCACTGTGTATTTACACGAAGATATTGTTTCACATTTGGACTGTGTTTGGATTTTTGCTCACTGTGTGTTTACACGAAGATAGTATTTCACATTTGGACGGTGTTTGGATTTTGCTCACTGTGTGCTTACATGAAGATATTTCACTTGGGCTGTTTTTGGAAGATTGCACTTCACTGTGTTGTTTAACACGAAGAATATAACACCCTGTCCTCCAGCTCGTTTCAAGTCTGCTCTGTCACTGACCCGTTCCCTCTCTCCCTCTCTCGGTCTTGCACAACATCTGAGAGGTCCGCCGTGAGAGTCTGCAGAGCGGTACAGAGGTCTGCTCCTGCTCCCCAAGACTACCCATCCGGGAGAAGCTGCAGAGCAGCAGAACTTTGCCCCTTGTTCATTGTACCTGTTCTCCCTTCCGGGAGAAGCTGCAGAGCAGCAGAACTTTGCCCCTTGTTCATTGTACCTGTTTCTTGTTGACCTGCTTTCCCTGTTTCACTTATTCTAGTCACCAAATAAACAAGCCCTTGTATTTGGCAACTCTGAATCCAACTCTCTTGTGTCGTTGCGTTTGGGGTCGGTGTCAAACCATAACATTACGAACCAACCATGACGACCCCAGCCGACACAGAGGGGGTCAGAACCGCACTTGCATTTCAAGTCGAGTTGACCAGGGATCACGGTCTCCAACTTGAGCGGGCTGCGGCTGCGGTGCAGAACCTCAGGGACCAGGTCCTGCCTATGCAGGGTTCAATGGCCGCTATGGCGGGACAACAGTCCGAGATTCTCGCCCAGCTTAACTCGCTGGGCGACGCCGTTAATACTTTTCATCTCTCACACCCTCCAGGAACATTCCCCGCAGCCCCAGCAGATCTCGCACCTCGGGAACCCCTTCTCTCCGTCCCACGGCTGTTTGACGGTAATCCCGAGGAGTGTGCCACATTCATCATGCAATGTGAGTTGGTTTTCCGTCATCAGCCAAGCCGTTTTTCAGCTCATGGGTCCCGAGTGGCTTATATAACCAACCTACTTTCAGGCCATGCTGCCCAGTGGGTCACATCCTCCTGGGCAATGGAAGCAGATTTTTTGTTCTCCTACCCAGACTTCGTGGCGGAGCTCCGCAGAGTGTTCCACCATCCAGCCCGAGGTCTGGACCCTGGAGCCCGGTTGGGGACCTTCCGGCAAGGGAGCAGCAGGGTGACGGACTATGTCATGGAGTTTCGACTGGCGGCGGTGGAGAGCGGATGGAACGAACCTGCTCTTCGCCTAACCTTCATAAGGGGGCTCAGTGACGCAGTCCGGGACCAGCTCGCTACCAGGGAGGTGCCCGACTCCCTCGAGGAGCTGTTTAGCCTTGTCATCCGTATTGACGGACGCCTCCTGGAGAGAAGGCACGAGAGGACCCGACTGTTACCTCCTGAAGCACCCCGGACTCCTGGACGCCCCGTCCCCAACACTACTGTGGGTAACAGGCTTCCCCGTCCGGTGCGCGAGGAGGAACCCATGCAGCTGGGACGCTCTCATCTGAGCCAGGCGGAGCGTCAGGCAAGGCTCAGGTCCGGTCTCTGCCTCTACTGCGGAGGTGCGGGACACCGTATCGCCGACTGCCCTACCCGGCCAAAAGATCGGGCTCACCAAGACCCCGGGAGATCCTGGTGAGCCGTTTTTCCCATTCCCAGCGCCGCGCACCACCTGACCATCTGATGAGCGTCACCCTGGCCTGGGGGGACCAACGTGCCACGGTGGAGGCCCTCATCGACTCTGGGGCAGACGAGAACTTCCTCGACTTCGAGTTTGCCACCCAAGCCAACATACCTCTTGAGGCCCTTGTGAGGCCCTTGGAGATCTTTTCGTTGGACCAACACCGCCTGGCCGACATCTCTCAACGGACCGGCCCAGTCTTGCTGACCATTGCTGGGAACCACGTAGAGAGGATCCAGTTCCTCATTACCCAATCCCCCCTTGTCCCGGTGGTCCTGGGTAGGCCCTGGCTCGCGCTGCACGAGCCCCACATCGCCTGGGCCTCCGGTACCATCAGGGGCTGGAGCTCCTCCTGTCACGCCCGCTGTCTACAGGCGGCGTCTTGTCCCCCGCCCCGGAGACCGGCTGGTGAGTTGCCCCCGGATCCCTCGTCCGTTCCTCCCGAGTACCACGACCTCATGGAGGTATTCAGTAAGACCAGGGCTCAGTCCCTTCCACCTCACCGCCCCTATGACTGCGCCATCGACCTCCGCCAAGGGGCTCCCCTTCCCGGCAGCCGCCTCTACAGTCTGACTGCCCCGGAGAAGAAGGCGATGGATCTCTACATCTCTGAGTCATTGGAAGCAGGACTCATTCGGCCTTCCTCCTCCCCGGTGGCGGCCGGGTTCTTCTTTGTTGGAAAGAAGGATGGGGACCTGCGACCCTGCATCGACTATCGTCAGCTCAACGAGATCACCATCAAGAACAAATACCCCCTACCTCTCATGAGCTCCACCTTCGAGCCACTGACCCAGGCCTCGTTCTTCACCAAGCTGGATCTCCGAAGTGCCTATCATCTTGTCCGTATCCGTGAGGGCGATGAATGGAAGACCGCCTTCAAGACCCCCAGGGGCCACTATGAGTACCTTGTGATGCCGTTCGGTCTCACCAACGCCCCGGCGGTATTCCAGGCACTCATGAACGATGTCCTCCGTGACATGCTGGAGGTGTTCGTGGTGGTGTACCTGGACGACATTCTTATCTTTTCCAGGACCCTCGAGGAACACATCCTGCATGTCCGCCGGGTGCTGGAGCGCCTCCTCCACAATCGGCTCTTCGTCAAGGCGGAGAAGTGCCGTTTCCACTCCAACTCCGTCGACTACCTGGGCTTCATCGTGGAGAAGGGCTTGACCCGAGCGGATCCTCGCAAGATCCAGGCTGTGGAGGATTGGCCGGAACCCACCACTCGGAAGGAGCTACAGAGTTTCCTCGGGTTCGCAAACTTCTACCGAAGGTTCATCCGGAACTACAGCCAAGTGGCGGAGCCTCTTACCAAGCTGACCTCCCCCGCTCTGCCGTTCGACTGGTCCCCAGCGGCATGCGCTGCGTTCCGCTCCCTCAAGAGAAGGTTCACTTCCGCTCCTATCCTGCTCCACCCTGACCCCAAGAGACAGTTCATCGTGGAGGTGGACGCCTCGGATTCTGGCCTGGGCGCTGTCCTGTCCCAGCGTTCTCCTTCCGACCAGAAGGTACATCCTTGCGCCTTCTACTCGCGTCGCTTCCTCCCCGCCGAGAGGAACTACGACACCGGCAATCGGGAGCTACTGGCGGTCGTGGCGGCTCTGGAGGAGTGGCGTCATTGGCTAGAGGGTGCCGAGGAGCCTTTTACCATCTGGACGGACCACAAGAACCTAACGTTCATCCGCGCTTCCAGGCGCCTCAACGGTCGGCAGGCGAGATGGGCCAGTTTCCTCAGTCGGTTCGACTTCTCGCTGACCTTCCGCCCCGGTTCCCGCAACACGAAGGCCGACTCCCTGTCCCGGATGCACTCCAAGGGGGCTCCACCCTCTGAGGACCCATCTCCCATCATCCCGGAGGCCCGAGTGGTTGGAGCCATCACCTTGGGCATCGAGGGTGTGGTGAGGCGTGCCCTACGCTTCCAACGTGCTCCAAGCAACGTCCCTAGGAGCCGTCTCTTCGTCCCTGACTCTGTCCGGTCCCAGGTACTGCTGTGGGGCCATACCAGCCGGTTCGCCTGCCACCCAGGCGTCCATCGCACGTTCTCCTTCCTGGCTCGTCGTTTCTGGTGGCCCACCATGCGAAACGACGTCAAGGAGTTCGTATTGGCCTGCGCGGTCTGTGCCCGCAGCAAGGCCTCTCACCAGGCACCCTCCGGGCTCTTGCAGCCACTTCCCGTTCCAAGCCGTCCGTGGTCACATGTGGCGCTCGACTTCGTCACTGGACTACCCTCCTCCCAGGGGAACACCTGCCTTCTGACCGTGGTGGATCGATTCAGCAAGGGGGTCCACCTCGTGGCCCTCTCCAAGCTTCCCTCAGCAGCCGAGACTGCGGACCTCCTGACGCACCACGTGTTCCGCCTTCACGGTTTCCCCCAGGACATCGTCTCTGACCGGGGGCCCCAGTTCACCTCCCAGGTTTGGCGGGCTTTCTGCAAGGGATTGGGGGCAACGGTCAGTCTCTCCTCCGGCTACCATCCCCAGACAAACGGGCAGACGGAGAGGATGAACCAGAGCGTGGAGTCTGCTCTTCGGTGTGTGGCAGCCGAGAGGCCGGCATCCTGGAGTCGTTTCCTTCCCTGGGTTGAATACTCGATCAACTCAATGGTCAGTTCCGCCACCGGCCTCTCCCCCTTTGAGGCCTCCCTAGGCTACCAGCCCCCTCTTTTTCCCGCACTGGAGACGGAAGTGGCAGTTCCCTCCGTGCAGGTCCACCTCGACCGCTGCCGTCGCGTTTGGGAGATCACCAGGACCGCGCTGCTCCGGACATCTGAGCGCGCCTGTCGTGGTGCCGACCGGCGCCGGGTTCCCGCGCCGACTTACCGCCCTGGGCAGAGGGTGTGGCTCTCCGCGAAGGACCTCCCGCTACGGTCCTCGGCCAAGAAGCTCAACCCTCGCTTCGTCGGTCCTTTCGAGGTCCTGAAGGTACTCAGTCCGGCGGCCCTGCGCCTGAAGCTTCCTGCATCCATGCACATCCACCCCGTGTTCCATGTCTCCCGGGTTAAGCCCGTCTCCCTCAGTCCCCTTATGCCTCCGGCTCCTGATCCACCGCCTCCTGTGCTAGTGGATGGTCACCCCCAGTGGCAGGTCCGCCGGTTGATGGGCGTTCGTCGGCGGGGCCGGGGATTCCAATACCTGGTGGACTGGGAGGGTTACGGCCCTGAGGAGCGTAGCTGGGTCTCCCGGCAGCTCATCGTGGATCCCGGCTTGATCACCGACTTCCATCGGGCCCATCCTGACGAGCCGGGTCGGCCTGGTCGCCGGGCGGCTCCCGTTGAGGGGGGGGTACTGTGAGGTTTCTGTCCTTGCCTTCTCACTCGTTCTGTTCCTTTAACCACCCTCGCTTTGTTTTCATTCATTTTTTCTGTCAAGTATTTCAATTCCCTCGTTCACACGTTTCTCCCCGCTGACGTCATCTGAGACGTCGCTGATTGGTTCCCTCACTTCCCCACGCTTTTCAATCACATTCCCCAGCTGTCACTGCCTTTCAATCAATCGATCCCTCATTATTTATACCCCGTTTTCCCCACCCTAAGTTGTTGGTTCGTCTTGATTTGTCGCTGGATGTTTTTCCCCGTTGCTTCTGTTTCACTGTGCTATTCTCCAGGAAATTCCTAGAAGCCTTCGCTTGGATACCTGCTCCGTGGCGCGCGCTCGCCTCCACTGTTTGTTCCTGTTCCTTTACGCAGCTCGTCTGGGTGAGTTTTTCTAGATTGACTGTCTTGACCTATTCCCTATTTTTGTGTGTAACCTATACACTGAAGTCTACCACCTTTTTGTCAGACAGTCACTCACCCAGCCATTATCGTTTTTGCCCTTTCCTTTATGGAATAATATTTCGGGATCTTCCACCTCCCACTGTGTATTTACACGAAGATATTATTTCACATTTGGACTGTGTTGGATTTTTGCTCACTGTGTATTTACACGAAGATATTGTTTCACATTTGGACTGTGTTTGGATTTTTGCTCACTGTGTGTTTACACGAAGATAGTATTTCACATTTGGACGGTGTTTGGATTTTGCTCACTGTGTGCTTACATGAAGATATTTCACTTGGGCTGTTTTTGGAAGATTGCACTTCACTGTGTTGTTTAACACGAAGAATATAACACCCTGTCCTCCAGCTCGTTTCAAGTCTGCTCTGTCACTGACCCGTTCCCTCTCTCCCTCTCTCGGTCTTGCACAACATCTGAGAGGTCCGCCGTGAGAGTCTGCAGAGCGGTACAGAGGTCTGCTCCTGCTCCCCAAGACTACCCATCCGGGAGAAGCTGCAGAGCAGCAGAACTTTGCCCCTTGTTCATTGTACCTGTTCTCCCTTCCGGGAGAAGCTGCAGAGCAGCAGAACTTTGCCCCTTGTTCATTGTACCTGTTTCTTGTTGACCTGCTTTCCCTGTTTCACTTATTCTAGTCACCAAATAAACAAGCCCTTGTATTTGGCAACTCTGAATCCAACTCTCTTGTGTCGTTGCGTTTGGGGTCGGTGTCAAACCATAACAGTTAACCTTCTGTAATGTGGTAGTGAAAGGGTTAACCTTCTGTAGTGTGGTAGTGAAAGGGTTAACCTTCTGTAGTGTGGTAGTGAAAGGGTTAACCTTCTGTCGTGTGGTAGTGAAAGGGTGAATGTAATATCACTTCTTGATTTCTGTTGCTTGCCGATGAACAGCTGGCAGCTACAGTATGATATAATTCGACACAGTGAATTGGATTGAGTTCTGTGGTGTGGAAAAGACCACTCGTCATATTATGGTCATGTCGCCCCCCCCCTAAGTTGTTTTATAATACTCCCCCGTCTCCTTATCTATATTCCAGGTTTAGACAGCTGTCAAGCAAAATCATAATTTGCGCCAATGTCATGCCGTTTGATAATAATCGACTCGTCAAAGGTGGCTCCATAATACTAAACACTGTTTGATGACAACAAAACATGGCCTCTCAGAGAACAGCGTGTTCTTGTCTGCCTCGTCCAGATATCATTAAATACAAAAGCACTTCCCTGTTAATGAATAGAACATGAGCCGGAGAAATTATTCCTAGAATTTCTCCCTGGGCCAGATAATGATTCTCATCTTTATCAGTGGTTTATCTTCTGAGGTCAAGATTAAAGTGAGACGTGATGTGAGCCCCTAGTGTCCCCAATTAAAAAATAAAAGGGAGACAGAGAGAGGGAGAGGGGGAGAGAGAGGGAGAGGGGGAGAGAGAGGGAGAGAGAGGGAGAGAGAGGGAGAGGGGGAGAGAGAGGGAGAGAGAGGGAGAGGGAGAGAGAGGGGGAGAGAGAGGGAGAGTAGAGAGAGAGGGAGAGAGAGAGAGAGAGGGGGGGGAGAGAGAGAGGGGGGGGGGAGAGAAAGAGATAGAGAGGGAGAGAGAGAGAGGGATGGAGAGGAGAGGGAGAGAGAGATAGAGATAGGGAGGGAGAGGAGAGGGAGGGAGAGAGAGAGGGAGAGAGGGGGGGAGAGATAGAGAAAGAGTTAGAGAGAGAGAGGGGGAGAGGGAGAGGGAGAGAGAGGGAGATAGAGAGAGAGAGAGGGAGAGAGAGGGAGAGAGAGAGGGAGAGGGAGAGAGAGAGGGAGAGGGAGAGGGAGAGGGAGAGGGGGAGAGAGAGGGAGAGAGAGAGAGGGAGAGAGGGAGAGGAGGAGAGGGAGAGGGAGAGAGAGAGAGGAGGATAGGGTGGGAGAGAGAGAGAGATAGAGAGAGGGAGAGAGAGGGAGAGGAGGAGAGGGAGAGAGAGAGGAGGATAGGGGGGAGAGAGAGAGAGAGAGATAGAGAGAGGGAGAGAGAGGGAGAGAGAGAGGGAGAGAAAGAAGAAAGAGAGGGAGAGAGAGGAGGTATAGACGCTGCTGTATTTTCCCCGCTCTCCAAGTCCCCCAAGTATTACAGAGAAATAGAAAACAACACAATTAAATTATGACACCTGACACTTAGATCTCACTTCAGTGAAAATCCTAATAGACTAGCGGCTGGACGTGAGAATCCTGCCAGACGATTAATGTGATCACACACATTAGCACCTTCACATCGACCGCTGCCTCTGTCTGTGCTACATATAGACCTCCAGGTACCTCCTCTATAATGTATACCTCTATATTGAGTTAATGAGGTCCGGTTGATACAACTTGATGTTGTATGACTGTAGGGTTTACTAGTTATTATTAGATTAGATTAGATTACATGCACATTTATTTTCTTCATGCGGCACAAGTACAGCACAACAAAAATAAGTTTGACATCCAACCAGAGTGCAAATGTAACAGTAACGTGCAATAGTAATGTACAATGTACAGGTGATTAAACTGGGTATAACATATATAAATGATCTAAGTAATAGTGCTAAGTGTACAGAGTTGTAGAAAGACACTATGGTAGTAAGTCATATTGAGATAGTAGGTAAGGGATATGTACAGATATCGTATCTACACAGATATGTAAAAAGGATTATATGCATGTATGTATGGACAGATTTGGATATATATATACGGTAATAATACATATATATATATATTTTATATATATATATATATATATGGTATATACAGTATTATTGTACATGCTATCATACAGAGGTATATGCAGGTGTTGTATAAGTAGGTGTATAGAAGAATTATATGCAGGTATATTCAGACAGATATGCATATATATATCAAATCAAATCAAATGTATTTGTAAGGCCCGACAACACACGCTAATGTCCCCATGGGCTGGACACGTCTTCTTTAAACAAGTCAAGAAGAAAACATCACAATAAATACACACATGGTTGTATATTATCGTCCAATGGTTGTGTATTATCCTCTAATGGTTGTGTATTATCGTCTAATGGTTGTGTATTATCGTCTAATGGTTGTGTATTATCGTCTAATGGTTGTGTATTATCGTCTAATGGTTGTGTATTATCGTCTAATGGTTGTATTATCGTCTAATGGTTGTGTATTATCGTCTAATATTTGTGTATTATTGTCTAATGGTTGTGTATTATCCTCTAATGGTTGTGTATTATCGTCGAATGGATGTGTATTATCGTCTACTGGTTGTGTATTATCATCTAATGGTTGTGTATTATCGTCTAATGGTTGTGTATTATCCTCTAATGGTTGTGTATTATCGTCTAATGGTTGTGTATTATCGTCTAATGGTTGTGTATTATCGTCTAATGGTTGTGTATTATCCTCTAATGGTTGTGTATTATCCTCTAATGGTTGTGTATTATCGTCTAATGGTTGTGTATTATCGTCTAATGGTTGTGTATTATCGTCTAATGGTTGTGTATTCCATTTTACTCGTGGAAGAAGGACAGACCTGAACAGTCGGGTCACAGGTCAAAGGTCACAGGTTTGCTTGCATAGAGAGATGTTAGAGCAAATGACAATTTGGAATGAAATGATTTATCCACATCCTGGGTCCAGCCTCCTGCAGGTATATCCACCACTTCTGCCCTTTTCCAAATGTCATAATTCTGTGATTCAATTTGTGGAATCATAGAATTATCATGTGAAATGGGGGCAGGTGCGGCGCCGTGGATTAAGGCTGTGTGGACAAATTGTTTCATTCTAAATTGTCAATATTTAAACACTATAATAAAACTGCTAAATAAAATGCTCTCTATATGCAAGCGAACCCGTGTGGGTTACGCAGTGCGTGCCCCTGTGCCCGCCATTAACCGGCGCTCGGCTCACATGAGGCAGCGTGTACAATACGACCCGCGGTGCTGAATCCCCCCACATACTGGCACAAAAATAGCTGCACATAAAATAATGAATTATAGTAAATTAATTCAACCTTGGCAAATGAAAAGCTTAACCTGTTTAGGTTAATTTATCCGTCTCACGGAAAACATGTCAAGAGCCTGTCGTCCATGTGCTGCTGCAAACCTTTACAAGGAGCGTGTTAGCGAGGACACGTGTGTCTCTAAAGACGTGCCCTTGTGTCTTCATGTTGAACATGATGTCAAAAAGATCATCTATTTTCGATAGGTACAGAAGGGAAGAAGAGCTTTAATTGCTTTTAATTAATAAAAAAAAATACATATGATACTGTATTGTACGTGTATAATGTCATAAATGTGATTATAAATGTCATATTACATTATATAATCATATTATAATGAATCTGCATATTATATTAAACTATATTTACACTATATACTATTATAGGGATATTTTCCCTCCCTCTCCTAAATGCATTTACATTTTCACCCTATAAGTTATCTATCATTACGAAGATGTTTTTGCTCCGGTGTGGAGTACGTGCTTGGACATATCTAGAATTGGAATATGCGCCTCAAGGCTGGTTTAGCATCAGTTTAAGGGCTGATAGGGGGCTATTTCCATCTATGCAATATGAGTGGGAAGCTGATCTCAGTTCAGCTTTGACTGCTGGTAACTTCCTCCTCGTGGCAGATGAGTGGTTTCGTGGAAACGGTGTGAGCGCTCGTGCTGTCGTACCGCTGAGTTCTGACGAGATCCATCATGATTTGGTGCAGGATGAAGCAGGAGGCAGAGGGTGAGAAAACACAACGGGGGGGATTTAATGTAGCAGCAAGCAGATTATACAGGATACGAACATGGAAACTCAAAGGGAGGCCGACGAACCAGAAACTAGAAGAGGAAGCTGCAAACACTAGGAACTGGAGCCGGGAGCCACAAGGCAGCGCGGGAAGAACAGGTAACGAACGGGAAGAGGTAAACTCACTTAAAAACACGAGTGCCCGGAAGGGTTTAAGTGTAACACACGGTGAGATATGAGGTTTCAAAGGGTGGGCGATACTGCCACCTAGCAGGATGCGGCCGGTATTGCACGTTTGGCGATCTCAGAATAATTTCCTATGGTAACACCGAGGTCAGAGGATGAATAATGAATACAAATATCGAATAAAAGAAAAAACGATCCAAAAGTGTAATATTACGTGATCGGCACTCAACGCATGGCGAGCAAACGCGTAATATTTTACGTGGATGGCACTGAATGAGTTAAAGAAAGCCTGCTTTTTAGCATGTTTACCCATTAAAGCCAACCGACTCTATCGGCTCAAAAACATGCTCTCGAGAGGAGTTCGCTCCGCCGAGTCTAAGTTTGGGAGCGAGAGAGTGTCGTCGTCGGAACCAAAAACGAGGAGAAATGATTAGTTCCAGCCTTTTAACCACACGCTTCACCCACACGCTTCACACACAAACAACGCCCACGCGGCCGGGGACAGAGCCCACGCTATAGATGACAATGGGCATTTTGATTATCAACGAGAAAGCAATGCTGCGGGAGTGTCGTCTCCAGAACACACACACAGCCCACTCCAGACCCACAGCAGAAGCTCCACACCTTTAATTGCTGCTTGCCTGGCTGCTGCTGTGAGGGAAACAGACAGAAGGCCTCAGCGCCGTCCAAGCCTCCGCAAGCGGATCATAATATCCTGAAGTATAGTTTTCAGCTTCAGATTCAGATTCCTTTCATTGTTAATGTCACGTCATTCGGTACCTTTCACAGCAAATATTGATTGATTGATTGATTGATTGATTGATTGATTGATTGAAAATTGTATTAACAGATTGCAGAATGGGTACAGTACAGTACAGCTCAATACACACAATTGTTATTAAGGGGATGCAGACCAGAGAAAGAGGGGAGGAGCAGGGCTGTCAATGGGCTCTGTTGATAAAATGGTAAATGGCTGCATTTATATAACAGCTTTTATCCAAAGCGCTTTACAATTTGTTCCTCACATTCTACCCGTTCACGCAGACATTCTCACACCGACGGTGGAGGCGACCATGCAAGGTGCCGACCTGCTCATCGGGAGCAGTTAGGGGTTAAGTGTTTTGCTCGAGGACACTTCGACACGCTGCCCGGTTAACCATCTGTAGTGTGGTTGTGAAAGGGTTAACCTTCTGTATTGTCGCAGTGAAAGGGTTAACCCTTTGGTAGTGTGGCAGTGAAAGGGTTATATCCTTTTGTATTGTCACAGTGAAAGGGTTAACCCTTTGGTAGTGTGGCAGTGAAAGGGTTATATCCTTTTGTATTGTCACAGTGAAAGGGTTAACCCTTTGGTAGTGTGGCAGCTAAAGGGTTATATCCTTTTGTATTGTCACAGTGAAAGGGTTAACCCTTTGGTAGTGTGGCAGTGAAAGGGTTATATCCTTTTGTATTGTCACAGTGAAAGGGTTAACCCTTTGGTAGTGTGGTAGTGAAAGGGTTATACATTTACATTTACATTTAGTCATTTAGCGGAACACTTTTATCCAAAGCGACTTCTGGATAAAGTTCTGTACGACAAGTCATCAGGAAGGGCACAACTCTATCAGCTGAATAACAATGTTCATCAAGGTGTTGAGTGCTACAGTGTAGGTTAGTTTATTAGGACAAGTGCATGACATTAAGGTTAGTTAGTCACAGTGAAAGGGTTAACCTTCTGTATTTCACAGTGAAAGGGTTAACCTTCTGTATTGTCGCAGTGAAAGGGTTAACCGAGTATTCTCATGATGATTCACGGAGACTAATATGGCGCGACGCCGCGGCTCATTGGCCACAGTTGTTGTTGTTCATAATCAAAGGCTATTTCTGTTACAATCACCTGTGTTTGCCGCCCACGATGTCTGCGGTTGGATACCGTGAAACCCAAAACGTCATTTTCAACTAATCTTTGAATTTATGTAGCCTAGATATGCGATAAGATAAGATAAGGTAAATGATAAATGGCTGCTTTTTTATATAGCACTTTTATCCAAAGCGCCTTAAAAAAATTTATTCACATTTGACACGTTCACTCACACATTCGCACACCGACGGCAGAGGCGACCATGCAAGGTGCCGACCTGCTCATCGGGAGCAGTTAGGGGTTAAGTGTCTTGCTCATCGACGCGCTGCCCGGGAGGAGCGGGAATCCAACCGGGAACCTCCGGATTGCCAGACGACTGCTCTACCTCCCGAGCCACTGTCGGTATTCCTTTATTGATCACCTTGTGGGGGGGGGGGGGGGGGGTACAGGTAATATAGGCAATTCAATTAGAATAGAATTTATTTTGAAAAGATAAATAAAAATAAAACCAATCGTTTTGATTAAATCCAAGACCACCCAATCAGGAGAGAGAACTCCACACTGCAAAACATGTCTGACAAAAAATAAGAAATAAGAACTAGTTTTAAGCAAATATGAGTTTGAAATAAGTAAAATAATCTTATAAATTAAATACATTTGGCTTGGCAATATTTCTTGAAATAAGTAAAACAAATATCTAGGGTTCTCTCCTGATTGGATAAAGAGTAGGGATATCCGATATTATCGGCCTACCGATATTATCGGCCGATATTGGCATTAAAATGTAATATCGGAAATGATCGGTATCGGTTTTCCAAAAATATATATATATATATATATATTTTTTTTTTTTACATTTATTTAACCTTTATTTACGCAGGCAAGCAAGTAAGAACAAATTCTTATTTTATTTATTGTCAAAAGTATGCATAATGTTGTGTTAATTCCACGACAAGAGATATGTAATGTTAATTACCTGAAATTATTCATTTCTTTTTTATCAGTATCGGTTGATATCTGTATCAGAAATTAAGAGTTGGACAATATCAGTATATCGGATATCGGTAAAAAAGCCAATATCGAACATCCCTAATAAAGAGGGAAGGGATACTAGAAAATGTATTTTGAAGATACCTTTTTCTTCTCTGTGCATGCAGTAGGAGTAGGAAGACGTTAGGAACTAGGCTAATGGAGGAACCTACTTCCAGTGACTGATGCTAAGCTAGGCTAACGGTGCGCGTCTTCCTACTCCTACTGCATGCTCAGAGAAGAAAAAGGTGTATCTTCTTGTCTAACTCCAGGGTAGATGCCAAATAAGCTAATTTCCCAAAATGTTGGAGTTTTCCTTTAACAGAGAGGCAGGCGTCTGCCAACACAGATATTGTTTCACGTATATTCACAAAATGGATCACCGTTCAACGGTATTGAAGACTCCTGCGACCGATAAGTACTTATGATTACTTTCCCTAACCATTTAATTTCTTTGCATTCCTTTATGACTGCAGACCCTGTGGATGCATTTTTTTTTATGTTTGTTTAATAACTACATCACACTGCATAACTCATAAATGTTCAGACAAGCTTAATACTTGGTTATACATCCAGTTCAAAGTTATACAGCATTTTCTTTCCCACTAATTTGGTCGCAGTGGTTGGTTTTTGTTGCAGTAATAAGTCACTTGGGGCAGAGTTGTTTTGCAGGCTGCGTGACATACAGGCTGTGTAGAGGCAGCTCTGAGTAGGACTGTGACCCCCCCCCCCTCCCCCTCCCCCCAGGAGCAAGGGTCAAGTGAAGTGACATCATAATAGCAGATGCTTTTACGTAAACACACACATTCACAAGCCACATTATGCTGCTAATAATAAGCTCAAAGTGCTTCAAGACAAAATGAGCACACAATTGGCAGATCAAGAGCAATGCATAAAGTGCAGACATAAAATAAGTATGAAACGAGCATCAAAATAAAACATGAAATGACATAGGTCTTCACATTTAGGATCTAACATCCCAATAGGCCTCTTTGTTTACGGTTCAAGAATCAAGAATCAAGAGGTTTATTTGTCACATACATACCAGGGCATACAGTGAAATGCGGGTGGTCATGCCCGCATTGATTGTGCAAAATACAATAATAAAATAGACATAGAAAAAAACAGGTAAGACATAAGATGTACATGATAAAAATAGACATGCTAAATTCCTGAGAAGGCACTGGTTCCGATACTATACAATATAACATTTTAACTCCGTCATTATGTTATACTTAATATATTTAAACTATACAAGAGCCACATCTGTTCTTTCCTTAACGTGACTTTTATATTCCTCATTCCTTTAAAGTGACTTTTCCATTATTTAAAGTGACGTTTTGTTTAAATTTACGGTTTGATCATCACAAATAATATAGGCACACATTTTAAAATAGACAGTAATAAAAGAGCAAAATAGAGCAGACGGAGTAAAACAGTGCAATAGTGCAGTGCTAGTTGATATAATCAAGTGTCAAATGTTGTTGAGCCACCTCCGTTAAGTTGACCGTCGAGAATCGTTCCACTCGTCAGTAAAATGCCAAGCCGATACTCTCCATGGATTTAAAGATTTGTACACTTTACAGATTTTCTGTCTGCCTCACTACAAAGTATGACATATATCATACCAGTTAGGGCGCCTTGTGTGTACTGCACCCTGTGTGTACTGCACCTTGTGTGTACTGTTTACTTGTACTCTTACTCATAGTATATATTCAGATTATAATTCTTTATTGCTTATATTTATTGTAACGTATAACCGATCTGCACCTTTGTTTACACTGTTTATTTTTCTCATCTTTTTATACTCAGAGTTCATTATATTGTTTTTACACTGTTTATTTCTCTCATCTTTTTATATTCAGAGTTCATTATATTGTTTTTACAGTGTTTATGATTTATCTCATATTTCTATATTCAGATCAAATTAGATTGCCTATATTTAAGTCTTTCTAGTATTACCCTGCCCATACCTGTACCCCCCCCCCCATATGTACACATTGTATTGTGTGATGACTGAATAGAACTACTACTACATCTTATTCAAACCTTTATTTATTCTCGAAAAGGACAATTGAGGTCACCCTCATTTTCAACGTCGTCGAGACTTACAGACATTTCAATGCATAATTTTTTTTACAATATGTACATAGTGTGATACAATCAAATTGTAATTGTTTTAATCTTATCTTATCATATATTATCATATCTTATCTTATCTTATTTTAATGTAGAAAATACCTTTCATCCCCCAATTTCAGCGCCTACTCTGGGTGTCCGTCTTCGAACGGTTGCCACGGCGATATGGATGCAGGTGTGTCGTCCGTCCCCCCCCCCCCCCCCGGCCTGCTTCAGTTTGCTTGTTAGAAGAGAGAACTCACCCGGTAAACTGGGGAATGAAAATGGCATCAATTATCTCAGGGATTAGATTTACTGTAAAGTGTTTCTAGTGGATTTGAATATTTATTGGAGACATTTCTCACAATCCCTGCCACCGAGGGCTTAGAGACGTACTAAGTAGTTTGTCACCAGAGCGCTACCAAAACAACATGGTGTTTACAAACGCTTTACCGCGGAACGTAGATCAGACCGAGGTGTCTAGACGCTGCAAATCAAACATCAGTCAAGGAGATCCAGCAATATCACATCAAACTTACCTCTAAGATGTCGCTAGAAACATATTTTATTATGTCCAACTTTAGGTTGAAAACGAGAAAGATGACAAGCAAACAAGCCGCCATTTTCTTTTTGAAATGCTGAATGTGTAATATATGTTGTTGTACTTAAGCATTACATCACACGCAGGAGTGGTTTGTGACCAATAAACCATGCCTAGGGGTGGTTGTTAGGCCCGAGGCGCAGCCGAGGGTCGTTAGACCCCCCTAGGCATGGTTTATTGGTCACAAATCACGACTGCACGTGGTGTAAAGCTTTTATACAACTGCCAGATTCATCCAACCTTATTTCTATACAATAAACACACATTAATCGAAGATTTATTGAAAAAACCATCCGCCAGAAAAAGTAGTTCCCACAACTCCATGTGGAAGCAGCTTGAAGTGCATCCAACCAAACTAACACATCCAACTGTGTATTATTGGAATGATTGAGAGAAGTTGCCTCATGTGGAAGCAGCTTGAAGTGCATCCAACCAACTAACACATCCAACTGTGTATTATTGGAATGATTGATTGAAAATTTATTAAAACGTTTTCTTTGCCCTATAGGAAAAAAACGTTTTCTTCGCCCTATTTTTTTATTTATTTCTTTTAGCCTAAACTTAACCAGTTGGAAACCAGGGGTACAGTAATAAAATTAGCAATCAACCAATCAATCAATTCAATAGACCATGCTCACTTAAAACAGCGCTGCTTCTCTCTCAGTCTGACTCCCCTGCTGTTGCAGACAGGAGTGTGTGTGTGTGTGTGTGCGTGTGTGTGTGTGTGTGTGTGTGTGTGTGTCACAGTGTGTGTGTGCGTGTGTGTGTGTATGTGTGTGTGTGTGTGTGTGTGTGTGTGTGTGTGTGTGTGTATGTGTGTGTTTGTGGGTACGCCAGCGTCGGACAGTGTGAGAGAGAACGCTGTAGTCGGAAAGTAGGAAGGAAGAAATTTAAATCAATCAATTAATCTATCAATCAATCCGCGATTTTTCTTTTGTTCTAGATTGAGTCAAGACCCATCAATTACATCATCCAACATTGTTTAAAATACTAACACATTCCCCTTGACAGAATCGCTTCATATTTAGTCGTTATGGTGCTTTCAACATAACCATTTGTTGTCCGCGGATCCTGTTTTCTCCCGGAGTGAGCCGGGGAGGGTTATGTGATTTGGTTGTGGGCGGGTCCTGAGCCCAGGACCGTGGATTGTTGTCAATAAAGACGTGTGAATGGCCAATCAGAATCGAGAAATTTGCATGCCGTTGTATAAGTATTAGTAATCCATACACAAAAATATATTGAATTCGATTAAAATGTATTGTCATTATACATCGAAAAGAAGTTTGGCATCCAACCAGAGTGCAAATGTAACAGTGAAGTGTAATAGTAATATACAATGTACAGGTGATTAAACTGAGTATACAATATATAAATGATTAGTGCCTATAATTGAGGTTAACCGTCTGTAGTGTGGTAGTGAAAGGTTAACCTTCTGTAGTGTAGTAGTGAAAGGGTTAACCTTCTGTAGTGTGCTAGTGAAAGGTTAACCTTCTGTAGTGTGGTAGTGAAAGGTTAACCGTCTGTAGTGTGGTAGTGAAAGGGTTAACCTTCTGTAGTGTGCTAGTGAAAGGTTAACCTTCTGTAGTGTGGTAGTGAAAGGTTAACCTTCTGTAGACCAACCTTTCCATCACAGTCGAGAATGCAGCTGTGACCGCGTTCCCGACCGCCAAGAACCTTGGTGTCGTCCTCGACGACCAGTTGAACTTCTTTGCTCACATCGCAGTGACAACCAGAACCTGCAGATTCCTCCTGAGCAACGTCAGAAGGATCCGCCCCTTCCTGACAAAAGAAGCCACCCAACTCCTCGTCCAATCAACAGTCATCTCCCGCCTCGACTACTGCAACACACTGCTCGCTGGCCTCCCGGCCACCGCCACCAAGCCTCTTCAACTCATTCAGAACGCAGCGGCCCGCCTGATCTCAAACCTACCGAAGTCGGCCCATGTCACCCCACTTCTTAGGGACCTGCACTGGCTCCCCATTGCTGCACGAATCCGCTTCAAGGCCCTCGACCTAGCATACCGTGCGGCAAAGGGAACTGCTCCCGCCTACCTCCGGTCAATGGTCTCTAACTACACACCCCTACGCTCTGCATCTTCTGGCCGCCTCAGACCTACTCCTATCCAAGCTCCGGGAGGGTCATCAAAGAGAAGCCGCCTATTCTCAATCCTTGCCCCACAATGGTGGAATGAACTACCCACCCCAGTTAGGACAGCCGAATCCCGTCCAATCTTTCACCGTCGACTAAAGACGCACTTCTTCAACCATTATCTGAAATAATGAAAAAAAGAATAATAATAAAAAAAAATAACCCTAACTAACCTTACTGTCATGCACTTGTCCTAATAAACTAACCTACACTGTAACACGCAACACTTGAACACATGAACATTGTTACTCAGCTGATAGAGTTGTACCCTTCCTGATGACTTGTCGTACAGAACTTGTAAGTCGCTTTGGATAAAAGCGTCAGCTAAATGACTAAATGTAAATGTATAGTGTGCTAGTGAAAGGTTAACCTTCTGTAGTGTGGTAGTGAAAGGTTAACCTTCTGTAGTGTGCTAGTGAAAGGTTAACCTTCTGTAGTGTGGTAGTGAAAGGGTTAACCTTCTGTAGTGTGGTAGTGAAACGGTTAACCTTCTGTAGTGTGGTAGTGAAAGGGTTAACCTTCTGTAGTGTGGTAGTGAAAGGATTAAAGATGTCGGGCAAATGTTCCTCATCCAATATACCCCCCCCCTTCTTAAATAGAAAGAGGTGCAATACTTATTTCTATTTCCAATTTTCTTTATTTCTTTTATTATTGAATAATACATTTTTATTTCAACATAAAACAAAAGAAAAAAAGATTGAATACATATTATTTGCACTTATCCATGCACTCTTAAATATTGACTGGTGCTTCACTAGTGTGAAACACCATAGTCACCACTGCCTGGATAAACCCTTACTACTGAGTCTCCACCAGCATACACCAAACCTCGCATTCATATTCAAGATATTCACGTATTCCGTTTAGTTGCTGCATGCAAACATCCTATCCCACACAAGGAAGGGGATCAGCCCTCATCCTGATTATGAGAAATCCAAATATGGTGGCAGGGATATAACGTTATTAGCTGGAATGTAGATGCCGTATTGTGGTTACTGTAGGTTTTCATGGTCTCCATCCATAAGCTGAATTTCCATGGTAGCGTTTGAAATATTCAGTTTGTTCGTGTGTACACACGGATGTTTGTAATTGAGATGCGAAGATGCATATAAACGGCTTATATCCAGAATGAGACTCTAACCGGGATGTGAGTTATTATCTGGAATGCTGTGTTGCATGTAAACGCATTCACCGAGGGCAGTGTGACCAAGGTCTTTAGGAAACCAGACATCTAGACACGGTGACAGAGTAATCACGTTTGCTTGACGGCAATGTGGACGTCGTTCAGACCATGTGGGACCAACACTGGGAAGAACGCAATTCTACTTTAGAATTTTGGACCAAGCAAAAAAAAATAAAACTACTAACCTTTGTTACTGTCTTTTACAATTATGCACTTTGCTACTAAGGAATCTACCTTGCCTATATTGCTACCTATACCTACTATGCTAATATGTCTTTACTACTATGCACCCACGACTGTAGCACTCAAGTTCAACACTGTTTGACAAACAATCTTACTATCAGAGTTGTGCCCTTCCTTCCTGCTGACTTCAGAATTTGTAAGTCGCTTTGGATAAAAGCATCAGCTAAATGACTAAATGTAAATGTAAAATGTAAGCATAGCAAGCAATAGGTGCACCATGCAAGAACGAACTGTTCATGTTGTAAACACAACTATTAGCGCTTAATTGCATTGATTCAAAGAGCCTTGGATTGAAACTGCTCTTTAGATTTAACAAACTAGCCTCAAGGCTGTATACGTAATACATTTAACACTGTAATTGTATATTCTGTAGGCCTATATTGTATAGCATTGTGATATTATGTTTATTTTTTATTACTTGTGTGTATAGTATCATATTGTAGAGCATTGTGATATTATGTTTATTTTTTATTACTTGTGTGTATAGTATCATATTGTAGTATTGTTGTGATATTATATTATGTTTATTTTGTATTACTTATGCATATTTTCTATTACCAGCACCTTAAGTTTGAGTCCCAAATCTCATTGTACGCAAGTATAATGAATGAATGAATGAATGAATGAATGAATGAATGAATGAATGAATGAATGAATGAATGAATGAATGAATGAATGAATGAATAAAGTAAATTTTTCGATCTTGTTTACAGACAAATCAAACACACCTGTGTGGACTTACAAAAGGAAAAGAAAAAAGAAAGAAAAATCACAAATGTACATATTCAAGGCAAGCTCACACACAAAATCCGAAATCAACGATGACTTTTATAATGACAATAAAGTCTATTCTATTCTATTCTATTCTATTCTATTCTATTCTATTCTATTCTATTCTACAAGTTATCTTATTACAAGCTGCTGTCAGCATTTGAGCAGGCAGCCACTCTGCATGTATCCACAGTTGACCTGATATGAGTGACAGCTGGAGAGACTTACCTGTGTCAGTGGCGTCTGGAGGTAGAATCAAGCCGTCAGTGTCTCCTCTGGGTTGGACTGTACAGACGACTGCAACGTATAACGCATGACGTACATCATGCCAGTTAGGGTACCTTATGTCAGGGTTCGCACCTTGAAGTGCTTAAAGTGCTTGATTTTTTTACAAAAAAAAGTCAAGGCCTGGAATACCTTGAAAACAGCACATTTTTAACAAGGTGCCAAAGTCCTTGAAATTCAAATCAACCATTCGCATTGAAAGTTTTGTTCATCCATGATAAAATTGTTCTGAATCAAGAAATATATATTTTTTTAATCTAAAGTGTAACTAATTGTCGGAAATTGGGTTTAAGCCATTAATATTTGACCCGTTTTTTTCCCAATAAAAAAACAGCATTTAAAAGTGAATTGTATCCTTTTAAATGCTCTTTTAAAATAGAAAAATAGTGCTTGGAAAAGTATGTGAAAGTCCTTGAATTTCATTGTTTGTGTTAGGTATACTGCACCTGTGTATACTGTATACTTTGACTATATTTATTGTAACGTATAATATAACTGATAGGGCATACAGACCCTCATCTGCACCTTTGATTACACAGCTTACTTGCTCATATTCTTCCATTCAGAGTTAATTATATTCAGCATGTTCCTTTCCACCGTGACTAGGGGCGTTTCACATCCACCGTCATCACAGTTATTAACTCATACCTGGGTAATGATGGAGACAGTGAGTGAGTTCATTACTTTAATAAAGTAAGGCCCACACAAAGGTCTGCTCCAGCCTGCTTCAATCTGCTTCAATATGCTCCAATCTGCTCCAATCTGCTTCAATCTGCTTCAATCTGCTCCAATCTGCTCCAATCTGCTTCAATCTGCTCCAGCCCGCTTCAATCTACTTCAGCCTGCTTCAATCTGCTCCAATCTGCTTCAATCCCAACATTAGAAAACTAGTATCCAGTTTGGCATCTTGATGTGACTATTGTATAATAATGTGAACAAATAAAAGCAGCTTCTATTCAATTAGAGAGAGGACTTTTATTTTTATATTTTTGACCAGAAAATAAACCTGCATGTACTCAGTTCCGCGTCTGTTCGACAAATAACATAGATGTTAAATGAATGCCGTAGGAAAGCTGTAATAATCTTATTATTATAATAATTGATTCTATTAACTATTAACTGACTATTAAATTAATAATCATAATCTGCATTCCCAAATGTGTCACGTGACTGGTATTACATTCTGGATATAAACCAGGATTCAAATACAATGTTATGTAATTTTTCCCATTTAAGATGAATGAATTGGGGCAGAATTTGGGCAGAAGAAATAAATATATTTAAAATATTTACCTGCTTGTTTAAACTTGTGCCTATATGTATGGAATGGCTGATAAACCGTGTCTTGTTTTGTAAGCTCATCGTTGCTGTAAATAAGAGTACGCTCAGTGTCTTACGAGTTGAAAAAAAGGTTTGAAATTAAATTAAATGTATTCTTGCCAGAACAAACCAATTAAAACATTAATTTCCAGGCTGCACAATATGACCATTAACGTTCAACTATACTTTCATTTCCAAAAACACCGGAGACTAGCATCACGACTATATCCCTTTCAGATGCTGAATCCACCAGCATTACAATGAACGATCACTAAATAACGACACTGACGGGGTGTTTCTCATTGTCAACAACCGTCGAGACCGACAACAGTTAGTACGAATCAGTTAATATGTTCAGTCGGCTCTCAATAGTACTTCATTAATCCCGAGGGAAATTACTACATTTACATTTACATTTAGTCATCTCGCTTTTATCGAAAGCGACTTACAAGTTCTGTACGACAAGTCATCAGGAAGGGTACAACTCTTACAGCTGAGCTGAGTAACAATGTTCATCAAACAGTGTTGAAACTTGGGTGCTGCAGTGTTGAGTGCAGAGTAGTAGAGACATTATTAGTACAGTAGGTAGTAATATAGGCAAGGACGATGAATTAGTGGAAGAGTGCAGAGTAGTAGAGACATGTTAGTATAGTAATAATAATAACTATAGCACCTTTCATACAGGGGATTTATTGCAGTTCAAAGTGCTTTACACCAATAAGAAATAATACATAAAATCAGTGTAAAACAAGCAAGAGCAAAGCATAAAGTGGGATAACTGCAGATATATTAATCAAATCATATCAGAACCTCACGTTCCAATAAGCTTCTTGAATGTCTGTAATCTGTTACAAAACATGATAAAGGTCAGAGTATGCACCCAGCGGATAGTGGGGCGTAGAGATACAAGTAAAAATAAGTAAAATAATAGCTATAATGAGCAGACATATAAAATCACAGTTTTTCACATTAGGATCTAACATCCCAACAGGCCACCTTGTTTAAGGTAGGTAGTAATATAGACCAGGAAGATTAATTAGTGGAAGAGTGCATGATAGTAGACATATTAGTATAGTAGGTAGTAATCAAATCAAATCAAATCAAATTTATTTGTAAGGCCCGATGACACACATTAATGTCCCCATGGGCCGGACACGTCTTCTTTAAACAAGTCAAGAAGAAACATCACAATAAATCAAGAACAAAACAAAAACACCATAAAGTCAAATTATCTTTTAAATAAATAAAATAAATGCAACACTCCCAGACGTACCCCACACGAAGGTAAGGAAAAACTCACTAAAACGTAGCAATAGGAAAAAAATGCACCACAGGCAATGTGGAGGAGAGAAACCTTAGAAGGGCCGTTCAAGGGGGGATCTCCCTTCTTAGATGTCGGTGATAGTAGTGTTGCAGTAAAACAGGCGAAACAGTTGGTAAGTTCCTACTATAGACAAGGGCGATTATTTAGTGGAAGAGTGCAAGATAGTAGAGACATTATTAGTATATATAGTAGGTCTTTTTATATACACCGTGGTGGGAATGGGGGAAAGTAATTTAAACTTTCTGTTTGTCTTGCACAAATAGAAAATTGACAATAAAGTTGACGTTGACCTTTCGACAGGGACGATTATTTAGAGTGGAAGAGAGTGCACGATAGTAGAAGACCGTGAGAAGAGTTGGTCTTTTTCAATATTTTTTCTCCTTCTCACTAAATAACGACACCCGACGGCCTGTTTCTCATTGTCAACAACCGCGTAGAGAGCGACAGCCGCTATGCGAATCAGTTAGTACTACAGTATGTTCAGTCGAGGAATCATCCCGGCTCTCGATCGCTCCGGAGAGTCTCATCTTATTCCGTGTAAAAGTGGCGGCGGAGGAGGAGGAGGAGGAGGAGGAGGAGGAGGAGGAGGAGGAGGAGGAGGAGGAGGAGGAGCAGGAGGGGGGGAGACCAGAGACACAGGCCCGCCACCGCCGCTGCCTCACACGGAGAGAGAAAAGCAATCCTTTTGGTCCAGTGGTGCGCGAGGGCCAGATGGATGATGATTCCTCAAGGTAGATTTTTCTTTTACTCCACTTGAGCCGCATTGATTGGCCGGTGTCGGGCGTGTGTCACACACACACACACACACACACACACACACACACACACACACACACACACACACACACACACACACACACACGCGCACACACACACACACACACACACACACACACACACACACACACACACACACACACACACACACACACACACACACACGCGCGCGCGCGCACACACACACACACACACACACACACACACACACACACACACACACACACACACACACACACACACACACACACACACACACACACACACACACACACACACACACACACACACACGCCGCACAATACTCAATGACTTCCACACACCCGCCACCACTATTTCCCATTTAAATTGCCTCTCTGTTTCCTCTCTGTGACACCTGTTTAAATCAATGTCTTCCTCCGCGGGGGTCATGAGCCCCCAAACGTAACCCAGGCAGGCGGCTGAACCGTCCGCCTCTCAAATCCACTAAAATCAACACAATAATTGAAATATTTTCAAGCTGATTACACCGAAGCCCCGGGCTTGGGCTGGTTGCTAAGAGCCGCGCTCCCTAGTTGCTAGGGGGAGTAAATCATCTTGCATTATTTGATTTCGTGTACCTGATATGAAACCGCTGGTCCCTCGATTAAATGTCTCACAGTCAAACACCGAGGGGGAGGACAGGCGGGAGAGCGGGGCGGGGGGGGGGGGGGGATAAAATAGTATCTCCGAAGCGGTAAAATAGCATCTCCTAACAACTTGTCTCGTTCCACAGGGCTTCCCGCGCAAATCTACCCGCCGCGTGTTCTTCACGTCGCGTCCCGCTGAAATAACAAGGCTCATGGTTTCTTCCTCTCACTCTCATTGAGGGAAAACAGAACAGACAGCGGCGTGTCAGGAGAACCACACACGCACACGCGTGTCTCTGTCTCCTCGTCTGCCTAGGATCATAATAAGTAATCCCGGCTATCCTATTGTATCAACCAGGGGAAGGGGGGAAAAATTGCATCGTCTAAAACACGATATAGGAGCCGTGCGCGGTGGCTCTGCTCTCTGTGTGTCGATTTGTATGGGTGACAATCTTCATAAATAACAGAAAAAGTTAAACACACTAGAGGGGGGGTGGGGGGGGGAGTCAGCGGGGGGGGGGGGGGGTCTGAAGAATGATGTGCTGCCAAAGAATCTTCAAAGAAAACATCATGTCGATTTCACAGGGGTTTTTCAAAATACGTTCAAATGTATTGGAACCGTTTTTTTTCTCACCCCCCCCCCCCCTTTTCATTTTAATAGCAATCATAGTCGCGGGAGAACTTCCTATATAACACACGCGTCGCACACATTGTCATTATGTTTAGTGGGGATGAATGAATGCAGGCCGAGTGCGAGTCAAGGATTAGAAATTAACATATTTTAATAGAAAAAGGGGAAAAAAGTCATACAACACACACAGAACATCGTCGACGTC
>NC_140178.1:4463293-4527950 GCF_963971535.1 Notolepis coatsorum
CCTCCTCCTCCTTCCCTCCCCCTCCTCCCCATCCTCCTCTCCCATCTTTCCATCTCCTCCACCTCCTCCCTCCTTCCTCCCTCCTCCCATCCACCCCCCGACTCCTCCTCCCGACCTCTTCTCCTCCTCCTCCTCTCCCCCTCCTCCCCCTCCTCCTCCTCTCCCCCTCCTCCCCCCCTCCTCTTCTCCCCCCTCTTTTTTTCCTCCTCCCCCCTCCTCTCTCATCCTCCCCCCCTCCTCCCTTCCTCCCTCCACCTCCTCCTCTCCTCCTCTCATCCTCCTCCTCCACCTCCTCATCCCTCCCCTCCCCTCCCTCCACCTTCCTCCTCATCCTCCCCTCTCCTCCTCCTCCTCCACCCCTCCTCCTCCTCTCCTCCCTCCCACTCTCTCCTCATCCACCCCTCTCCTCCTCCACCTCCTCCTCCTCTCCTCCCCTCCTCCTCCTCCTCTCCCCCCCTCCTCCCCTCCTCCCTCCTCCCCCCCCTCTCTCTCCTCCTCCTCCCCTTCCTCTTCTCCCCCCTCTCCTCCTCCTACCCCCCTCCTCTTCTCCTCCTCCCCCTCCTCCTCCTCTCCTCTCCCTCTCCTCTCCTCATCCTCCTCCTCCTCCTCCTCTCCCCCCTCTCCTCTCCTCCTCCTCCTCCTCCACCTCCCCCCCCCCCCTCCCCCTCCTCCTCCTCCCCCTCCTCCTCCGTGTTCCCCATCACGCTGACAGTATAAAACACGCCTAGAGACTGTGTCTGATTGAAGTGTGCCGGGTGCCGGTTGTTGGAATGGGGAAAAAAAGGGCCCCCTTGCGATTAGGGGGTCAGCAACTCTCAAAGATCAAAACTCTCCAGCCTCATCCCCTCTAATCACACACTATATAAAACAATCTGATCAGCACTTAACCTGCGCCGGGCCTGATACGGGCCCGCCGTGCCTTGTCTCTATTAATCAATCAGCTGCAGGCCTTTTCCCCGGAGAACAGGGATGCAAATGCGTGTTAATGTTAAAGGTCCCATTTCCCTGCGATTTCCCCCTCGTCTGTCGTGGTTTTCCTGCCCCTCGCTCCCCGCGCGTGACGTACCTGAGGGTGCAGAGGAGGACGGTGAGATAATCACGGGGCTGAAGAAGCCCTTGATCCTTCGAGAGGAGAGCAGAGTCAGATTTGTTTATTGTCACGTCGTTCAGTACCTTTTACAGCAGAAAAAGACGCTCGTTCGGTTCCTCGCATCCAATATAAATAAATAAAATAAAAATAGCCTAGAATAAAATAAATAATATAAAATAACAGCAAGATGACTATGTACACAGTTCTAAAACAGTGTGCAGATAACAGGATGCAGATATGACATAAGATCAAATATGAATAAAATATAAATATACAGTATCAAATCAAATCAAATGTATTTGTAAGGCCCGACGACACACGTTAATGTCCCCATGGGCCGGACACGTCTTCTTTAAACAAGTCAAGAAGAAACATCACAATAAATCAAGAACAAAACAAAAACACAATGAAATCCAAAATAAAATGTAAAATAAATAAATGAATACATGAATGCAACACACTCCCAGACATACCCGACGCAAAAGTAAGGAAAAACTAGCTATAAAAACCTCAATAGGAAAAAAGCACCACAGGCAACAGCTCTGTGTGCAGTGTGAACGCAGCCTCACAGCTCTGTGTGCAGTGTGAACGCAGCCTCACAGCCCTGTGTGCAGTGTGAACGCAGCCTCACAGCCCTGTGTGCAGTGTGAACGCAGCCTCACAGCCCTGTGTGCAGTGTGAACGCAGCCTCACAGCCCTGTGTGCAGTGTGAACGCAGCCTCACAGCAGCTCTGTGTGCAGTGTGAACGCAGCCTCACAGCTCTGTGTGCAGTGTGAACGCAGCCTCACAGCAGCTCTGTGTGCAGTGTGAACGCAGCCTCACAGCCCTGTGTGCAGTGTGAACGCAGCCTCACAGCAGCTCTGTGTGCAGTGTGAACGCAGCCTCACAGCTCTGTGTGCAGTGTGAACGCAGCCTCACAGCTCCGTGTGCAGTGTGAACGCAGCCTCACAGCTCCGTGTGCAGTGTGAACGCAGCCTCACAGCTCTGTGTGCAGTGTGAACGCAGCCTTAGAGCCCCGTGTGCAGTGTGAACGCAGCCTCACAGCTCCGTGTGCAGTGTGAACGCAGCCTCACAGCTCTGTGTGCAGTGTGAACGCAGCCTCAGAGCTCCGTGTGCAGTGTGAACGCAGCCTCAGAGCTCCGTGTGCAGTGTGAACGCAGCCTCACAGCTCTGTGTGCAGTGTGAACGCAGCCTCACAGCTCTGTGTGCAGTGTGAACGCAGCCTCACAGCAGCTCCGTGTGCAGTGTGAACGCAGCCTCACAGCAGCTCTGTGTGCAGTGTGAACGCAGCCTCACAGCTCCGTGTGCAGTGTGAACGCAGCCTCACAGCTCCGTGTGCAGTGTGAACGCAGCCTCACAGCTCTGTGTGCAGTGTGAACGCAGCCTCACAGCTCCGTGTGCAGTGTGAACGCAGCCTCAGAGCTCCGTGTGCAGTGTGAACGCAGCCTCACAGCTCCGTGTGCAGTGTGAACGCAGCCTCACAGCAGCTCTGTGTGCAGTGTGAACGCAGCCTCACAGCTCCGTGTGCAGTGTGAACGCAGCCTCACAGCTCTGTTTGCAGTGTGAACGCAGCCTCCTAGCTCTGTGTGCAGTGTGAACGCAGCCTCACAGCTCTGTGTGCAGTGTGAACGCAGCCTGACAGCTCCGTGTGCAGTGTGAACGCAGCCTCACAGGTCCGTTTGACAAGGAACGAGGGAGTGATCTTGAATATTTGTTTGAAGATTTACAACCAAATGAGCCGCAATCGATATTTTCCGGACCACAAAATCTCCTCGTTAAAACCCTCCTCCTGGTGCCGACGGTCGTCGTTTACGGTCCTGCTCGCCGGGAGACACACGGCACGACTGGACCTAATGGAAACGCTGGCAGCTAAACAACATCGGCTCCTCTTATTTCTGGGCGATAGATAATAGTTTGTGGTCAATAATTCAACTTATTCAGTGTAAATCGATACTATGGGAATGTTGAAACATTGATACATTGAAACATTGATACTATGGGAATATTGAAACATTGATACTATGGGAATGTTGAAACATTGATACATTGATACATTGATACTATGAGAATGTTGATACATTGATACTATGAGAATGTTGATACATTGATACATTGATACATTGATACTATGAGAATGTTGATACATTGATACTATGAGAATGTTGATACATTGATACTATGAGAATGTTGATACATTGATACTATGAGAATGTTGAAACATTGATACTATGAGAATGTTGATACATTGATACTATGAGAATGTTGAAACATTGATACATTGATACTATATGAGAATGTTGAAACATTGATACATTGATACTATGAGAATATTGAAACATTGAAACATTGATACTATGAGAATGTTGATACATTGGTACATTGAAACATTGATACTATGAGAATATTTATTTTTTATCTACTATTTCTACTATTTTCTTCTCTCATCCCAATTTTCGTATTGTCCAATTCTACCCTCCCCTGTCTCGAACGCTGTTAGGCCACGCCTCCCACAGGTCGGCTGCAATGTGGACCAAGCCTTGCATCACGTGTCCCCTCCGGTACACGAGGAGGCAGCTGTCGCATCTTTTTAGCACCCGCACAGCGCGATCTCTCAGCGGCGGCGAGGGTCTGCGTGCCGGCCGTCATGCTGACACAATTGGCGGTGTCAGCGGGAGGGAAGCCGGTGGGTGGTAATCTGGTCGTTGTAAAACAGCGACTCCTACAGGTCGGTCAGGGGGCGCCTGCACAGCGATGGAGGGAAATGGTGAAGGTAGTGTGACCTCCCACGCTTTACACTTCACCAATGAGAGTCCTCGCTGCCAGGTGAAAAGAGGCTGCTGGCTGTCTCCGCATGTATCGGAGGAAGCATCTGATAGACTTCAGGGCTCCCTAGACCGACCAGTGGGGGGCACATGCACGCAACGACCAGGAAGGGGAGGGGGGAATTGGCATAACGACTCAATTGGGACGGGAGGAAAATACAGAAAAACAGGAGGAGAAAAAGTGGATAAAAAAAGAAAAGAGAATATTGATACATTGATACTATGAGAATGTTGAAACTCAAGGCCGGCACCACGCGTGACGTGCTTCACCGAAACACACATTACATATCTTTTAAAAGATGGAAAGGACCGCGATTAACGGCAAAATGAACCGACAACACGCAATAATACCGGTGCGCGCTTGACTAATGTCTCCCCCTGGCCACGGCTACCAAAAGTAATAACAAAATGGTTCCGTGGTCACAATGGCCTTTTAAATGGCACCTATACTACCTAAAATAATTCCTCATAATTCAAGTCGAGAGATATCGCAGTTCTCCTCGTATCATTAACCCCCCGCCGGACGACATCCCCTGCTGCAATGTGTTCCGGCGGGCGTTACAATGTTTTGTTTTTTCCACACACTCTCTCGCTTCCAAATGTGTATGTAATGGCCGACGCGTTATCTCCTCCACCTTCACCACCGAGGCCAGACCGGCGACCGCGTAATGTCCCCCCCCTCCCCCGCTGCCGGGGCGCCGCGGTCAGAGAGCTGCATCGAATGGCCACCGTCTCCCCCCCCATCCTCTCTGAGGCTGACTGGGCCGCTTATTATTACGAGGAGGAGGACATAAACCACCGGCCCGGTATACCCATCGTCTCCGCCCACTTAGTTCCGTTGGTTCCTCTCGGCGTCGGCGGCTAGAGAGGTTATTTTGTCCTCACGAGGGGCAGAAGGTTCCCGGTGTCACCGGTCGGGTGATTAATGGCTCGACCGCCGGCTCCCCCCCTCACCCCTCCCCCCTCCCCCCTCCCGCGCTGAAAAGTGCCCACTCAGGTCTAGACCGGAGATTTCCCCAACTAGACGGTGGGCCGAAGGTTGCTAGAGGCTTCCGTTAGTGAAATGATTGATCTGGTTTTAGAGAGTATATGTTATTGTAATATGAACTACATAATATACTATAATAACACATTTCCGTTTGTTGGCAATGGTTTTTGAGTCATATCTTTATGAAAATGTATGTGTTGATAAGCTAAAACCTACCTACGTTTGTGAAAAGGGGCGTTGCTGCGAACCAATCAAAACACGTTACAACGTCAGGTGACTTGATTTCTCCCAATGACATTCCTCAAGCTCCGGAACTAGGAAGTAAATATTGCGACTCGTCTGTTGTCAACAGTGGATTTAGCTCTGCATCTGTAAGCTCTCAATTCATATACATTACTATTGAAATGCATTTTTACTTAACTTTACAGCATTATTCAAACGTGATAGGAAGTTATGAGTCATCAGCTGTTTATATGCAGTCCGTTTTGACTTCCGATTACACATTGGAAAATGTTGTAGCCAGCTCACATAGACTAACGTTAGCATTTTAACTTTCTCAGATAGCAATCTAACATTATGTTAGTGTAAATCAAACAACTCTAACCCAATACTAATAATAGTAACTTGTTTCACATTCTTGCTGTGTGTTACACTATGGTATAGCGGTCTGTGTTGTTGCCTGTGACGTTAGAAGTTTGAGGTGACGTTGTCACAACCGTTACATATGTACAAAATATACTGTCTCATAAATATACTCTTCCAATATATAAATATACATATAAATATATTGTTTTAGATGCTGTTGTCACTATGAATTACAAATGGGGGGCCCTGATGTAAACAAGACAAACGTCTTTCTCTGGTCTGCATCCCCTTAACAATAGTTTGATATTGGATGGTCCCTGTGCTGTTGTTTACTGTCTATCTGTATGTCATGTATGTAATATGTTATGATGAATTGAAAATGGGGGACCCTGATGTAAACAAGATGAAAGTCTTTCTCTGGTCTGCATCCCATTAACAATTGTGTGTATTGAGCTGTACTGTACTGTACCCATTCTGCAATCTGTTAATATGATGAATAACGTTATCTATTGTAGTAACAATGTTCCTAAATGTATTGATTGTTTTTCTGTTTCCCCAGATGCTCAACCCTGGACCACACGACAGATATATTCTAGGCCTAATCTAACCCTAGCCTGAGGGTTCTATAGTAATCATGCAAGCTCAAAGATTGAGCTCTTGAGGTGACTGCTCTATATCAAGAACCATTATCAGAGTGGCAACTGCAGGACCTGTATTTCCCAAAACAATGAATATCATGATTGAATGAGAGGCCATGGTAAACAGCACAGTGAATAAACAATGTGCAGTAAACAATGTGCAGTCCCCTTATATATATATATATATATATATATATATATATATATATATATATATATATATATATATATATATTGTTCTGGATAGAAGTGGGGCCAGGCTAATCTGCAAGAGCTCAACTTTTGAACAAGGATGGTCATCCTACCGCCCTGTAGCCCTCACCTCCATAGCCATGAAGTGCTTTGAGAAGCTAGTGAAGGGCTACATCTGTTCCTCCCTCCCCATCAACCTGGACCCTCTGCAATTTGCATATCGCCCCAACAGGTCCACGGAGGACGCCATAGCCCATGTGCTGCACACAGCAGCATCACATCTGGACAAGAGGAAGGGGAACTATGTGAGAATGCTGTTCATCGACTACAGCTCAGCATTCAATACCATAGTCCCCTCCAAACTCATAGCCAAGCTCAGGGACCTGGGCTTGAACTATGACCTGTGCCAGTGGGTCCTGGACTTCCTGACGGGCAGACCCCAGGTGGTAAGAGCCGGCAACTGCACCTCCTCATCCATCACGCTCAACATAGGGGCCCCCCAGGGCTGTGTTCTGAGCCCCCTCCTCTACTCCCTGTACACACATGACTGCGTAGCACAGCGGAACAACAACACCATCATCAAATTTGCCGATGACACAGTAGTGGTGGGCCTGATCTCTGCCAACGACGAAAGGGCCTACCTGGAAGAGGTAGAGAACCTGTCACAGTGGTGTCAGGAGAACTGCCTCTCCCTGAACGTCAGCAAAACAAAAGAGATGATTGTGGACTTCAGGAGGTCGGGGGTCAAGGACTACAGCCCCCTCAGCATCGACGGGGCACCAGTTGAGAGAGTGAACAGTTTCAAGTACCTCGGAGCCCACATATCCGAGGACTTGACATGGACCACACACATTGACAGTGTTGTGAAGAAGGCACGACAACGCCTCTACTTCCTCAGGCGCCTAAGGAAGTTCCAAGTCAGTCAGAAGATCCTTAGGAACTTCTACTCATGTACAATAGAGAGCATCCTGACCGGCAACATCACCTCCTGGTTTGGGAATAGCACTGCACAAGACCGTAGCAGACTACAAAGAGTGACACGTTCAGCCGAACGCACAATTAGAGGGGGGCTTCCCACCCTCCAGAACATTTACAACAAGCGGTGCAAGGGGAAGGCTAAGAGAATTATTAAGGACTCGAGCCACCCGAACAACTGCCTCTTTGAACTGCTGCCGTCAGGCAAGCGATACCGGAGTCTTATGGCGAGCACAGAAAGACTCAGAAGGAGCTTCTATCCCCAGGCCATCAGGCTGCTAAACGAACGATAATCGCTAAACGAACAATAATCACTATGCAACAACCATCAAATGCACACAGCACACACACCCACACGCACACACTCACTCAAACAAACAACACACTGCAGCACCCACTCTCCACACTTTAGATCACACAAACACACCTACACTTTATATTTATTGATAAAGGATTTGCACTACAACTCGTACACCTACTGTGAATTGTACCTAAACTGCACCTCGTCCATTTATGCCTTGCACTATATAGTATTGTATATTAGTACACTGCACAGTATTGTATATTGTATGGTAACTACGTCTACGAACATTGTACATATGTCTAAACTGAACACGGTGACCTCTTTTTTTACTTCTAATTTTTACTATTTTTACTATGTTTTTATTTCATACTTATCTTGTCATGCACAGTCTCTGGAGCGCAACAGTAAGAAGCATTTTGTACAAAAGTATTCTGTACTTCTGTATGACAACTATTAAAGAAACTTGAAACTTGAAACATCCTCTCACATAAGCTGTCCGGGGACGACTCACACAGCTCTCTACTCTCTGGGCCCTGGACTGGACACCCCTCCACTGTACTAGTTACACATTACACACATACAAATGACAATAACACTATGTAACAACCATCAAATGCACTCACAGCACACACATCCACACGCACACACTCACTTTAAACAAACAACTCACTGCAGCACCCACTTTAGAACACCTAAACACACTTTATATTTATTGGCAAAGAATTTGCACTACAACCCATACCTCATTACACCTTACTGTAAATTGTACCTAAATTGTACCTCATCCCATTTCTGCATTGTACTGTATAGTATATTGTATTGTAACTCAGTTACTTTTCTACTCTGCATTGTACATTGTACAGTATGTATATATTGAACACTTGTCTACGTACTTGACTTCTATTTTATACTTATCTATTTTTATCTAGCACAATCTCTGGAGCAAAACAGAAAGAAGCATTTTATATAAAAGTATTCTGTACTTCTGTATGACAACTAATAAAGAAACTTGAACATCAAAAAATCAACATTCTGTTCTCTATTCCAGGCTAGATCTGGCCTTGACTCATGTTACAGGATTAATACACATTTTCTTACACCCATATTGCTAGTTTTCACCTGAAGGGCAAATTACAGGGCCAGTCCAGTAAAAAAAATACATTAATCATGTATCATTATGTTTAAAATAAATTGCATTTTGGTACAAACCTTTTGTGGTGTTTGTCAACTTTGCCTTCCTGCGGGCTATGTTACGTATATTAGCAAATTGCATATAGCATTCTCTTTGGTAGCATTCATTCTGTGTTTATTGTGTCATACTGGGGAATAATATTAATATTATTATGTCCTATTGGGGACATAATTTTAAATTCTGAGCAATTCAATCGTTTTTTTATAGAGAGGACGTCTGACATTGATTGAAAACGGTTAACAGATTGCAGAATGGGTACAATACAGTACGGCTCAATACACACAATTGTTAAGGGGATGCAGACCAGAGAAAGACTTTCGTGAGAGACCAACAAAGTGAGGTATGTAATACATTTCGAATCAAATTGTGGTCGGTTAGATCTAACGTTAATATCACGTTATCCATCTAATGGATAGCAAGCTCACCTGACGTCGGTATGGCTTGCGAAATACAATCTTATAGTAAGAAACAAAACACAAGTTGAACATAGTTTTGAACGTTTTATTACAATAGTATTTAGGTCGGATAGATCTAACGTTAATATCACGTTAACCATCTAAAGCTCATCTGTGACGTCGGTATGGCTTAATACAGTGCGAAATACAATCTTATAGTAACAAAACAATACACAAATTGAACATAGTTTTGAACGTTTTATTACAATAGTATTTACTGTCTCATGTTGCAATGTATAATCCAGCTAGCGTTCCAGTCAGATCCATTCTCCGTTGTTCTTGTTGACAATTTTGGGGTCCCTAATTCCCGTTTCTGTATCCTGATTGGTTTATCAGCTAGAGGTGTCCAAAGATATGCATGAGCAAACATTTAATTTAAATGTAAGATTACGATAACCGATGACCACCAGACGGCTGGCCAACAAACGTATTTTGACTCAACATAATAACTAGATATCACACACAAAGAATTGTGTAGTCTCCCAACGTAGATCAATCAAGTTCACTTTAGACAGACTCGGCCTGCCATCTAAACCTACCACCCTCCTCCCTGTCACGGAGATACACGGGCGGGCGTACCGTACTACACACACAACTCGCACGGATTCAAAACCCACCCCACGTCAACCAACCATCAGCGAGAGAGAGACCAAATGAGACACTCGGCGATGAATGAATAATGGAAAGCCGGGGCCTCTCGCCTCGTCCCCCCCCCCCCCCCCCCCCCCCTATGAAGCGCATTATGAAACGGAAACACACAAAATAATGAATGCGGTGTGTGTTGGTGTGTCGTTGTGGTTTTCTTTCAGTACAGGTGCCTCGCACGGGGAGGGGGGAGGGGGAGGGGACTCTCCGTTCTCTGACCTTTTACCATCAACACGCTATTCTTATTTTCCCCCCAAATCCCTCGGAGAACAACCAGGAAACAAACAAGGAGCACACTCCTCTGCCCGGCACCACGGCTCCCCCGCGCCCCGCGCGCGACTCAAATTATATCATTTGTCCAATTTGCTATTGTTTCATCCGTGTCAGGATAATTTGCTTTGGGGTTCTCCGTAATGTCTTGGGGTTTTGACAGTGCCCCCCTGAGAGGGAGGGTCCGCCGTACGTACCGCGCGTTGCCCTAGATAGACTGTTTATCAAGGGCCCGGCCGGCCCGCGTTTCTATCGTCGGGTTCACTCGCTTCTTTCTTTCTCCCCGAGATGTGCAGACGATAAAACGTAACAGTTTCATTTCGCCTCCCCCTCTCGCCGTCTCTCTCTGGAGGACCCGGGGATGGTGACCACGGCCGGCGGGCGGGAGGAGCCTGTTTACCCGGGCCTCTAATTGGGTCGCAGCCGGGCTGGACGCAGAGGAGAGGGAGAGGGAGAGAGAGTGGGAGAGAGAGAGAGAGAGAGAGAGAGAGAGAGAGAGAGAGAGAGAGAGAGAGAAAGAGAGAGAGAGGGAGAGGGAGAGAGAGAGAGAGAGACGCGTCTCGCCCGACGACGATGAAGACAAGGGGGTGATCGTTACTCAACACCAAGTGTATATTAATGACAGCTTCATCTCTCCCTCAGCAGTCATCCCCACTCCTAATTGACCTATCCCAAGCCCCGCCCTCCCTCTCTCTCTCTTCCCCTGTCGGGGGCGAGAGAAGCGACGGCCGCGATTGTTGGAGGATCTGGTGGAAAAAGAAAGGAGATCGGGTCAATTAATTAATCTCATCATCTTCTCCCGAGCCGACGGTCGGACGGTTAGCAACAAGCCGAGCCGATTAAAACATTAACGTTATCGTACGTTATCACGGGGAGAAGCCGCGTGCCACCCTCTCCGTGCCCGCGGATGCCCTTTCACACACCGGGAGGAGTCGTTACGCTGCGGTCTTTATGTGCCAGGCGGGCGCGGCCCGTCGAGATCAGCGCGAGATGTCTCTCTCGGTGACGGATTCACGTTTTCTCCTCGATAACGGGGCACCTAGCTGTGAGTGAGTGTTCCTGAACGGACACGTCAAATTATCATTCAATTGGCTGCTGGCCGCTGGCAAATTGATTTCGTCTAAGAATTATAATATTATTATTACCCCTGGTGGTCCCGCGCACAGGAAGTCGGCTTAACCCTTTCACTACTACCACACTACAGAAGGTTAACCCTTTCACTACTACCACACTACAGAAGGTTAACCCTTTCACTACCACACTACAGAAGGTTGACCCTTTCACTAACACTACAGAAGGTTAACCCTTTCACTACCACACTACAGAAGGTTAACTTTTTCACTACCACACTACAGAAGGTTAACCCTTTCACTGCCACACTACAGAAGGTTAACCCTTTCACTACCACACTACATACGGTTAACCCTTCCACTACCACACTACAGAAGGTTAACCCTTTCACTACCACACTAGAGCGCCACGTTACCGTCTGTAGTGTGGTTAACAATCAGCCTCACATTTTTACACACGGCGGTGGCGGTGACGTGGCGCTCATCGACCCCCCGGCGAGTCTCCGGTCGCTCCCTCGTCTCCCGGGGTTCACCAGACACCTGAGTCACGGACGGCGAGTCACCGAAAACGCCACGGAGTCCCCCCCGACGCCACCTTCTTCCCTCTCGAAGCAGCGATCGGTTTAATAACGACGAAGCGTCGTGACATCCTCTCCCGCCTCGTCTCCGGAGCAGCCGGGCCCGCGTCCCGCGTCACGCCGCCTTCCCGCTAATTGCTTGTGTTCCAATATGTATCAACGCGCCGCTATCTTGTTCCATCTCTTGATTGCCGCGTTGCTTAATCCTTATCGTAATTGGCTTGAGTTCTTCCCGGCGTAGCGCCCCCTGGGCCAGGCATCATGTCTCGTACCAAATTAAGCTTAAAAATTGTTTTGCTGAAAGTCTGGATGCAACTCGTTTTCTTTTTGGCTGTGGGTTTTAGGATCATAAGACTGAGAGGCAGATCACGTGGCCCTTTTATTTTTTTACCAAAACTGCGAAATGTGGAAAAAAGCAAACATATACTGTACGTAGCTACAGTAGCTTCTCTGCAGTAAGAAACGATAAGATACGATAAGATAAGATATTCCTTTATTGAAGGGAAATTCGGGCGTCATAATGGTTAATTGTCTACACGTGATGAGAATATGTTTACTATTATAACACCTGTGCTGGTCGGCTGAACTCTGCCGTCACTAAGTGCTTGACTTTAGAGTTCCTCTGTCTGCAAAGTTCAGTTCTGTCCACTTTTTGTGAGGGCTGTGTGTGTGTGTGTGTGTGTGTGTGTGTGTGTGTGTGTGTGTGTGTGTGTGCGTGTGTGTGTGTGTGTGTGTGTGTGTGTGTGTGTGTGTGTGTGTGTGTGTGTGTGTGTGTGTGTGTGTGTGGTTCATGAGCAGATAACAGGGACTCTTAAAGTTATCCGTGAAACGGACAACCACTAGACTGCTTACGCAGACGTTTTAGGAGAGGGGGAAAATTAAACAACAGAAAACAACCTTTACAGGTGGAAATCTCAAAGTGAGTAATTAAGAAAATAAATCAAGTCCCAAAAAACAGGACTACTCTCAATAAAGAGGTATAGTATAAAAGTAAATAAGCCACAAGGACACCTCCTAATAAAGGAGTTTATATTGGAAAAAGTTAAACAATAAACCTCCACTAAGGGAGTTTATGCGTTGAATCACGTGAGTAGCCTAAAATAAGAACGACTACCATAAAGCTCAATTCTGAATCAGAGATCAGACTACACCATAGGCACAGCTGCACTGCACCAGGTGCAATCAAGCCCACACACCTGCCGACCCATGAGGCAATTAACCACAGGGAACAGGGATTGACAGCTATCCCTCACAGAGAGGTGAAATAAAGCAAAAATAGACAGCTATCCCTCACAGAGAGGTGAAATAAGGCAAAAACCATGACACTTTTAAAGGGGAACTATCTTATAAATGGCCTTTTTCAGTGTTTAGCATTGTTTCATAGCTATGTGGACTTATATTAATATGATCTATGTCTCTAATTCTCATATTTTGGCGCATTCTTCCAATTCTCCTCTCACAATATTCACCCTCACTGAACTGAGTCATCTGAAAATGTGCTGATTTGTGATGTCAGAGAGACACCGCTGCATGTTAATGTTCAGGCGCCGGCGGCGCGGCGCAGTGGTTTAGGAGCCCAGTCTCAAAACAGCTCGAGATCTTGAGGTAGAAAAATGCTGTTTTTGAGGACTTGATTAGAAATACAAAACAATGAATGAAAAAATAGACAGTGTGTAAAGTAAACAATATAATTAACTCTGAATATAAAATAAAATGTGTAAACAAAGGTGCGGATGAGGGTCTGCAATTGCCCTTATATTACCGTATACGTCACAATAAATATAGGCAATAAAGGTTCAAATAAATATGAAGTTTGGAAGGGGGCAGGAAACATATGTTTTCTTCATCCTGCTCCTTTTCGGCCATGGGGTGTATCATGTTAACAAAATAAAGATGTTGGTGATATTGTGCAAAGATGAACTGTACCCCCATCATGTACGAAACAAAATAAAATAAAATGAATGAATGAATGAATGAAAGGTGCCCTAAGAGACAGTGAGCTTAGCAGGCTGTCTCTACTCTGACCGAAGACAAGAGATCATGTCATGTGGTTGTTTTCCAGCAGAGAGTCTAGCCTCGTGTGTTTATTTAGGTTTTCTAACAGCAAGTGAAGAGACAGAAGTCATTGCGACGGCAAAGCGTGACTGAACGCATACAGAACATGACGGGAACCAGCGGGGCACCTGATATATTCCGCCGCCGTCGCTCCCGATGCTCCTGCCTCTGACACGACAGATAACGGCACAATAGACACCGAACAAAGAGGAATAAAACGGTGCCTGCGTCACACAAGCACACAAAGTTATTGGTACTGTTTTCATTCTCATGAGATGGAGACTGTGTCGAGCTCACATCACAGATCATGGTCACAGTGGCACCTGTTGAATTGAGAAAATTGCCTTCGGTAATCAATCCATTAAAAATAATTATCAATCAATCATAACATCCGTATTCTATTCTTGGTGTTGCATTAGAGGGGATTCTGAGTGTGGAGGACGTGACTAATTGCAGTCTCTCCGTCCGGTATAGACAAGCCGTGTTGGCTTGAAGCTCGCGCAGTAAACCACCGTCCTCGCTGCGCCCTGCAGGTAAATAAATGGTAAATGGTGTATTTATATAACGGCTTTTATCCAAAGCGCTTTTTACAATTTGTTCCTCACATTTGTACCCATTCACTCACACATTCACATTGAACTCTGTTGCCTATAATACATTTTTTACCTACCTACTGCTGACACTGTCTCTAACTGCAACTATCAATCAATCAGTTGATTTGATCTTTATCGATTAATCAGTTGATTTGGTCTTAATCGATTAATCAGTTGATTTGGTCTTAGCCGATTAATCAGTTGATTTTGTCTTAGCCGATTAATCAGTTGATTTTGTCTTAGCCGATTAATCAGTTGATTTAGTTTTAGTCGATTAATCAGTTCATTTGGTCTTAGCCGATTAATCAGTTGATTTGGTCTTAATCTATTCATCTGTTGATTTGGTCTTAATCTATTAATCTGTTGATATGGTCTTAATCAATGAATCTGTTGATTTGGTCTAGGTCGATTAATCAGTGGATTTGGTCTTAGTTGATTAATCAGTTTATTTGGTCTTAGTCGATTAATCAGTTGATTTGGTCTTAGCCAATTAATCAGTTGATTTGGTCTTAATCGATTAATCAGTTGATTTGGTCTTAGTCGATTAATCAGTTGATTTGGTCTTATAATCTGTTGATTTGGTCTAGGTCGATTAATCAGTGGATTTGGTCTTAATATATTAATCAGTTGATTTGGTTTTAGTCAATTAATCTGTTGATTTGGTCTTAATCTATTAATCAGTTGATTTGGTCTTAGTTGATTAATCAGTTGATTATGTTTTAGTCGATTAATCAGTTGATTTGGTCTTAATCTATTAATCAGTTGATTTGGTTTTAGTCGATTAATCAGTTGATTTGGTTTTAGTCGATTAATCAGTTGATTTGGTCTTAATCGATTAATCAGTTGATTTGGCATTCAATCCACAGACCTCCTTCTGCACGACTGCATTACATCATTCATAATAAACATTTGACAAAACCGTCGGTTGAATCAAGTCAAATCGTACGACTGTTCCTCAGCCGAATGTCATTAGTCGAGGACGGGCCTGATCCTTAGAACCATTCTATCATCATTAGAACGACACACGTGTGATCGTGGCTCAGGAGGCAAAGCGCGGTCACCAGGAAATCAGAAGGTTCCCGGTTCCATTCCCGGCTTCTCCCGGGGCAACGCGTCGAAGTGTCCTTGAGCAAAGACACTTAACCCCTCAAATGCTCCCGATACGCAGGTCGGCACCTCGAGCGAATGGGTGAACATGAGGCATATAAGTTGTTATTGTAAAGCGCTTTGGATAAAAAGCTGTTATATAAATGTCCGTTTACCGCGACCGCACGGCTGAAAGGGTTACGAGGGGAGAACGGCGAGGCTCGGCAGGCGTTCACTGGATCCAAGCCTCTCTCTCTCTCTCTCTCTCTCTCTCTCTCTCTCTCCTGCTGCTGCCAGTAAACGGGAGCATATTGGCTTTTAAAAGCTCATCTGTTTCCCACACACACCACACACACATGTTGTTTTCACGAGTGCGGCCTCGTCATCTCAGGTATGCTCTCAACCGGAGTGCGCCGGCGGTTACGGTGCATATATCTCCCTCACTGATCTCCAGTGAACGACTCTTTGGAAAAAGCCCTGAAATGCGATGATTTAACGGGCGGTTCTTTCGGGGGGCCCGCGTGTCCGACGGACCGTTTGTCAAAAAGACAAAAAAAGGAAAAGCAGCGGCGCTGAGAGGTAGCGCCGCACATATCATCTCTCCGCCGAGGCCCTGGTTGGCAGAGACAGTGTTTGCCTTGTTAATTAAATTTCTCCGCGCTGGCAGCAGCAAATGAGGTCATATTCCCGCTATCGGTGTAATGTCTCTGTCTCTCTCTCTCACGGACCACAAAGGGAGCGGCGCGCCGCAGAGCCCCCCGCAAATCTTTACCCAAACAATCAAGTAGAGATATCATTGTTTGTCCGCGTGGATCTATATTTTTTTCCCCTCCTTCATCTCCAGAAGCATCACCACCACCTCCACCACCACCGCTGAGAAATCTGATGGTGCTGCTTGTGGTTTTTATTGCTTCAATTTTTACAGACAGTCGGGATTAATGTCAGGGCCTCGGAAGCTTCCAGGAAGAATGGGCAATAATGTAGGGGGGGGGGGGGGGGGGCTTTTTTTTTCTTTTCCCATTATTCCGAAGCGATATAGGGATGAAAGCTTTTGCTCTTAACTCAAACCTCGCCGACAGTGTTCGTACGGTAGTAACTGTGCAGCCATTTAAAATGTTCTCCATCACGAGGAGTCATGTCATATTGACTTACTTACACAGACCATTTCCCCGGGCGGTTGTGTCTTCTTCCTCCGTCAGTGGTCAGGGTCAGTTTTCCTAGCGATAAATAAGCACATGTTTTTATTTTTCCTAACCCTCCCCCTCCTTTTTTCAATTGAGTGTATATTCTTCAATGATCTACGTATCTCATATCAAAGGGAAATTGATATTAGCACGAGCTTCCCGACGCATTTGACTCTATTACACACAGACACATGCAGTGGCGGCCTTAGGCATGGGCAACATGGGCAACATGGGCAACATGGGCAACATGGGCAACATGGGCAACATGGGCAACATGGGCAACATGGGCAACATGGGCAACATGGGCAACATGGGCAACATGGGCAACATGGGCAACATGGGCAGGCTGGACATCTTGCTCAGGGCGGCATGAGGAGGCCAATTCATTCATACATTTTTTTTTTAAATGATTATTTCCTTTACCTGAATGATGACATTTGCACAATCGGTTTCCTATCACTTAGTGCACGTCACGTCAGGTCAAATAACCTTGTCGGAGTTGGTGCCCTGTTTGTGACTGTGAGCTAGACAGGCGACTGGCTGGGAAGGTCCTGTTTGTGACTGTGAGCTAGGCAGGTAACTACCTGGGAAGGTCCTGTTTGTGACTGTGAGCTAGACAGGCGACTGGCTGGGAAGGTCCTGTTTGTGACTGTGAGCTAGGCAGGTAACTGTCTGGGAAGGTCCTGTTTGTGACTGTGAGCTAGGCAGGTAACTGTCTGGGAAGGTCCTGTTTGTGACTGTGAGCTATAGGCAGGTAACTGTCTGGGAAGGTCCTGTTTGTGACTGTGAGCTAGGCAGGTAACTGTCTGGGAAGGTCCTGTTTGTGACTGTGAGCTAGGCAGGTAACTACCTGGGAAGGTCCTGTTTGTGACTGTGAGCTAGGCAGGTAACTACCTGGGAAGGTCCTGTTTGTGACTGTGAGCTAGGCAGGTAACTGCCTGGGAAGGTCCTGTTTGTGACTGTGAGCTAGACAGGCGACTGTCTGGGAATGTCCTGTTTGTGACTGTGAGCTAGGCAGGTAACTGCCTGGGAAGGTCCTGTTTGTGACTGTGAGCTAGGCAGGTAACTGTCTGGGAAGGTCCTGTTTGTGACTGTGAGCTAGGCAGGTAACTGTCTGGGAAGGTCCTGTTTGTGACTGTGAGCTATATAGGCAGGTAACTGCCTGGGAAGGTCCTGTTTGTGACTGTGAGCTAGGCAGGCGACTGTCTGGGAAGGTCCTGTTTGTGACTGTGAGCTAGGCAGGTAACTGGCTGGGGAGGTCCTGTTTGTGACTGTGAGCTAGGCAGGCGACTGTCTGGGAAGGTCCTGTTTGTGACTGTGAGCTAGGCAGGCGACTGGCTGGGAAGGTCCTGTTTGTGACTATGAGCTGCAGGCGACTACCTGGGAAGGTCCTGTTTGTTATTGTGTGTAAATGTGGGCCCACATTTATTGGTTATTTTGTTATTTGTTTATTTGACTGTTTGATTCTGAGATTCCCAATGTGTCTACGTTCTATGCCTGGGTTCCCCCAGTACAAGCGGGGTGGTTTAATGTATTGAGCACTCGGTGCCTATGGTGGGAAGAGCTTCCACTACATTGATTACAAGAGCACCCGGTGCCATATGAGTAAGCATTAACGTTGTAATGTATAATCTGCCCAGGCTTCACTAAACGTAGATTTAATTGGGATCATTGTGTGTGTCTCTTTCTTTGAGTTCCATCTGCTATTTTATTCTCTGGGTAAATATTGTGACTGCATAATTATTTAACCCTTACACCCCATTTACAGAATAGCATTTGAAGGGTCTATACAGGTGGTCAAGGAAGGGTACTGCTTAAAGGGAAGCCCAATAATACTATTGAACTGACAGTCACTGGGTGTGGGAGGGCTGTCGGAGGTACTGAGGGAGTGAGGGTGTGTGGGGAGCTACTGCTGACCGCCTTGGAAGGCGAGGGAGACCAGAGCACCAGTCCCCAGGTTAGTAAATCCTGGGCCCCATCCACTCCAGCTGCAAGCCCTCCAGTACGACGTTCCGGGCCAAAGACGGGGGTACATATAGGTCCAATACTATAGTATCCTACTACCCAGTGTCTGTGTACCACTACTCCCACAAGCAGGGATAATCCACCCTTCTACATAAGGAAGAGGGAGGAGGAATCTATTCTATCTATCTAATTAGCGCACCTCTATAATGCAATTCATAAAACGAAATCAGTCCATTCGAAATGCTACGAAATAAACAGTTAATTCATAATACTGTAGAGTAGAGTAGACTATTGTTGCATTTATTTTCTGATTTGTTTACAGGACTTATGTAGCGTTAATCATGAGACAGTTTAAAGGTGAAACTTGAAAAAATTATATATATGTATAAGCTATAGCCAGGGCGGCATATAAGCCATGTGCTGTTTGTGTACCTCGATGCAGAGCCCCATCATGACTAAACGCCACAAATCACACAGGCTTTTGAACCGGGAAGAAAAAATGTTAATTCTCCCTCGACGATGGAACAGCTCACTTAACTTATCTCTCGCTGGCCACTTCGCTCGACACAAGTAAAAGCGGCCGTCCAATTAAATAGACAGGGGGGGGGGGGGGGAATCCATTTTGATATCCTTTCTTTAGCCGTCCTTTCAGTTTTGTTAAGAAACACTCGAGCCAGTGTGAAATCAAAGGCTTGTATGGACCCTGCTCTCGACAGTTCTCTCAACACATTCGGCTTCCTGGCGCGTGGAGATACGACGACGCCGCCACTCGGAAACCCGCGCTGTGTGCCGTCCTCTACGACTACGACCGTTTAATTATTCTGGAATTCAGCGTGACCGACGGACAGAGGAGGAGCGCCGTAAAAAAACGAGAAGTCCAGCAAATAAAGATACAATAAGCTGGTTTTGAAAAACAGAGAAACTAACGCATCCTATTTAAATTGGTGATAATGGAATAAAACTCCAACGGTCCTTAAAGCTTGAGATTCTCCCCCTCCCTCTGTTGCAGGAGTTTAAAACCTTGATCTCCCAACCTGTGTCGATCAAGTTGTACGTGTTTTAATTGATTTGTTATCCTTGCTCTTTGCCTCGTCTTGTTGTCTCATTGTTGTGATTTTATATGCCGTGTGATTTTAAATGCTTTTCTTTTTTTTGTATGTACACTCGACGTGACTGTAAATGAGGGACGCCTCAGTTGCCTTTCGAGTTTAAATAAAAGGGTTGAAATTAAATGAATGAATATATAGGCCTTCGCTGAAGTTTAGTTTTATTGTTGAAGTAACTGATGAAAAGTGAAAAGTTAGACTCTAGTGTTTATTGTCACCATATTTCTTGTAATGTATAATATAACTGACAGGGCATACAGACCCTCACCTGCACCTTTGATCACACTGCCTACTTGCTCAGATGCGTATATTAGTTATATTATATTAGAGTTAATTGTATTGTTTACACTGCCTATTTTTACTTTTTCTACTGTACTATAATTGTATTGCCTGTATTTATGTCTTCTACTATTACCCTGCCCATACCTGTACCTCCCCTCCCCCCACGCTGCTAGGATGCCGGAATTTCCCCAAGGGGATCAATAAAGTAATATCTTATCGTATCTTATAAAAGCCCAACACCTACAATGAATTGTCTCCTATACTCACAGGTCTGGTTCATCCAGCCGACGCAAGATTACAGCTCATATCCCCGAGTCATGGAACTCCACTGTCGTTTAAATCTTTTAAAAACACAGAGCAGTATAATTGTATCCCCCCAATAAGATCAATAACATCAGGGATATTAACCCTTTCACTGCCACACGACAGAAGGTTAACCCTTTACTATCACAACCGATGGTCGCCGGCGACCATCGGTTGTGATAGTAAAGGGTTAACCTTCTGTTGTGCGGCAGTGAAAGGGTTAACCGGCTGTCGTGTGGCAGTGAAAGGGTTAACCTTCTGTGTATCATCGCGTTGAAAGGGTTAACCGTTTTGGTAGTGCGGCGGTGAAAGGGTTAAGGATGTTCCCCATCTGCCGTGTTAATGTTAATGCGATAACTCAAACAGCTTTACATTCTAATCTTTTAAAATTTGCGCCGCACATTCATGACCCGTACAGGAAGACACCCTTTGATTTTGGTGACCCCGTGACCTTTGCTCTGTCTAGCGCCATTATCAGGCCACACTTAAAAACCAAACTCAAATGAGTGTATCTCGAAGAGCTTTCGTACACATCTTTTAAAATTTGCTGTGCACATTCATGACCAATAGAGGAGTACGCCTATTGATTTTGGTGACCCCATGACCTTTCCTCTAGCGCCCCCATCAGGCCAAACATTCTTATCCTATTTGTCAAGGTGAACGTTAGGAAACGGCTCCTAGAAAATGTCCCAGAGTAACTCAGGTGGCTTCCTGGTTTAGTGTATACGATCTGTACATTTTGTACATATTTTATTAATAATGTTGTCTTTTACTTATTTATTTTATTATTAGCAATATACTGTAGGCTGATGATAATATGTGTAATAAATGTTTATGTAAATACGATGTGCTGCTGAGACCAAGGACCACAATGGAAATAAGTGTGACTTTCTTGTGCCATCCTTGATACATTTAGGATGCATGACTTGTTGTACTTACATGTGCTGTCAAATAAACTCAAACACTAACGAGGTCCATGGGGTCAACTTCAGTTTATACGCCTGGGCCCTCATTTATCAATAATGCGTAGAAAGTGTTCTATTTTCGGGGATGAAATTTGTGCGTTTTGTTCCACGCTCCAATTTGGGTCCCAAATTGTGGTACAAATCAAGGCGAATGTGTCTCCGCCTGATTTTCTATGCTTTTCTCCCCAATTTAGTCATTATGCCAATTCCCCCCCCTCCCCTACCTGGTTGTTGTGCGCATGTTCCCCCTACTGGTCGGTACAAGGGAACCCTGAAGTCCACCACATGCTTCCTCCTCCGACACATGTGGAGACAGCCAGTGGCTCTCTTCTCACCTGGCAGCGAGGACTCTCATTGGTGAAGCATAACGCGTGGGAGGTCACGCTGCCTTCATCAAGTCCTGCCTTTCGCTGAGCAGGCGCCCCCAGACCTGACCTGTAGGCGTCGCTGTCCACAACGCCAGATTCCCACCCACGACTTCCCTCCCGCTAACTCAGCCAAACGGGTTAGTATGACGATCGGCCCAAGCCGGCAGGCAATGCTGACTCCGGGAGTCGAGACCGCAGCCTGTTGCATTGGTGACGAGCGCAATGTCCGCTCTGTTCACATTATTTCACATCTGTTTCTCTTTTTTAAATATTCCAGTGTGAACCGGTCTCGCTCCTGAACTGACCCACATGCGAGAAATGAACAATAAAGAAGATGGACGTAAAAAAAATCAAAAAATCAAAAAAAAAGGAAATCTAGAGTGATGTAGAATACTGCATGACGGTTCAGACTGAGGTCACATTGTAAAGGATCAGACCTGTATCTGATTCAGGACCACATTATAAAAGTGGCCCAAACCAGAATTGAAAAGATCAGATTCCATGTGATTTGTGCCGTTTACACTGTCATGAAAGAATCAGAGAAGAGTAAAAAAAGAAATTCTGATTTGGGCCACCTTGTGTGAACGTACAGTAGGTTGGGATTTATTTCCACTCTAGAAAGAAATCTCAACCTGAGCACAACATAAGGGCAAAATGACCACCGTGTGAATACGGTCTATAATTGTCTACACATAATGAGATTATGTTTACTATATAACACCTGTGCTGGTCGGTTGAACTCTCCCTTCACTTGACTGACTGTGCTTGACTTTAGAGTTCCTCTGTCAAATGTCAGTTCTGTCCACTTTTAAGATAAGATAAGATAAGATAAGATGAGTTTAGTATCACAAGAGAGACAAAATGGTCTGTCGTTTTTTTACCAAATCTGCAAGATGTGGAAAAAAGCTAAAAACAAAACATAGCTATGGTAACTCCTCTGGAGTAAGATAAGATATTCCCTTATTGATCCCCTTGGGGAAATTTGAGCATCATAGCAGCATGGGGGAGGGGAGGTACAGGTATGGGCAGGGTAAGAAGACATAGATATAGGCAATCAAATGAGATCTGAATATAAAAATATGAGAAAACTGATCCACTAAATTCCATGGCCGAAAGGAACAGGAAGAAGAAAACTCTTATTGTGAACTATTTGTATTGAAGACACTGTTGGACTGTAACAATTCCATGTACGAATACATACAAATGAAATGAAAGTGTCAGTTACAGTTACTCTGCAGGCAGCATTTGTTTTTGGTTGCTCTTTTAGGGGGGAAATAACCGAATGAGTCGTAATTATGTGTCAGTAATGACATTATGGTGCGATAATGAGATAACAGTAACACTTAGTGACACTCATGAGCAGTAAATACACATCAGCAACACAGAACGTGAAGACACAGAGGGAGCTCTTTCCAACGTGTTTCTCATTTCACTGACAAAGTAAAGAGCGCACCCTCTGTAGTCAAGATGGGAATTTATGTTTTTTTGTGAAACCCCAGCAACTGTTAAATGCCATTTATAGGGCTACACTGTTAAAAAAAAAAATCACAGGAAATTAACTGTATTATTTTACAGATTACTTTTGTTTTTCTACTTTAAGTGTAAATGCCATAAAAATACAGTAAATTACCTTTTATCAAAATATTAACCATTAAATAAAGGTTGCTGCCGTTGCTACCAGACATCTACCGTTTTTTTTACAGTTTTCATTTTTACAGTGTACGTTCGTTTTGTTTGCCTGTTCACATAATTAAAAAAAAGATTGGCCAATATCAGATTGCAGAACTGGTCACTGCTCCTGAACTGACCCGCATGCGCACATGAACAATAAAGAAGATGGATGTATAAACTTAAGTCACAGTTTATGGTTTAATTTATAAGTTGATGTGCAGTGGAGGCTAATTCATGAGAAAATGATAATAGGGGCGAGGAGGAGGTAAAAGAGAGACGTTTCTTCTTTTAATATGCTTTCAAACACAGAGCGGTTATGATACGTCTCCTCAAGTTTTGCGTGTACAGAAGTATCTCCTCAAATGCTTATAAGGTAAACACCTCCCTGTCCCTCCACTGACCACCTCCATCACAGCTGTCTTCATGTTTGTATCCACTGACCACCTCCATCACAGCTGTCTTCATGTCTGTATCCACTGACCACCACCTCCATCACAGCTGTCTTCATGTCTGTATCCACTGACCACCTCCATCACAGCTGTCTTCATGTCTGTATCCACTGACCACCTCCATCACAGCTGGTCTTCATGTCTGTATCCACTGACCACCTCCATCACAGCTGTCTTCATGTCTGTATCCACTGACCACCTCCATCACAGCTGTCTTCATGTCTGTATCCACTGACCACCTCCATCACAGCTGTCTCCATGTCTGTATCCACAGAGCGGCTTAGGCTCAGCTTCTTCCCCCAGGCCATCAGAGCCATGAACAATGTACATTGAGTGCTCAGAACATTGAACTGTCCACACACAAGCACACATGAACACACACACGACACGCACACTGTGCACGCTCACACACGAGCAGCCACTTAACACTTTAACATGAGCGGGCACACACTCATGTCTCACACACGCACACTTATGGCCAAAGGAAAGGACACTTTAAATTAGAATAACAGGAACAGTGTATTGCACTACCAAAGCTAACTAGCATGTCACACATGCGCTGTAAATAACTATGTACAGATACCGAGATGTCACTCCATGTTACCTGCTACCTGTTACTGCACAATGTTGTTTCTTCTTTTGATTCTATTATATGTACCACTGTATTGCACATCGTTGCGGGCAAGACCACCCGCATTTCATTGTATACCTGTATGCCGTGACAATTAAAACTCTTGACTTGACTTGACTTGACTTGACCTCCTCCATCACAGCTGTCTCCATGTCTGTATCCACTGACCGCCTCCATCACAGCTGTCTTCACGTCTGTATCCACTGACCGCCTCCATCACAGCTGTCTTCATGTCTGTATCCACTGACCTCCTCCATCACAGCTGTCTTCATGTCTGTATCCACTGACCACCTCCATCACAGCTGTCTTCATGTCTGTATCCACTGACCACCTCCATCACAGCTGTCTTCATGTCTGTATCCACTGACCACCTCCATCACAGCTGTCTTCATGTCTGTATCCACTGACCACCTCCATCACAGCTGTCTCCATGTCTAATCAAATCTAAATCAAATCAAATGTATTTGTAAGGCCCGACAACACACGTTAATGTCCCCATGGGGCCGGACACGTCTTCTTTAAACAAGTCAAGAAGAAACATCACAATAAGCCAAGAACAAAACAAAAACACCATAAAGTCCAAAAAAAATTTATAAATAAAATAAATGAATGCAACACTCCCAGACATACCCCACGCGAAGGTAAGGAAAAACTCACTAAAACCTAGCAATAGGAAAAAATGCACCACAGGCAATGTGGAGGAGAGAAACCTTAGAAGGGCCATTCAAGGGGGGATCTCCCTTCTTAGATGTCGGTGATAGTAGTGTTGCAATAAAAACAGGCGAACAGTTGGTAATCATGCACTCATGTGAGTAGTGAAACACAGATGAGTGCATGCGATAGCAACTGAACATTTTGAAAGATTAAAGATAGAGCTGATAGCGATAGCAACTGAACATTTTGAAAGATTAAAGATAGAGCTGATAGCGATAGCAACTGAACATTTTGAAAGATTAAAGATAGAGCTGATAGCGATAGCAACTGAACATTTTGGAAGATTAAAGATAGAGCTGATAGCGATAGCAACTGAACATTTTGAAAGATTAAAGATAGAGCTGATAGCGGATCTATTTGAGGCACAGGGGCGGCGCAAAGAGGGTCGCATCCTCCCCGTCTTAATCACGGGACGTTCAACACTCCGGTCATCGCTCCGAGACAGCCGGAGACAGGGAGATAGGGGGCGGCGCAGAGAGGGTTGCAACCTCCCCGACATCATCGCGGGACGTCCAGCACTCCGGTCATCACTCCGAGATAGCCGGAGACGGGGAGATAGGGGGCAGCGCAGAGAGGGTCGCAACCTCCCCGACATCATCGCGGGACGTCCAGGGAATCAAACCGGGAACCTCCGGATTGCCAGACGACTGCTCTACCTCCCGAGCCACTGTCGCCCCACTATACTCAGTAGTACTAATGTACATACTGTATATACCCAGTTTAATCACCATGTACATTGTATATTACATATTGTTACATTTGCACTCTGGTTGGATGCTAAACCTATTTTCGTTGTACCGTACTTTGTGCTGTATGACAATAAATATCTGTACATAATCTCTTACCCACTCTTACGCCGCTGGCCAGTAATCTAATGTCTTAAGTGTACGTGACATCTTAGAGTTTCTCTCCCCGACCCAGGCCTAGTCGTTTCGTTTAGGTTTTTTTTAATATGAGAGAACCTTTTGGGAGGGTCAACGCCGGTAGCCATTATTCCGGCGCCTGGTCAGGGCTTCTCGTCCTCTGCCCCTTTATAGAAGTGGGTCCTATGGCCGTTTATAGCGTGTGTGGTGTGGACCCCCTAGTGTGAAGGTCCGGGGGCTCGCTGTGGTGTATCCGCACACGCCGTGCGCCCGGTGAGTTATATACCAACCCACGACCGCCGCGCTGATCCTTATCCCGGAGTGCTGCGCTGAATTTAATCACCTGTTTTGTAGTGGTTCACCTAATGGCGGTCATAAAATACCAATGCTGTGGGTCATGAATGGCGACTTGGTAAATCATCCTAATTTATCCCAAGGGTTTTGCTGTTTTTTATGAAGTGCAGATTATTTAATAAAAGGAGTATCTATTTTCTCTCCACTCTGGGTGGTGTTTGTTGTGTGTGTGAGTGGAGCTGCTGACAGGGACGCTTCGTTGATTGATTGATTGGTTGGTTGATTGATTGATTGATTGATTGATTGATTGATTGATTGATTGATTGATTGATTGATTGATTGATTGATGGAAAACTTTATTAACAGATTGCAGAATGGGTACAACAATACAGTACGGCTCAATACACACAATTGTTCAGGGGATGCAGACCAGAGAAAGACCTTTGTCTTGTTTACATCAAGGTCCCCCATTTTCAATTCATGACATTAAAGACATACGCAACATACAGATATATATCATGACGTTACACTATGTGGACGAACCCAACGCTGCAACTTACCACTCATCTTTAGATAATACAGTTTGAAAACGTCGTTCCTCTGGACATTTCAAACTGAGTCGTGTTGGTTGTTCTTCGTCGGAGGTACTCAGATTCAGATGCAGCTTTATTGTTGCATCTTTGTCATATTTCTCAAACAAAAAAAGCTCATTCCTTGGGCCTCGCCCCCCTCGACCTACATACAGCATGACAATACAATACACAATAGAACAATACAATACACAAGCGTTAGCTGCCGGGAGCGATGGCTAGCTAGTTAGCACCAGCCGGGGACCGGGAGCGATGGCTAGCTAGTTAGCACCAGCCGGGGACCGGGAGCGATGGCTAGCTAGTTAGCACCAGTCGGGGGCCGGCGTTAGCTGCCGGGAGCGATGGCTAGCTAGTTAGCACCAGTCTGGGACCGGCGTCGGGGACCAACCGACTGGTGCTAACTAGCTAGCCATCGCTCCCGGGAGCTGACGCGAGTCCCCGGCTGGTGCTAACTAGCTAGCCATCGCTCCCGGCAGCTAACGCCGGTCCCCGGCTGGTGCTAACTAGCTAGCCATCGCTCCCGGCAGCTAACGCCGGTCCCCGACTGGTGCTAACTAGCTAGCCATCGCTCCAGGTCCCCGGCTGTTGCTAACTGGCTAGCCATCGCTCCCGGCAGCTAACGCCGGTCCTCGGCTGGTGCTAACTAACTAGCCATCGCTCCCGGGAGCCTGCGCCGGTCTGTTTGTCGAAGACCGAGGGAACCGCATCAGGCTTCAGCTGATTAGTGGTCTTCTGGACAAACCTTCCACCCCCAACAACATAATCCGAGGCAATGAAGTGTTCGCTGGAGATCTTCATTCCCTGTCCAACAGGCTGATCGCGCCGCCTGAGTGCAGCCAGCCTGAGTGCAGCTAACAGTAGCTACTGTCTGTAACTGTGATGCATTTTCTGTTGCAGTCCAATGTTCACCAAAACACACACCCACACACTTATAATTTGTTCCTCAACGTTATATAGACAGGTCATGTTTTGTAAACTAACGTTATGTTTAGAATGGAATGAATACATGGGTCGGGAAAGATAGTTAGCTCAAAGCTAATCCGGCCTGTTTAACCACTAGCTTCTGTTAGCTAATGCTGGCTGAGCAAGGAAACTAACAGTAAACGTTTTTACATGAAATACAGCCCAAAAACCCTGCTGACAAACGTTTGCTTATTAAATACATTCTATACTATAATAATACAAACGTTTCATTGCCTCTCTGTGACGACAAAGTTGTTTAAATAAGGGGAGAAAAGTAGCTAAAACCAATGTATTTGGATGGGACAGGAAGTGCCATTGGCAACCGGAAGTCAGCCGGAAGTGGCTACTTTCAGATTGTGCAAGTGGAGAATTATGCATACTTTTGACAATAAATAAAATCAGAATTTGTTCTTACTTGCTTGCCTGGGTAAATAAAGGTTATAGAAAACCGATACCGATATTTTCTGATATCACATTTTAATGCCGATAATATCGGACATCCCTCATTTAGATGCATCGATGCTATTAGATATAGTGTTCATGAGTCTGACGGCTTGATGGCAGTATGAGTCCTTGATCCTGCTGGACCTGGACCTGGCTCTGAGGCTGCTGGACCTGGACCTGGCTCTGAGGCTGCTGGACCTGGACCTGGCTCTGAGGCTGCTGGACCTGGACCTGGTTCTGAGGCTGCTGGACCTGGACCTGAGGCTGCTGGACCTGGCTCTGGCTCTGAGGCTGCTGGACCTGGACCGGGCTCTGAGGCTGCGGTGACGCCTCCCGGAAGGCAGCAGTTGGAACAGGCTGTTGTTGGGATGGACCGAGTTCTTTAAGGATCTTCCGGGCCGCCTTGCTGCTGCACTCGGTTACAGACTAAAGTTTAGTTTACTCAGTTTATTTGATCAGGGACAGTGCATATCAATCAACAGTTTATACATTTATAAATTAATACAAATTAAAAACTCTAAATATAGGGTTGCTAGTTTTCAGTTGTAGTCCCTCGTGACTCTCCGACTCTAGTTGTTGTGTTTTGGAACATGTGGTAGACGTGCCAGAGTCATCGGTTTCAGTGAAATGTGTTCATATTAACGATATAAAATCGTAAGTCAGCAGCATGAGTCATGGAAACAGATCACGAACGTCGCTTTTATAGTTCAGGTTATCTGCGGGTTTCAACAAATTAAATGTAAGACTTAAATTAAAGACCTTTTTAATACCACTTAGAGCTAAATTGAATACCAATTTCACGACTATACTGTAGCAAAGAAACCAAAACATAGCGACACTGAACTGCATGGCGGCTGCACTTGCGCGCCGATTTACTGTAGATTCTTGTGTGTTCATACAAGCTCCCGGTAGCCCCGCAAAACTTCAATAAAAACCATTTCATATATTTAATATTATTTCATCTCCCGACAGCCCCCCCCCCCTCCAAAGAATTGATACCTGTGTAAATAAAATGTAATACTTTTTCAGAATGTTTAATACCCCACAGGCACCCTGTAGTTTTGATGCTAGAATAGCTTTTACCACATAGACCCAGAGGGGCCTGAATCCTTCTAGAACTCTCTCTCTCTCTCTCTCTCTCTCTCTCTCTCTCTCTCTCTCTCTGTCTGTCTGTCTGTCTGTCTGTCTGTCTGTCTGTCTGTCTGTCTGTCTGTCTGTCTGTCTGTCTGTCTGTCTGTCTGTCTGTCTGTCTGTCTGTCTGTCTGTCTGTCTTTCTGTCTGTCTGTCTGTCTGTCTGTCTGTCTGTATGTCTGTCTGTCTGTATGTCTGTCTGTCTGTCTGTCTGTCTGTCTGTTTCTCTGTCTGTCTGCCTGTCTGTCTGTCTCTGTCTGTCTGTCTGTCTGTCTGTCTGTCTGTCTGTCTGTCTGTCTGTCTGTCTGTCTGTCTGTCTGTCTGTCTGTCTGTCTGTCTGTCTGTCTGTCTGTCTGTCTGTCTGTCTGTCTGTCTGTCTGTCTGTCTGTCTGTCTGTCTGTTCTGGTTATGTTATAGCCATACGTAATATGTATATATATGTAATATATTAAGTTTAGAATCGGCGAGAAAGTCCCAAAAAAAACAATGCAAAACAGCACGACTGGGAGTTGAACTAACAACTACGCTCTGCCAGTCTCTCTGCCAGTCTCTCTGCCAGTCTCTGCCCGTGAAGGGAAGGAGGACAGCAGGCAGAGGGGGAGGACCGCCACATCGTGGGATCTCTCTCTGGGGCACATGTACACGTGACGCACCCACAGGCCTGCGGTAGAAAAGTAGAACACATTTCAACTTTTAAGCGATTGCCAATTTGGAGTCGCACGTTTCAATTGTACGTGACGGCCAGCGAGTGGTTCAGTCACTCTGTGGCGTTTTGAGAAATCACAACATGACGTGTAGATTACTGTGTTTGAGAAATCACAACATGATGTGGAGATTACTGTGTTTGAGAAATCACAACATGATGTGGAGACTACTGTGTTTGAGAAATCACAACATGATGTGGAGATTACTGTGTTTGAGAAATCACAACATGATGTGGAGACTACTGTGTTTGAGAAATCATAACCAATTCATTTTAGAAATTGTTTTAATGATTTATTCACAATCATCACATAATATCGTTTTGGGTGAAAAGCTATACTTTTATGCCACACCTTTAAACTTGCAACTGCAACTTGCAGTATTGCAGATTTGGTTGCAGGCTATTGTGCATACTAACTAAATGAATGACATTGGAAGGGAAATCATCAAAAAAAATTGCAAACTGTGTGTTATACATAGGGCTACTGTATGTATAATATCAGAAATGAACAGAACATTTTCATATTTTCATGTTGTATCTCAGTAAATCTCTTATTTACTTAACTTTAATTGTGTGGAGTTATAGAATCAGAATCAGAATCAGAAAGGTCTTTATTGCCAAGTAGTTTTCACATACAAGGAATTTGATTTGACATTTGATATAGTGATATTGGGATCTTTTTTTGTTTTGGGATCTTTTAGGACGTCAGCTAACAGAAAATTAGAGGGTTACATTTTTTGGATTCTTTGTTTGGCCCCAAAAACCCACAGCTGAGGAAAATGCTAAAAATAAATAACAGGCCATCTTGCAAAACCACTTTATAGTAGGTTGCTGGGGTCCGAGATCCCAGGGGTGACATTACTACATGGGTTTGAGGTCAAGGTCGTGTATAAAGGTCACAAAATGATTATAAATGACAATAAAATGACTTGACCTTTACATAAAACCGTGACCTAAAATCCAAAACATAATGCCCCCACTGAGTCCATGACCCTGAGCCTGTATTGAAACCTTTATTTAGCGTTCATACTAATACAATTGGCAGTATTAGGGGGTGGGAAGCTGGCGTTGTGGACAGCGCCGCCTACAGGTCAGGTCTCGGTGCTTGCTCAGCGGGGGCAGGACTTGGTGGAGATAGCGTGCCCTCCCACCACGCGTCACACTTCACCAATGAGAGCCCTCGCTGCCAAGTGAAAAGACGTCACTGGCAGTCGCCACACGCATCGGAGGAAGCGCGCGGTCGGCTTCGGGACGCCCTTGTACCGACTCGTAGGAGAACATGCATACAGCAGCCAGGTAGGGGAGGGAGGGGGGGAATTGGCACGGCGACTAAATTGGACGGGGGGAGAAAAACAGAAAATCGGAGAAAGAGAAATAAAAGATTAAAATAAAAAAAAGTGTTAAAAAAAAGAAACCTTTATTTATACAGGGAAGACAGTTAAGATCAAGCTCTCTTTTTCAACATCAGCATTTGGCCAGTCCAAAACACAGCGACCAGGAGTCAGTTCCACTCACTCTGAGCCAACTCAGTTGCTGAGCCCTTATGACTACAGGCTGTATAAAGGAAAAGACAACATGCAGGAACCCGTGGCGCTGACAAAAATATAGTGGAATATAATGCAGTGAGGCTCTCAGGCGTTCTGTATTGCTTTCAAATATGTATTCTCCTGTATTGTTTCTGCACATTCAAAGCATATCACATGTTTTTTTTCCTTCAAAAAAAAATCTTTCAAATCTTCACACTCTTTTGGGGAGGGGGTTGTCTTTCATATTAGCTATATGCAACCCCCCCCCCCCCCCCCCCCTAAAACTACGCTTATGGCGTCGACGAATTGAATTGAATCTTCCCATCATCTCTAGACCCACTGACCCACTCTGTGTGATATTATAAATATGTAATAATAATGAATTAAATTGCTCTGGCTAAAAGTGGTCTATATTTAGCCAGACCTATCCTGGGCTATACGAGGACACAGCCTCAAGCGTTGAGACCGGGTGTATCGCTTACTGGGGTAGTAGAGCGGCCGTCTGGTAATCCGGAGGTTCCCGGTTCGATTCCCGCTCCTCCCGGGCAGCGTGTCGAAGTGTCTTGACTTAACGCCTAATTGCTCCCGATGAGCAGGTCGGCACCTTGCATGGTGGACTCTGTCGTCGGTGAATGAATGTGTGAGTGAACGGGTAAAAATGTGAGGAACATAATTTTAAAGTGCTTTGGATAAAAGCTGTTATATAAAATACACCATTTAAACTGCTTGGGCTAAAAAGTTGTCTATATTTAGCCAGACATATTCTGGGCAGGAGTGTAAAAAGTACCCAGAAATTATACGTGAAAGTATCTAAAAATCGTACTCCAGTAAAAGTCAGTGTATCTGGCTAAAAACACACTTGAGTAAAAGTCAAAACGTTTCTACTTTTAAATGTACTTAAGTACTCAAAAGTAAAAGTAAAAACCTTTTTTCTGACCGTCTATTCTTCTAATAGCAGGTGTTTAATCAAAGAACCCAGCTTTCTAGTCTTGCACAAGGACCAATCAGCATCGGTGTGGGCGGGTTCATTTTCCATTGATTGGCTGTTTTTAAATAAAGCGCGGCCGCAGGATTAATAACGTTAACGTTATTTCGGCCAGAGAAACAAATATACTAATTAAAACGGTTGAACCTGTGAGATTTGTACTTTGTAGGTCTGCATTTTAAAATGTAAGGAGTAAAAAGAGTGTTTTTTTTTCTCTGAAATGTAATTGAGTAAAAGTACAAGTATACAAACCTAATAATACTTGAGTAAAGTACAAATCCCCCAAAAAAACAGTACTTAAGTATTGTAACAAAGTACTATTACTCAAGTACTTTACACCCCTGATAAACGCACCATTTAAAAACAGCTCGGGCTAAAAAGTGGTCAGATATTTAGCCAGATTCTGAGCTACATGTTCCGAGCTACATGAGGACACGGCCTCAAACGTCGAGTGCTTACTGGAGGGGGTTTCAAGTTTCTTTTATAGTTGTCATACAGAAGTACAGAATACTTTTATACAAAATGCTTCTTACTGTTACGCTCCAGAGACTGTGCTAGACAAGATAAGTATGAAATAAAATAGTATAGCATGTAAAATAGAAGTAAAAATAGAGGTCACAGTGTTCAATGTAGACATATGTACAATGTTCGATGCAGAATAGAAGTAACTGAGTTACCGTACAATATACAATATACTATGCAATGTACTAATATACAATACTATATAGTGCAAAGCAGAAATGGGATGAGGTACAATTTAGGTACAATTTACAGTAAGGTGTACGAGTTGTAGTGCAAATCCTTTACCAATAAATATAAAGTGTGTTTAGGTGATCTAAAGTGTGGAGAGTGGGTGCTGCAGTGTGTTGTTTGTTTAAAGTGAGTGTGTGCGTGTGGGTGTGTGTGCTGTGAGTGCATTTGATGGTTGTTGCATAGTGTTTATTGTTCGTTGAGCAGCCTGATGGCCTGGGGATAGAAGCTCCTTCTTCTTCTGAGTCTGGGGAGGACAAACACCATGTTCTCCACTCGTACTCGTTGTCCTTTAGGAAGAGGAGCGTGTGGCAGAGCGGCCCACCACACCGGCTGATCCGGTAGAGAGAGGAGACGAGCGTCGAGCCCCCCCCCCCCCCCCCCCCCGCCACGCCGAGAGCCTTTAACCGGGGCCCCGGCCCACCGAGAGCCTTTAACCGGGGCCCCGGCACACGGCACACCGAGGAGGAGGACCGCGCGGAAGATTAATAAAAAACGAACCGATAGGAGATCGCTCTATTAAATTTGCATTAACACATTGTGTAAAATGTGCCGCTGATTGCCTGGCGGAGACCCCGTGGTTCTGGGGGGGGGGGGGGGGGGGGGTTCTGGGGGAGCCATCCCCCCAGAACTACTGTTTGAGAAATCACGACATGATGTGCAGATTACTGTGTTTGAGAAATCACAACATGATGTGCAGATTACTGTGTTTGAGAAATCACAACATGATGTGCAGATTACTGTGTTTGAGAAATCACAACATGATGTGCAGATTACTGTGTTTGAGAAATCACAACATGATGTGCAGATTACTGTGTTTGAGAAATCACAACATGATGTGCAGATTACTGTGTTTGAGAAATCACAACATGATGTGCAGATTACTGTGTTTGAGAAATCACAACATGATGTGGAGATTACTGTGTTTGAGAAATCACAACATGATGTGGAGATTACTGTGTTTGAGAAATCACAACATGATGTGGAGATTACTGTGTTTGAGAAATCACAACATGATGTGGAGACTACTGTTTGAGAAATCACGACATGATGTGCAGATTACTGTGTTTGAGAAATCACAACATGATGTGGAGACTACTGTTTGAGAAATCACAACATGATGTGGAGATTACTGTTTGAGAAATCACGACATGATGTGGAGACTACTGTTTGAGAAATCACAACATGATGTGGAGATTACTGTGTTTGAGAAATCATAACCAATTCATTTTAGAAATTGTTTTAATGATTTATTCACAATCATCACATAATATCGTTTTGGGTGAAAAGCTATACTTTTATGCCACACCTTTAAACTTGCAACTGCAACTTGCAGTATTGCAGATTTGGTTGCAGGCTATTGTGCATACTAACTAAATTAATGACATTGGAAGGGAAATCATCAACAATCAAAAAATGGCATCAGAAATGAACAGAACATTTTCATATTTTCATGTTGTATCTCAGTAAATCTCTTATTTACTTAACTTTAATTGTGTGGAGTTATAGAATCAGAATCAGAATCAGAAAGGTCTTTATTGCCAAGTAGTTTTCACATACAAGGAATTTGATTTGACATTTGATATAGTGATATTGGGATCTTTTTTTGTTTTGGGATCTTTTAGGACGTCAGCTAACAGAAAATTAGAGGGTTACATTTTTTGGATTCTTTGTTTGGCCCCAAAAACCCACAGCTGAGGAAAATGCTAAAAATAAATAACAGGCCATCTTGCAAAACCACTTTATAGTAGGTTGCTGGGGTCCGAGATCCCAGGGGTGACATTACTACATGGGTTTGAGGTCAAGGTTGTGTATAAAGGTCACAAAATGATTATAAATGACAATAAAATGACTTGACCTTTACATAAAACCGTGACCTAAAATCCAAAACATAATGCCCCCACTGAGTCCATGACCCTGAGCCTGTATTGAAACCTTTATTTAGCGTTCATACTAATACAATTGGCAGTATTAGGGGGTGGGAAGCTGGTGGGTGGGGATCTGGCGTTGTGGACAGCGCCGTCCTACAGGTCAGGTCTCGGCGCTTGCTCAGCGGGGGCAGGACTTGGTGGAGATAGCGTGACCTCCCACTCGTCACACTTCACCAATGAGAGCCCTCGCTGCCAAGTGAAAAGACGTCACTGGCAGTCGCCACACGCATCGGAGGAAGCGCGCGGTCGGCTTCGGGACGCCCTTGTACCGACCCGTAGGAGAACATGCATACAGCAGCCAGGTAGGGGAGGGGGGGGGGGGGGGATTGGCACGGCGACTAAATTGGACGGGGGGAGAAAAACAGAAAATCGGAGAAAGAGAAATAAAAGATTAAAATAAAAAAAAGTGTTAAAAAAAAGAAACCTTTATTTATACAGGGAAGACAGTTAAGAGCAAGCTCTCTTTTTCAACTTCACCCTGATTACAGCATTTGGCCAGAGTCCAAAACACAGCGACCAGGAGTCAGTTCCACTCACTCTGAGCCAACTCAGTTGCTGAGCCCTTATGACTACAGGCTGTATAAAGGAACAGACAACATGCAGGAACCCGTGGCGCTGACACAAATATAGTGGAATATAATGCAGTGAGGCTCTCAGGCGTTCTGTATGGCTTTCAAATATGTATTCTCCTGTATTGTTTCTGCACATTCAAAGCATATCACATGTTTTTTTTTCTTTTCAGAATCATGTATCAACAACAAATCTTCACACTCTTTTGGGTAGGGGGTTGTCTTTCATATCAGCTATATGCAACCCCCCCCCCCCTAAAACTACGCTTATGGCGTCGACGAATTGAATTGAATCTTCCCATCATCTCTAGACCCACTGACCCACTCTGTGTGATATTATAAATATGTAATAATAATGAATTAAATTGCTCTGGCTAAAAGTGGTCTATATTTAGCCAGACCTATCCTGGGCTATACGAGGACACAGCCTCAAGCGTTGAGACCGGGGTGTATCGCTTACTGGGGTAGTAGAGCGGCCGTCTGGTAATCCGGAGGTTCCCGGTTCGATTCCCGCTCCTCCCGGGCAGCGTGTCGAAGTGTCTTGACTTAACGACTAATTGCTCCCGATGAGCAGGTCGGCACCTTGCATGGTGGACTCTGCCGTCGTGAATGAATGTGTGAGTGAATGGGTAAAATGTGAGGAACATAATTTTAAAGCGCTTTGGATAAAAGCTGTTATATAAAATACACCATTTAAACTGCTTGGGCTAAAAAGTGGTCTATATTTAGCCAGACATATTCTGGGCAGGAGTGTAAAAAGTACCCAGAAATTATACGTGAAAGTATCTAAAAATCGTACTCCAGTAAAAGTCAGTGTATCTGGCTAAAAACACACTTGAGTAAAAGTCAAAACGTTTCTACTTTTAAATGTACTTAAGTACTCAAAAGTAAAAGTAAAAACCTTTTTTCTGACCGTCTATTCTTCTAATAGCAGGTGTTTAATCAAAGAACCCAGCTTTCTAGTCTTGCACAAGGACCAATCAGCATCGGTGTGGGCGGGTTCATTTTCCATTGATTGGCTGTTTTTAAATAAAGCGCGGCCGCAGGATTAATAACGTTAACGTTACTTCGGCCAGAGAAACAAATATACTAATTAAAACGGTTGAACCTGTGAGATTTGTACTTTGTAGGTCTGCATTTTTAAATGTAAGGAGTAAAAAGTATGTTTTTTTTTCTCTGAAATGTAATTGAGTAAAAGTACAAGTATACAAACCTAATAATACTTGAGTAAAGTACAAATCCCCCCCAAAACAGTACTTAAGTATTGTAACAAAGTACTATTACTCAAGTACTTTACACCCCTGATATAAACGCACCATTTAAACAGCTCGGGCTAAAAAGTGGTCAGATATTTAGCCAGATTCTGAGCTACATGTTCCGAGCTACACAAGGACACAGCCTCAAACGTCGAGTGCTCACTGGAGGGGGTTTCAAGTTTCTTTAATAGTTGTCATACAGAAGTACAGAATACTTTTATACAAAATGCTTCTTACTGTTACGCTCCAGAGACTGTGCTAGACAAGATAAGTATGAAATAAAATAGTATAGCATGTAAAAATAGAAGTAAAAATAGAGGTCACAGTGTTCAGTATAGACATATGTACAATGTTCGATGCAGAATAGAAGTAACTGAGTTACCATACAATATACAATATACTATGCAGTGTACTAATATACAATACTATATAGTGCAAAGCAGAAATGGGATGAGGTACAATTTAGGTACAATTTACAGTAAGGTGTACGAGTTGTAGTGCAAATCCTTTACCAATAAATATAAAGTGTGTCTAAGTGTTCTAAAGTGTGGAGAGTGGGTGCTGCAGTGTGTTGTTTGTTTAAAGTGAGTGTGTGCGTGTGGATGTGTGTGCTGTGAGTGCATTTGATGGTTGTTGCATAGTGTTTATTGTTCGTTGAGCAGCCTGATGGCCTGATGGGATAGAAGCTTCCTCTTCTTCTGAGTCTGGGGAGGACAAACACCATGTTCTCCACTCGTACTCGTTGTCCTTTAGGAAGAGGAGCGTGTGGCAGAGCAGCCCACCACACCGGCTGATCCGGTAGAGAGAGGAGACGAGCGTCGACCCCCCCCCCGCCACGCCACGCCGAGAGCCTTTAACCGGGGCCCCGGCACACGGCACACACCGAGGAGGAGGACCGCGCGGAAGATTAATAAAAAGCGAACCGATAGGAGATCGCTCTATTAAATTTGCATTAACACATTGTGTAAAAATGTGCCGCTGATTGCCTGGCGGAGACCCTGTGGTTCTGGGGGGGGGGTTCTGGGGGGGCCATCCCCGGGCCCCCCCCCCCCCCCCCCCCCCCCCCCTGTACCACTGGCCAGATGGCCACTTCAGAATAAGATTGACACAGTGTTCCAAACCGATTTCATGCTCTCGGGGTCTCGAGAGAGAGAGGCGCGCAGACCGCCCGCTCTGTGGGGAATCGGGATTACAAAATAGCCAATTAAAAAAGGAAAGTGGTGAAATCTTGGTCTGATAAGGTGGGAGATTAAATCGGTTATAGTTTATTAGGCAGAATTACTTTATTAGAATCTATTCCTCTCTCCAAACAGATTTCCATTACCGAGGCCAGACTCCCTCTTTATCTCCCCTCTCCGCGTGATCTGATAGCGCCACCCGGTAATTATGAACCCTCCAAATAGCAATCATGACACCAATTGGACGGCGTTTCCTCACACATTTCATTTATTCTTCATAATGGCCTTTGAAAAGACGGAACATCTTAAGATTCTTCTCCACTTGAAGAGGGAGACTTGAGAATAACTGCTCCTCTTACGAAATAGCTTTTAAATGGTAATGAAAATATAATAAATGCCCCCCCCCCCCCCCCCCCCCCTCCCTAAATTAGTTATCTTTTGAACCCGTTTCCGAGATCGCAATTACGCGCGCTATACCAAAACAACCAGGCGGGATAGTTTTGTTGCTGTTTCTCCCCTCTCTCTCTTCCTCTCTATTTCTCTCTCTCCCTCCCTCTCTCTCTGTCTCTATCTCTCTCTCTATCTGTGTTCTCTCTCTCTCTCTCCCCCCCCCCTCTCTCTCTCTCTCTCTCTCTCTCTCTGTGTTCTCTCAATTTCTCTCTGTCTCTCTCTCTCTCTTGCTGTATGTCTCTCTCTCTGTCTCTCTCTCTGGCTGTATGTCTCTCTATCCCTCTCCCCCCCCCCCTCTCTCTCTCTCTCTCTCTCTCTCTCTCTCTCTCTCTCTCTCTCTCTCTCTCTCTCTCTCTCTCTCTCTCTCTCTCTCTCTCCCTCTCTCTCTCTCTGTCTCTCCCCCCCCCCCCCCACCTCTCTCTGTGTAATTACTCCCAGTGATTGTCCGGGGCAGATGCAAGGGCTGTGTGTGTGTGTGTGTGTGTGTGTGTGTGTGTGTGTGTGTGTGTGTGTGTGTGTGTGTGTGTGTGTGTGTGTGTGTGTGTGTGTGTGTGTGTGTGTGTGTGTGTGTGTGTGTGTGTGTGTGTGTGTGTGTGTGTGTGTGTGTGTGTGTGTGTGTGTGTGTGTGAGAGACTCCAATGTCCCTGGAGGATACCTGCGCTAGCTTCCCTCCTGCTCCAGAGGGGTCTGTCTGTGCAGCACCTGTGTGGCACCACCCAGGCACCAGGCAGCCAGACGTCAGCTGTCTGGCCTCAGCCGCCAGGAGCCCACGGCCCCGGGGCCTCCAGGTCACCCAAACAACTGCCTCTTTGAACTGCTGCGGTCAGGCAAGCGATACCGGAGTCTCACGGCCGGCACAGAGAGACTCAGAGAGGAGCTTCTATCCCCCCCAGGCCACCAGGATGCTCAACGACGTGAGACTGTGAGGGCCCGGGGCCACCTGCCTCATCTTTTTTCAATGCATCCCAATGGGGAGAGAGCGTATGCCGGCCGCATGCGCCGCCTATAGGAAATGCGCTGCAGTCGGCAACTTTTTTCAGCTTTTTTGTGTGCGGCCGAAAGTTGAAACTTTCTGAACTTTCAGAGCGATGCGCTGAACTCATTTTCAGACAACCAATCACAGCCATTCATATCTACCACTCTGTTTGTAACCTGACACCGGAGCTGCCTGCCTGTCTTGGCTGTCTCCCACAAGAGACGGGCCATTGAGATTCGCGACAAAACACAAATACACTAATAATAATAACTACACGAATACACTACTAAAAAGCGAATAAAAAGCAAAGGGCGAACTGTGGTGTCAGGCAATAACTATATATATATAATTAATATACAATAAAGTGTATTAAAATATGCTATAATAATGTGCAAAACCGCGGCAGGAAAAAACGATAAAAAGATGGCTGTAGATTTCTTTCTGTCATCTACAAGATGCGCTTCATGCCAGCACTGCCGGAGCACTCATCATCATTAGGTGGCTTCTTCGTTCCGAAGGTTGCCCATCACTCTCCAACCCATTCTGTCCCCACTTCTTCTCTCCAACTCCGTGACTCCGCCTCTCACTCCACTCCAATCACAGACATCGTCTACCCAGCCTCTTCTTGGTCTTCCACTTCCTCTCTTTCCATCCACCTTCCCCATCACCACCTTCTTGAACATCTCCCCGCTGGATCCTCTCAGAACATGCCAGCGTTTTTTGTGAGATTGGTGGACGCGGGCCCTTAGACAGTACTGAACAGTTCCTCGCAGCTCATCCCTGCCACGCCTCTGCACAGCACACTGCACTGTCTGTAGCACCTTATATGGCACCTATCTCTTTAAATCTTTTTAATCAGTGAATCTATTGGTCTTATTGAATCGGATCAGTTTTACTGAATTAGACTAGGTTTCTTATTTTGGATTAGTTTGCTATACTGAATAAATTCACTGTTTTTATTGACCGTTTTTGTTGAATGATTGGTTTCTACTGGATTTGTGTTGAATGGGTTTGTATGTGTCTGCCATGAGGATCAGTATTTTATTTATTTGTATAGTGTATATCTAGCGTCACATGGCTGTAACCACAGACCTGCGTGCTGTATCCCGTGCTTCCATGTCAATGGACACGTGACAATAAACTTAACTTTGACTTTGACTTTGACAATGACACTATATGTACTATATACCTGTATGTCCCTATATGCCATAAATGTCATGATGTCATGTATGTTGTGTGTATGTCATAAATGTCACTATGAATTGAAAACGGGGGACCCTGATGTAAACAAGACGAAAGTCTTTCTCTGGTCTGCATCCCCTTAACAATTGTATGTATTGAGCCGTACTGTATTGTACCCATTCTGTACAATCTGTTAAATAAAGTTTTCATTCATTCATTCATTCATTCATTCATTCATTCATTCATTCATTCATTCATTCATTCATTCATTCATTCATTCATTCATTCATTCGTTCATTCATGTAACAACCCATCATCTACACTCACAGCACACACATCCACACACACTCACTTTAAACAAACACTCACCGTAACACCCACTTTACTCACTTTAGACACTTTATATTTATTAGTAAAGAGATTTGCACTACAATTCACACCTCATTGCACCTTACTCTAAGTTGTACCTCATCCCATTTCTGCATTGTATACCTTACTGTTACTCTTTTTACTCTGTATTGTATATTGTATATATATGTATATTGACTGAACACTTTATTTGACGTACTTTTGACTTTTTCTATTTTATACTTTTTATCTATTTTTATCTAGCAGCAAACTCCCAGGGGCTCATACAGAAAAAAAGCATTTCATGATAAAGTATTCTGTATTTCACTATGACAATTAATAAACAAACTTGAAACTTGACAGGAGAAAGACCCCGCCTCGCTCTTGTCACCTCGCCCGCCCCCGTTCCTCAGCTTCCTCCTCGTTTAGGGCTGCGTTCACACTGCAGGCTTCAGTCCTCAATTCTGATTCACTACTGATCAATGAAAGAAAAACAAACAAGCAAAAAGAAACACTAACATTCTCACTGTCTTCTACTATCATGCACTCTTCCACTAATTAATGTTAATGTTAATAAAAAAGAGGCTCTTTTTAGTGAGTCGAGCCGAAAGAACCGGCTCTTTTTAGTGAGTCGATCCGAAAGAACCGGCTCTTTTTAGTGAGTCGGGCCGAAAGAAACGGCTCTTTTTAGTGAGCCGAGCCGAAAGAACCGGCTCTTTTTGGTGAGTCGCGCCGAAAGAACCGGCTCTTTTTAGTGAGTCGCGCCGCAAGAACCGCCTCTTTTTTGTGAGTCAAGCCGAAAGAACCGGCTCTTTTTAGTGAGTCGAGCCGAAAGAACCGGCTCTTTTTAGTGAGTGGAGCCGAAAGAACCGGCTCTTTTTAGTGAGTCGAGCCAAAAGAACCGGCTCTCTCTAGTGAGTCGAGCCAAAAGAACCGGCTCTTTTTAGTGAGTCGAGCCAAAAGAACCGACTCTTTTTAGTGAGTCGAGCCAAAAGAACCGACTCTTTTTAGTGAGTCGCGCCAAAAGAACCAGCTCTTTTTAGTGAGTCGAACCAAAAGAACCAGCTCTTTTTAGTGAGTCGAGCCAAAAGAACCGACTCTTTTTAGCGAGTCGCGGCGAAAGAACCGGCTCTTTTTAGTGAGTCGAGCCGAAAGAACCGGCTCTTTTTAGTGAGTCGAGCCGAAAGAACCGGCTCTTTTTTTTGCGTCGAGCAGAAAGAACCGGCTCTTTTTAGTGAGTCGAGCCAAAAGAACCGACTCTCTTTAGTGAGTCGAGCCAAAAGAACCAGCTCTTTTTAGTGAGTCGAACCAAAAGAACCAGCTCTTTTTAGTGAGTCGAGCCAAAAGAACCGGCTCTCTTTAGTGAGTCGAGCCGAAAGAACCGACTCTTTTTAGTGAGTCGAGCCAAAAGAACCGACTCTTTTTAGTGAGTCGAGCCAAAAGAACCGACTCTCTTTAGTGAGTCGAGCCAAAAGAACCAGCTCTTTTTAGTGAGTCGAACCAAAAGAACCAGCTCTTTTTAGTGAGTCGAGCCAAAAGAACCGACTCTTTTTAGCGAGTCGCGCCGAAAGAACCGGCTCTTTTTAGTGAGTCGAGCCGAAAGAACCGGCTCTTTTTTGTGCGTCGAGCCGAAAGAACCGGCTCTTTTTTGTGCGTCGAGCAGAAAGAACCGGCTCTTTTTAGTGAGTCGAGCAGAAAGAACCGGCTCTTTTTTGTGCGTCGCGCAGAAAGAACCGGCTCTTTTTTGTGAGTCGAGCCAAAAGAACCTGCTCTCTCAAAAGAGCGGGAATTCCCATCACTACCGCGGGGGGCGCTTCCACCAAACACAGTCCATCTCCCGAACCAGAACCTGAGAGGATCACAGCTGCTGGACAACAGTCACACAGCCGGTCTGCGACACTCCTTCCAGACCGTCTAACCACACGGCCAAATCAAATCTAAATCAAATGTATTTGTAAGGCCCGACGACACACGTTAATGTCCCCCATGGGGCCGAACACGTCTTCTTTAAACAAGTCAAGAAGAAACAACACAATAAATCAAGAACAAACCAAAAACACCATGAAGTCCAAAACATTTAAAATAAATTAATGCAGACAGACCCCACGCGAAGGTAAGGAAAAACTCACTAACACCTAGCAATAGGAAAAAATGCACCACAGGCAATGTGGAGGAGAGAAACCTTAGAAGGGCCGTTCAAGGGGGGATCTCCCTTCTTAGATGTCGGTGATAGTAGTGTTGCAGACTGACAGTTGGTAAGCATGCACTCATGTGTGTAGTGAAACACAGATAAGTGCGTGCGATAGCAACTGAACATTTTGAAAAGCCTGTCTGCTTCACTCCTTCCAGACTGTCTCTAACCAAACACCCGACGCTCTCGTATCCGAAACCTCGAGATCCTTTCATTCCTTTTTGTCTTCCAAGGGCCCAGGAATAGAGACAGAATCAGATTGATAATATAGATTGAATTCTCCTACTAGTATCCGTTTGCGAGTTAGCAACCATTTGGTATTCATGACACCGAAGTATTTACCTGGGAGGTGAAGCCTCTCCGCCACGTACCCTGCATATATATATAAATATATATATATATACACCGCACGCAGAAGTGTTGATAACACCGGGGCAATAATAACGGATCACATTTCCATATCGCCTTTCATCTGGGACTCCTAAAGCCCCTTTACGCCGAGTGAAGATATCCAATCCTCTGCCGATAAGACGGAGAAATCCACGCCGCTGTAATTGTGCTGCATGGAGAGAGATGAGGATTCATTCATTTATTTTATTTCTTTTTATTTTATTTTCGAAATTACAGGAATAATGGTCTCGAGAGTGGATTTTTTTTTAATACATTGTACCTGTAAATGGTACGGCCTCTTTATTGTATTGTTATTAATTTTTTTTATCTCATACTCGGTATGCCTTGCATTTCAGACGTCATATACTTATATACTCGATTTCTTTTTCTTGTTGTAAAGGGACTTGTGGTGTTGTGAGCGGTCAACTGGTAATCGGAAGGTTCCCGGTTAGATTCCTGCTCCTGTGAATGGAATGGGTCAAAATGTGAGGAAGAAACTGTAAAGCGCTTTGGATAACAGCTGCTATATAAATGCACCCTTTACCATTTAATCACCATTTGTCTGTATTTACTTGCGATATAAAGTGTAGAGATGATTGAAGCCCGACAGCCGTAGAACAAAGTTGTGACCGTCTGCTTGTCGATAGTTGCTTCGGTTTCACCGCTTAATGTATATAGTTTTACACGGAAATGTAGGTATAGGTGAAAATCAAGCAAGTCCTTAACCCTTTCACTACCACACTACCAAAGGGTTAACCCTTTCACTACCACACTACCAAAGGGTTAACCTTTCACTACCACACTACAGACGGCTAACCTTTCACTACCACACTACAGAAGGTTAACCTTTCACTACCACACTACAGAAGGTTAACCTTTCACTACCACACTACAGAAGGTTAACCTTTCACTACCACACTACAGAAGGTTAACCTTTCACTACCACACTACAGAAGGTTAACCTTTCACTACCACACTACAGAAGGTTAACCTTTCACTATCACACTACAGAAGGTTAACCCTTTCACTACCACACTACAGAATGTTAACCCTTTCACTACCACACTACAGAAGGTTAACCCTTTCACTACCACACTACAGAAGGTTAACCTTTCACTGCCACACTACAGAAGGTTAACCTTTCACTACCACACTACAGAAGGTTAACCTTTCACTACCACACTACAGAAGGTTAACCTTTCACTACCACACTACAGAAGGTTAACCTTTCACTATCACACTACAGAAGGTTAACCCTTTCACTACCACACTACAGAATGTTAACCCTTTCACTACCACACTACAGAAGGTTAACCCTTTCACTACCACACTACAGAAGGTTAACCTTTCACTGCCACACTACAGAAGGTTAACCTTTCACTACCACACTACAGAAGGTTAACCTTTCACTACCACACTACAGAAGGTTAACCTTTCACTACCACACTACAGAAGGTTAACCTTTCACTATCACACTACAGAAGGTTAACCCTTTCACTACCACACTACAGAATGTTAACCCTTTCACTACCACACTACAGAAGGTTAACCCTTTCACTACCACACTACAGAAGGTTAACCTTTCACTACCACACTACAGAAGGTTAACCTTTCACTATCACACTACAGAAGGTTAACCCTTTCACTACCACACTACAGAATGTTAACCCTTTCACTACCACACTACAGAAGGTTAACCCTTTCACTACCACACTACAGACGGTTAACCTTTCACTACCACACTACAGAATGTTAACCCTTTCACTACCACACTACAGACGGTTAACCCTTTCGCTACCACACTACAGACGGTTAACCCTTTCGCTACCACACTACAGAATGTTAACCCTTTCACTACCACACTACAGACGGTTAACCCTTTCGCTACCACACTACAGAATGTTAACCCTTTCACTACCACACTACAGACGGTTAACCCTTTCACTACCACACTACAGACGGTTAACCCTTTCACTGCCACACGTCAGAAGGTTAGCCCTTTACTATCACACAACCGACGGCGTTGCTCCATCATTAGCATCATTAGCTCCGCATCCGCAAGTGCAGAACAATGGACGTTGAATTGCCACCAGATCCCGTGATTTCCAAAATCGACTCATTCCTGCAGCACCAGATGTAAAAGTCAGGTTTCCATTGCTCTGTGAAAACCCTCGTCTCTGATCATAGTACTGGCAGCTCCGAAGAGACACAACACAAGACTCGTAACCCCATCAGGCTGTCGGGACACATTGTCCTCTAATCTGTTGTTTGGCATATTATACCGCTAAATATTTACGCCGTTCCGTCAAATCAAACAAAACTGTTTCCCGATGAGAAATTGGCACTTAATTCTTTGTGGCATCTACGGTTTAAGCGGCATATGTGATACCAGAGCGGCACCGCTGATTCTCATATGCACGCTCGTATGTTAGCCTACACACACGGCTAATGAAGAGGGAGGCCCTCAGCTGGGGCAGCGGGGGCCCCTCCACCGTGTGGAGATTGCAGAGAGCCTTGCAGAGAGAAGGATATTGGGAGCCCCCCCCCCCGCCCCCCGTCCCCCGCCCTCCCTATTTGATTTCATTAGAAAAGCAAAATTAGATGAAAGTCTTGATCTCCGAGGACCCTCGGCGGCGATGCCTCCGGCTAAATTGACAGGCGTAATGCGGTGTTTGATTTGCAACCAAAAGAAACGCGGAACAGCTGACTGGCACTGAATGATGTTATTGTGTGCAAACAGATTGTTTTCGAGCGGCAGATGATACCGGGTAATAAAAAGGACAAACATGGGTGGCGGCTGGGTGGCGCAGCGGTCTAAGCAGCTCGTCACCAACGCGAGAGACACTGGTATCGAATCCGGCTGTCGGCGTTGCCTCCGGCTTGGGCCTGGTGGTAATCTGGTCGTTGTTAAAACAGCGACTCCTACAGGTCGGTCAGGGCGCCTGCACAGCGAGGGAGGGAGATGGTGAGGGTAGTGTGAGCCTCCCACGCGTTACGCTTCACCAATGAGAGTCCTCGCTCGCAGGTGAAAAGATGCTGCTGGCTGTCTCCTATGTCTCGGAGGAAGCATGCGATAGACTTCAGGGCTCCCTAGACCGACCAGTGGGGGGCACATGCGAGCAACGACCAGGAAGGGGAGGGGGGAATTGGCATAATGACTAAATTGGGACGGGAGAAAAACACAGAAAAACAGGAGGAGAAAAAAAAAAAAAACGGACATGGGACGCCGGCGAGGTAGAGGGACGTAGTGTTGTTGTGCCCTTTTTCACTGGTCTGGCAGACAGACTGCGTGCAGCGATGCAGTGGTGGGCATACGCGGTCAAACGACGTTTAGGCTACGTCACTGAGGCAGAAGTGCGCGCATCCTATTATTATGCAAAGTCTAGGTGATAAGTGCCGGCCGGGGTATACGGCGCGACGACACAAAAATTACTTGTCGCGCCGTATACCCCGGCCGGCACTTATCACCTAGACTGTGTGTGTGTGTGTGTGTGTGTGTGTGTGTGTGTGTGTGTGCGTGTGTTTGTGTGTGTGTGTGTGTGTGTGTGTGTGTGTGTGTGTGTGCGTGTGTTTGTGTGTGTGTGTGTGTGTGCGTGTGTGTGTGCGTGTGTGTGGAGTGTTGGGCGTGTGTTATGTGACAAAAGACCGCCCGTCTCGTCCCCAGCTCCGACTCATGAAATAGGAGAGAGACATGTGGGAGCGTGCGCGGGAGCGCGCGTGCGCGTGGCGTTTGGCCTTGGCCCATATTACGACTGCACCACTGACTGCGTGGAATAAGAACGCTAAACGCCATCCTGGGGGGGGGGGGGGGGGGGGGGGGCTGTTGAACCGACTGCCGTGAGTTACTGGGAGGAATGTCTGACCACTAAGTGACTCTTTTAACCACCAAAACCTGCACAGACTACAACGTATATCGTGCCAGTTAGTAATGTAATGTATATTATAAATATATGTAAATATATATATATGTATATTAGGGGTGGGAATCACCAGAGGCCTCACGATACGATACTATCATGATACTAGAGTCACGATACGATAGTATTGCGATACTAAATATATTGCGATATGCTGAGTATTGCAATATTAATATTGCGATATATTGCGATTTATTCCCCTTTTTCAACTGCAAAGTAAAACGTTGTCAACATGTTTTATCTAATAAAATAACGTTTTCAGTCCGTTCGTCTCACTTCAATCATTTTTATTTTAGAACATGGTATTTTCTCAAGCAGACGGATGTAAACACTGTCATCTGTGTTGCATGTACCTGACAAACTGAACTGTTTGTATTACAGTCATATTCCAACTTAGCTGAAATTTTTTTCTTCTTCTTATAAATAAATAAATAATTAAATATCGATACTTGGAGTCCCTGTATCGATACAGTATCGCCACGCAAAGTATCGCGATACTACTATGTATCGATATTTCCCCCCACCACTACCCGTTAGGGTACCTTGTGTATACTGTACCATTTACTTTTACTGTCACTCATACATTCAGATTCAAATCCTTTGTTGCCTATTTTTCTCGTGTTTTATATTCAGAGTTCATTATATTGTTTACACTGTTTACATTTTTCTCATATCCTTATTATTCAGATCAAATTCTATTGCCTGTATTTATGCCTTTCTACTATTAGCCTGGCCATACCTGTACCTCCCCTCCCCCCTCCCCCACGCTGCTATGACGCCAGAATTTCCCCCCAACGGGATCGATAAAGGAATATCTTATCTTATCTTTCGTTGTAAAAGCTGTTATTGTTGAAAACGCATCGCAAGTTCACGTTTTACAGCAAGTTCACGTTCAAGTTCAAGTTCAAGTTTCTTTATTATTTGTCATACAGAAATACAGAATACTTTGCATGAAATGTTTATTTCTGTTTCGCTCCTGAGAGTGTGCTAGATAATAATAAGATAGTATAAATAAGTATAATAAGTAAAAAATAGAAAGCCAAGAACTCAAGTAAACACGAGTGTAAACAACAATTGTTCAGTATACCTCTATATACAGTATGTACATCTGGTACAAAAATGGTGAGGTTGTGGTGGTGAGGTGCAATAAGGAATAAGGAATGAGAGATGTGCAATTCCCTTACCAATAATATAAAGTCCTTAAAGCTTGAGATTCTCCCCTCTGTTGCAGAGTTTTAATCGATTGTTATCCTTACTTGTCTTATTGTTGTGATTGTATTATGCTGTGTGATTTTATATGCCTTTTTTGCTTAACTCTGTATGTACACTCAACGTACTCAGTACCTCACTGACCTCCTCCACCCCCACACTCAGTCACGGTCCCTGCGATCCACGGACACTGGTCAGCTCTCCATCCCCCGAACCAGACTGCGGACCTTCGGGGACAGAGCTTTCAGCGTGGCAGCTCCCACCTTCTGGAACCCCCTCCCCGCAGAACTCCGCAACGCCCCAACTCTGGACTCATTCAAAACCCACCTCTTCAACTTGACCTTTAACCCCTAGTTTCTCACTTTGTATGTTGTGTCTGTCCACTATGTTTGTTACTTTATTAAAAGAAATTCCGATGTAAAGCGACCTTGGGTCTTTTGAAAGGCACTATATAAAACCAAGTTATTATTATTATTATTATTATTATTATTATTATTATTATTATTATTATTATTATTATTATTATTATTATTATTATTATTATTATTATTATTATTATTATTATTATTATTATTATTATTATTATTATTATTATTATTAACATGACTGTAAACGAGGGAAACCTCAGTTGCCTTTCCAGTTTAAATAAAGGTTTGAAATTAAATGAAATCATATTATTTTCTTTTGAAATTTTTTATTTTACCAGTGGCCACTAGATAAATGTTTTGGTACACATCAGGTAACTTAGAATGAGCAGATGTTGGAGAGGAAAGAGGGGAGAAAGAGGGAAAGAGGGAAGGGGAAGGGGGGAGGTGACAAAAAGAGAGGAGAGAAGAAGAAAACATAAAAGATCAAATGAAAAATAAACAAACAACAAAAATAAGACTAAATAATTTACATTTTAAATTTAAATAAAAAGAAAAAAGGGTCAGACATAAGACAGAACATAAAACAATAATACAACATATCAGACAGGCCTGTTCCTGTGGAGGATCCGTTACATTTGATCGTTATTACTTTGAGCAGAAGTCAGATCGTGTGTGTTTGACATATTCTGTCCATTTCGACCAGATCCGGTAGAACTTCTCCTGCTGAATTTTTTATTGAAAATGACATCTTTTCCATTATGTAGATGTCATGAGTTACGTCTATCCAATCTTCTACTGTGGGTGCCTCTGGTTTTAACCATCTTCTTGTGATAGAAATCATATTATTTTCATCCCAAAAACGTGTACTGTACATTAGGGCTGACCCCTATTAGTCGATTAGTCAACTAATCGGTCGAAAGTAGCCGTAGTCGACTGCCAACCTCTTAGTCCAATACAACATTTTTTATATATATTTTTTTTTATTCTTTCCAAAAGAAAAGAGGCCTCTAACGCTAATGGCACGCATACCAGAGGCTAACTGCCTATGAAAACAGGCACAGAGGCACTGAAAGAGGATTTCACCATCTAATGAACACACTAGACTAGACAAATATCAAGATGTATCCATCAGTGGACCAATTGCATGCTTTTGCAGAGGACAAGAAGCCTTCAGTCGACTCCTTCAGACATTAAGCACCCCCCACAGCCCAAATGGAATGATACAAAAAAATAATAATAAAAATAATAATAATTATACTTTTTTTCTATATATATATATTTTTTTGACTAATAGTCGACTAACGGCAAATTTTGGCCAATCATAGTCGACTATCCAAATCCTTAGTCGGGGACAGCCCTATACTGTACATATTCGCAGCCGTCGATGTGTCTCAAATTTGCCGCGTCCCGTATGTCTCACACCTCCAGACGGCCTGTTCCTTCACATGGCTGTGTCGTTAACCGGCCGCACTGTATCGAGAAGCAAAAATAATAAGCATTTCTGTCTGAATACTAAAAAATTATCAATCAAGCATCTGTTTTACTTAAATATTACTTAATTTGTAAGGCCCGACAACACACGTATGTATATTTCTCTCCCACCCACCCACCCCCTCCAAATGTACAGTCCCCTCCCCATCATATGTATATACTCTGTCAGGATCTAGGGGTAACAGTACTGTATATTTGAATACCGTTTATGTCACAAATGTATCAGTACTAAATACCTATATGTCCCTATGCCATAAATGTCATGTATGTTGTGTATGTCATAAATGTCTATATGAATTGAAAATGGGGGACCCTGATGTAAACAAGACGAAAGTCTTTCTCTGGTCTGCATCCCCTTAACAATTGTGTGTATTGAGCCGTACTGTAGTGTACCCATTCTGCAATCTGTTAAATAATTCATTATTCATTCATTCATTCACACGTTAATGTCCCCAGGGGCCGGACACGTCTTCTTCTTTAAACAAGTCAAGAAGAAACATCACAATAAATCAAGAACAAAACAAAAACACCATAAAGTCCAAACAAATTTTTTATAAATAAATGCAACACTCCCAGACAGACCCCACCCGAATAAATAAATGAATGCATGCATGCAACACCCAGACATACCCCACCCGAAGGTAAGGGAAAAACTCACTAAAACCTAGCAATAGGAAAAAATGCACCACAGCCAATGTGGAGGAGAGAAACCTTAGAAGGGCCGTTCAAGGGGGGATCTCCCTTCTTAGATGTCGGTGATAGTAGTGTTGCTATAAAACAGGCAAAACAGTTGGTAAGCATGCGCACTCATATGCGTAATGAAAAACACTTAAACTTAAAGCATCCGTTTACAATTGAAGCCAAACGCGTCGAAACAAACATCATCTCTTCTCGCTGCCTCTCACACGGCGGTCTGACGCGGTGAATTCCTAAAAAAACGAACAGCCGGCGCGGCACGCACGCATCGGGCTCCTGATGAAGACGAGCGCACTTCACACAATTACAGATCACATTCCCCCCTCTCTGCCGCGCAGATCTGTTTCCACACGGTGTCCTGGTTTGAGTGGCTGTCAGGGCCTCTCCTTTATTCATCCACGGCTGACAATCATCCTTCATTGGGAACGGGGGGGGGAGGGGGGCGGGGGGGGGGAAGTGACGGCTAATTGATTTTACCGCGGTACCGACGGAGAGAGAGACAATGACTTCCAGCCATCAATTCAATCCGCTATTTAATGCTTCCAATTTAGTCCGTAAACGGCTCCCTAAACTAATTCCGTCGCGGGCGCGGTGGCAATCTGAAAAGCTATCATATCTCTAATCTCCCCCTATATATTCATAAGGAAAAGGGAATTTAGCCAATTCCGGGGCTGTGGAGATGATCTGTTAGTGCGGTGTAAATGTTTAGAACGCCGCCAATTGACTTCATTTTCTAAGGATATGAAAAGTTTTATTGGCAGGGTGAGTGGTCTGGAACTGTTGTGTAATAGGCAGTTACCGAGAGGACGGTGTCGGAAGGCTGTGAAGCATAGAGATGTAGGGAATCAACCTGCCGGAGGAACGAACCGTAATCGGAAGCTAAACCGAAACCCCTGAAACGGCCGCGGCGGTTAGATTTCTCCGCTGATAGGGAGGTTCGGTTGGGCACACAGGGCCATTGCTATATTCAAGCCTCTATTTATTTTCCTTTCCGCGTAAGCTCCTCAATTTTGGCCAAAACTGGGGGGTAGCGGCGGTGGGGTGGGGGTGGGGTGGAGGGGGGGCAGCGAGCCGGAGAAGCCAAAGCGCCACGCGAGATGGTGATGGGGAGGCAATGGGGCTCTATTTTCCCATCTCTCCCCCCCCCCGAAAGCCAATCATCATCGGATATGACTCTGACTTTCAACCGAGGACAGGATGTTAATATGGCTATTCTCTCTATAAAGTGTGTGGGGGGGTGGAGGGGGGGGTGGAATAACACACAGTGGGCCTTTTTAAAAGATCAGTTCATTTAATTCACAACACAATTCGCTTCTCATCAGTATGACCTCAATATTTCCTTTCAATCTTCCTTTCCTTTCTTCTTTTTACCTCCCGTCTCTCTCTCCCGTCTCTCTCTCCCCCTCGGCCATAAGTAGACGGTATACGTACGCGCGCGCGCACACACACATGTACACACTCACGCACACACGCACGCACGCGCACACAGACAGACAGACACACTCCAAGGTCTCGTCCCGTCTTTGTTTAGTTTTCTCTCGTCTTTTCCTAGAATTGCAATTTTCTGTTGTTGTTATATTGTGGGACACACACACACACACACACACACACACACACACACACACACACACACACACACACACACACACACACACACACACGCGCGCGATATACTGGGTCTATTCGAGGTCAACAGCCAAACCATTAGGATATTCTTCCCTTCCTCTCTCCGCCGCCCGCCGCCGTGGTAGTAATAACGTAACCTGGATAGATTTCAGCAGGGACACCTTTTCCCATCGCATCCCCGTCGCTATGGAGAGGCCCCCCCCCCCTCCCGGGAGTGCGCAGGCAGCGCTTTGGGCTTTAGCTCCCACCCCGCCGCCGCCGCCGCTTGTTTGTTTGTTTACCGGCGAGAGCTGTCGTTTAGGCGCCCCGTTTAAAGCCAATCCGAGCGCGGTGTTGATGTTTTTTAAACAGATGGAACCTGATCGTCGGCGCCTCGTATCCAAATCAGGCCTGAGGTGTCATCATCCTCCCCCCCCGCCGGTCGTCTCTGACGGATGACAAAGAAGGAAAACGTTTTTTTTTCCCCCTCTCTCTCTTTCTTCTTTTGAAGAAGAAATGGCAGAACGATTCTTTCTTCGAGATTCAAGATGATTTATCGTTTTACACGTGTGTCACACAGTTAAACAGACAGCTTGACGGTACAGACAATGAGAAACTTATACTTTTGCTAGTCCGCCCTTCACACGACGACATCACACAGATCACACGATGGAATGAACAACTTAAACACAAGTGAATGCGATAGAAACAAGGGAGATCTTAAAAAGAAATGGTAGAAGGTATATACAAGACACCTGTGTGTGTGTGTGCGTGTGTGTGTAGTAAAGTGCTAATAAAGTGTTGGAAGCGCTTGTCGAGAGTCGCGTCTCTGCGGACGCACATAGCGCCGCTAATGTCGGCAATTAGCCTGGCGGAGGATATTACAGACAGTGTCAGAGCGGAGTGGGAGACGGAGGACAGGCGAGAGAGACGCCGGTGTCGGTGTCTGATGATTAGCTCACAGTGATATTCCTTCAGGGGACCAGCGGCCCGCCTACTCTCCCGCGAGGCCGAGATGTAAATATGTACTGGGTGTATACTCTTATCCGTTACCATAGAGACAGCTGCGCTCCAAAGCGATTAAAGACCCATTGAAACCGTTGAAATATTAATACGGTGATGATTTGATGATGTGTTTCGCCAAAGCATCCTTTTTACCCGTTTTGTGTTTTAATATGTAAATGTTAATGTAATATAACTTAAATATAATTAATATAACAGTAAATAGTAATAGTTCAAGTTCAAGTTGTGTATTATTTGTTTGTTCATAAGTTCAAGTTCAAGTTCAAGTTTCTTTAATAGTTGTCATACAGAAGTACAGAATACTTTTGTACAAAATGCTTCTTACTGTTGCGCTCCAGAGACTGTGCAAGACAAGATAAGTATGAAATAAAAACATAGTAAAATTAGAAGTAAAAAAAAAGAGGTCACAGTGTTCAGTTTAGACATATGTACAATGTTCGATGCAGAATAGACGTAGTTACCATACAATATACAATACTGTGCAGTGTACTAATATACAATACTATATAGTGCAAGGCAGAAATGGAGAAATGGGACGAGGTGCAATTTAGGTACAATTCACAGTAGGTGTACGAGTTGTAGTGCAAATCCTTTATCAATAAATATAAAGTGTAAGTGTGTTTGTGTGATCTAACGTGTGGAGAGTGGGTGCTGCAGTGTGTTGTTTGTTTGAGTGAGTGTGTGCGTGTGGGTGTGTGTGCTGTGTGCATTTGATGGTTGTTGCATAGTGATTATTGTTCGTTTAGCGATTATTGTTCTTTAGCAGCCTGATGGCCTGGGGATAGAAGCTTCTTCTGAGTCTTTCTGTGCTCGCCTTAAGACTCCGGTATCGCTTGCCTGACCGCAGCAGTTCAAAGAGGCAGTTGTTCGGGTGGCTCGAGTCCTTAATAATTCTCTTAGCCTTCCCCTTGCACCGCTTGTTGTAAATGTTCTGGAGGGTGGGAAGCCCCCCTCCAATTGTGCGTTCGGCTGAACGTGTCACTCTTTGTAGTCTGCTACGGTCTTGTGCAGTGCTATTCCCAAACCAGGAGGTGATGTTGCCGGTCAGGATGCTCTCTATTGTACATGAGTAGAAGTTCCTAAGGATCTTCTGACTGACTTGGAACTTCCTTAGGCGCCTGAGGAAGTAGAGGCGTTGTCGTGCCTTCTTCACAACACTGTCAATGTGTGTGGTCCATGTCAAGTCCTCGGATATGTGGGCTCCGAGGTACTTGAAACTGTTCACTCTCTCAACCGGTGCCCCGTCGATGCTGAGGGGGCTGTAGTCCTTGACCCCCGACCTCCTGAAGTCCACAATCATCTCTTTTGTTTAGCTGACGTTCAGGGAGAGGCAGTTCTCCTGACACCACTGTGACAGGTTCTCTACCTCTTCCAGGTAGGCCCTTTCGTCGTTGGCAGAGATCAGGCCCACCACTACTGTGTCATCAGCAAATTTGATGATGGTGTTGTTGTTCCGCTGTGCTACGCAGTCATGTGTGTACAGGGAGTAGAGGAGGGGGCTCAGAACACAGCCCTGGGGGGCCCCTATGTTGAGCGTGATGGATGAGGAGGTGCAGTTGCCGGCTCTTACCACCTGGGGTCTGCCCGTCAGGAAGTCCAAGACCCACTGGCACAGGTCATAGTTCAAACCCAGGTCCCTGAGCTTGGCTATGAGTTTGGAGGGGACTATGGTATTGAATGCTGAGCTGTAGTCGATGAACAGCATTCTCACATAGAGGTTCGTTACAGTGAAATGCTTGGTTATGTATGAGCTTCCTGAGATTGTGCTTCATAAGTAAATAAGTAAAAAGAATAAAGGCCAAATACTATACAAGATATACAATATACAAACTAAAGTAGGCGCCACTATAAGTAATATGCTCCACTATGCTGCCCTGTAGAAGCTAAGAAACTGAGAACATTTTTCATTATTAATTTATAACCTTTATTTATACACCATAAGGTGAATCCTGAGAAGTGGCTAGAAAACGATTCTCGTTCCCACCACGGCGGACTACGCAATTTTCACTCTGGGCTAAAGATCTATTGGTGTAGATTTAGGAATAAAAAGTTCTCCATTTACAATCCTGCCCGTTTTGCGCAATCATAATTTTAAAGTCGAGACTAGATCTTTCCTCGCGAACGGATACTTGGTCGTTGCGTAGTTATATTTGATGTAATTGGTGCGAGTTCTGTCACGTGTCTTGCGCTCGACCAATAGCAGCTCTCTTTGTTGCCAGGATACGGCCGTCGGGCGACAACAAATATGACATCCACAGAGTATAACGTTACATCTCGACGAGTACAGAAGAGGACTAAAATGGACCAAAAACACCTTCTAAAGTTCGCAAAAAGGTTTCTAAATGTTATATGCATCTCACGTATGTTCAGAAAGAACGTGTACACAGACACAGTGGGATAGATATAGAAACTGCGTCGAACGGTGGCTTAACCTACCAGGCGAGAATCATACCATTGCGGAGACATATAGAAACATTGTTTAGAGATCGATTTTGCCAATGTTCCTGGAGATGCTGGTTTTCACGCTACTTGCGTTTTATCGACAGAAAATACCTGGATACAGCTGAGAAACGGGCCACAACGCGTTCTGCAGCAACTTGCAATGGGCCTGGTCTACAAGATACACTACACGACCAAGGTACCCATGTACATGTCAAAATACTTCCCAAAGGTCAGTGAATACCACGATCACAACACCAGAGGGAGCTCCACAAATCATGTAAAACCCAGATTCGGCTCAAACAAGGGACTAAACACGTTTCGCAATTATGCCACAACAATGTGGAACGCCCTACCCAAAGCTGTAAAGGAATGTGAATCACTACCCACCTTCAAAAACACTCTCAAAGAACACCTACGGGAGACTGCAATTCAAAACTGGCCCCTACAAATGTCCTAACCCAGTTGTACAATAAAGACCAAGTATGGCTTTGTCAGTATTCCAATGTACAGCCCCACCCAACCCAACACCTACCCAACCTCCTCCAATGTACAGTTTCTATGTCAAATGTATGTCAGTATTCCAATGTACAGTGTCCCCCCCCCCCCCACCTCCAATGTACAGCCCCACCCCACCTACCCAACCTCCCCCAATGCACAGTTTCTATGTCAAATGTATATACACTCTTTTTCTGGATTTTTTTAGTATCACAAACAGTACTGTATTTGAAAATCTGGTATGTCATAAATGTATAGATGTAGCAGTACTGTCTATCTGTATGTCATCTATGTCATATGATGAATTGAAAATGGGGGACCCTGATGGAAACAAGACGAAAGTCTTTCTCAGGTCTGCATCCTCTTAACAATTGTATGTATTGAGCTGTACTGTACTGTACCCATTCTGCAATCTGTTAATAAACTTTTCAATCAATCAATCAATCAAAGATGTGGATACACTATTTGATGCTGTGCTGAGAGACAGTTTAGCTGTGTTTTTATAGTTTACATAACTAGCGTTCTAGTTTTCTTCAGATACTGTATGCAATCTATTTTCTTTTTCTTTTTTTCTTTACAGTGATGTTTATGTAGCTCTGCTAGTTCATAGTGATGTTTAAAGTATGTTAGCTTTCAGAACCAATGCTTGTGTTCCCCTCACCTCTTCCTCCCCCCACACACACTAGGTCCTAGTGACTATAGGACAATAGAGCTAGTATGCACCCCTGGGGAAGGGGGGGGGGGGGGCTAACTAGATGGCATACAGTATCTGAAGAAAACTAGAATGCTAGTTATGTAAACTATAAAAACACAGTGTGTGATCAGCACTTATTGGGATCTATTGGGGTTGTGACTATTGGTAGCTTATCAATAATGATGTAGTATAAGGAGGTAGCTTACCAATACTGATGTAGTATAAGGAGGTAGCTTACCAATAATTATGTAGTATAATATAAGGAGGTAGCTTACCAATAATGATGTAGTATAAGGAGGTAGCTTACCAATAACAATGTAGTATAAGGAGGTAGCTTACAAATAATGATGTAGTATAAGGAGGTAGCTAACCAATAACAATGTAGTATAAGGAGGTAGCTTACCAATAATGATGTAGTATAAGGAGGTAGCTTACCAATAATGTTGTAGTATAAGGGGGTAGCTTACCAATAATGATGTAATATAAGGAGGTAGCTTACCAATAATGATGTAGTATAAGGAGGTAGCTTATACCAATAATGATGTAGTATAAGGAGGTAGCTTACCAATAATGATGTAGTATAAGGAGGTAGCTTACCAATAATGATGTAGTATAAGGAGGTAGCTTACCAATAATGATGTAGTATAAGGAGGTAGCTTACCAATAATGATGTAGTATAAGGAAGTAGCTTACCAATAATGATGTAGTATAAAGAAGTAGTTTACCAATAATGATGTAGTATAAGGAGGTAGCTTACCAATAATGATGTAGTATAAGGAGGTAGCTTACCAATGATGATGTAGTATAAGGATGTAGCTTACCAATACTGATGTAGTATAAGGAGGTAGCTTACCAATAATGATGTAGTATAAAGAAGTAGCTTACCAATAATGATGTAGTATAAGGAGGTAGCTTACCAATAATGATGTAGTATAAGGAGGTAGCTTACCAATAATGATGTAGTATAAGGAGGTAGCTTACCAATAATGATGTAGTATAAGGAGGTAGCTTACCAATAATGATGTAGTATAAGGAGGTAGCTTACCAATAATGATGTAGTATAAGGAGGTAGCTTAGCAATAATGATGTAGTATAAGGAGGTAGCTTAGCAATAAGGGCCTTAAAATATTTTTATTTAAAGTTCTTCGACTATCCAGTGATTTTGTAGTTACTGCAATTCTTTATACCATTATTCTCTAAAACAGTGTAAGATTGACCTCTGAAACTTTGTCACAAGATAAAACAGATAGTGAGGAGGTCAATTTCACTTAGAACAAACATTTTTAAATCACTGTAGTTACTGCGGTTAGCAGGGGTGTAAAGTACTTGAGTAATTGTACTTTGTTACAATACTTAAGTACTGTTTTTGGGGATTTGTACTTTACTCGAGTATTATTAGGTTTGTATACCTTTTTTTCTCAATTGAGTAAAATGTAATTTTACTCAATTACATTTCAGAGAAAAAAAACATACTTTTTACTCCTTACATTTAAAATGCAGACCTACAAAGTACAAAGTACAAATCTCACAGGTCCAACTATTTTAATTAGTATATTTGTTTCTCTGGCCGAACTAACGTTAACGTTATTAATCCTGCGGCCGCGCTTTATTTAAAAACAGCCAATCAAATCCCCATCAATGGAAAATGAACCCGCCCATACCCATGCTGATTGGTGCAAGACTAGAAAGCAGGGATCTTTCACCTGCTATCAGAAGAATAGACAGTCAGAAAAAAAGTTTTTCACTTTTAACTTTTTAGTACTTAAGTACATTTAAAAGTAGAAACGTTTGGACTTTTACTCAAGTGTGTTTTTAGCCAGATACTCTGACTTTTACTTGAGTACGATTTTGACACGGTACCCATACTTTCACTTAAGTATAATTTCTGGGTACTTTTTACACCCCTGGCGGTTAGCTTCTGCAGGGCAGTATAGTCGCTAAATGTTTCTGATCTGTTCAGTTTCTTTTTTTATTTAATTTCACTCTTATTTCCTTCCTTTTTAATTGTATATGTTAAGATATATAGGTTCCGTTTTTGTAATATCCTCGGCTCAGAATATTTCCGAGTTTAATTCATAATCCGGCACAACATCGTATTATGGGATGCCTTCGGTCATTTCGGCGAGGTGCAAAAACCAGCTTCTTTTTTCCCCCCTCTATTCATTCATTAAAATCGTCAGTTAATAGGCTCTTCCTTCTCTTCAAGGAACGCGATTATAATATCCATTATGACGTCAGCGCTTTACTTTCTGTGTTGTGGATTAGGCCACTTTTATCTCAGCGGCTATACATCGTGGAACTTGCCTACAAATATATTCATCGTTCCTTTTCTGCCGGGTCGCGTCCGAGGAAACGGAACTCTCTCGCAGCTTTGATCTCAATCCAGATTTGTCTTTTTTATTCCCCCTGACTTTACACTCAGAGGCTGAAAATCTACTTTTGCCCTTTTAATTTCGAATTCACATACTTTCTTTCTCTCTCTCTCTCTCTCTCTCTCTCTCTCTCTCTCTTCTCTCTCTCTCTCTCTCTCCTCTCTCTCTCTCTCTCTGCCTCTCCCCCTCCCTCTCTCCCCTCTCTCTCCCTCCCTCTCCCCTCTCTCTCTCTCCCTCCCTCTCCCTTCTCTCTCTCCCTCCCTCTCCCCTCCCTCCCTCCCTCTCCCCTCTCTCTCTCTCCCTCCCCTCCCTCTCTCCCCCTCTCTCTCGCTCTCACTCCCTCTCTCTCCCTCCCCTCTCTCTCCTCTCACTCCCTCTCTCCCCCTCTCTCTCCCTCTCTCTCCCCCTCTCTCTCACTCCCTATCTCCCCCTCTCTCTATCCTCTCTCCCTCTCTCCCCCTCTCTCTCGCTCTCACTCCCTCCTCTCTCCCTCCTCTCTCTCTCCCTCTCTCCCCCTCTCTCTCGCTCTCACTCCCTCTCTCTCCCTCCCTGTCTCCCCTCTCTCTCCCTCGCCCCCCCTCTCTCTCTCTCACTCCCCCTCCCTCTCTCTCTCTCCCCCTCCCCCCCTCTCTCCCTCCCTCTCTCCCTCCCTCCCTCTCTCTCCCCCTCTCTGATGGCAGCACTGCTCTAATATTGACTCGACCTGGTTTACACAGGTCCAAGCGAGCTAATATAACTTGGAAAGTGGCCCCATGTTTATGAGGGCGACACGACACACCACACGTGAATTAAGAGAGAGCGCTTTGTGGCCTAATAAAGCGACGCAGTGACAGACCTTTTAATCCGCTACAAAACAAGCATCTTTGGCTGCGTGAGTGTTTTGTTGTTTCGTGTGTGTGTGTGTTGTGTGTTTTGGTGGTGAAACCGTGCGGTGCGGGGGGGGGGGGGGGGGGGGGGGGGGGGGGGGGGGGGGGGGTGGTTAAGCGGAGGGCCCTGAGTGCCCAGCGAGTGGAGACCGGCTCAGCACAGATAAGGGGCGATCATGCTGAAAATGGCTCCCAGGTATAAGACCTGTATCTCTGGATGATCGCCGGCTAGAACAAGCACCTTATCAACTCAACCCTGATCAGGATCTTAAACGCAGCGTGAACTACCTTCCGCCCCGACGCACCGTGTGGGGATTTCCAAGAAGATAGTCTATTAAGTCGAGGAGATACAACGGTTTGTTTGTTTATATATCGTTTACCAGGACATTTCATGTGTGTCTCTGCAAATGTTTTTGCTCGAAATTTCCTTTGTTTTGCTAGCGGAGAAAGAAGAGATGTCCGAAACGTTACTTGTGAAAATGAAGGCCTATTAAAAAATTAATAAAACCGTTCAAGAGATTTGGGACAATTATTATGATTTAATAACTTAAACACAGTGTGTGTGCATTTGTGTGTGTGGGGTATACACTGTGTGATCAGTCCTCCAGCCAGTGGCGGCTGGTGAATTCTTCTCCAGGGGGGGGCGCTATACCAAACATTTTGCAAACATGTACCGAGGTATCACAATGTCACACACACACACACAAACACGCGCATGCACGCATCGGGCGAAACCACACACTGAGTAGCCTACTGTGCACGTCAGAGCTTCAGCGAAACACACACTGAGTAGCCTACTGTGCACGTCAGAGCTTCAGCGAAAGCACAAGGTACGAATATTTAAGTAGGTAGAGTACAACTATCACCATTGCCATCAATCAATATATGATCACAGTCAATGCAGCCACGTTTCCAATAGCGCCTACACAAACACGCACGCCAGGTCTCAAAACGCTCTCTCTCTCTCTCTCTCTCTCTCTCTCTCCTCGCTCTCTCTCTCTCTCTCTCTCTCTCTCTCTCTCTCCTCTCCCTCTCTCTCTCTCTCTCTCTCGCGCTCTCGGACTCAGGGAGCAGCATATTATCACTGTAATATCTTTGTGCCCGCTTCCCACGCGCGCACGCCCGTATTCAGATCCGTACAATAATAATCACAGAGGTATATCTTGTCATTTGAAACAAGTTACCAATATATTGTCCCGTGGGTTATGCCATGCCCCCCCCCCCCCCCGTGGCGAAATTAATTAGTATCCCCCTCCTTTATCTCTCTATCTCTCTCTCTTCTTTCTCTCTCTCTCTCTCTCTCTCTCTCTCTCTCTCTCTCTCTCTCTCTCTCTCTCTCTCTCTCTCTCTCTCTCTCTCTCTCTCTCTCACACACACAGCATGAACGTGGAATCCCAAGCACTAACGTTACACAAATTAGAAGGAACTGCAAAGGATCAGACCTATACAGTAAAATACCAAGAATAACTTCAGTTCAGAGTACAGCATATTTTGCATATTGTTAAAAGAGCCAAGGCTGGCTTGGTAAATTAAACATAGACTTACCATCAGAAGAGTTGAAGGGGGCGACATATTCAGCTGTCCACAAGCCTTAATCCACTTTTTTTTTTTAAATCCACTCAAAAATAAACTCCAGTAACAGTCCATGGACATGTTCTATCTGTCGTTTTAAAAAACAGGAATGGAAAGCAACATACGGCATTTACATGACTGCATCCAGCTAGCATATATATAGCTTCTTGTTAGCCAAGTAGCCTAACACTTACCACCAGCTAGAAAACGACAGAGTATATTGTCTTCCTCTGTCTGTTGATTGTTTCTGAATTGAGATATCAGGCTAATAAGGTCGAAACTCTTTCACTCCAGTGTTCATCTCTCAAAGGGTATTGTTTTGAGGGATTTACCAGAATTTTTTAGGTTGGAATTTTCTGCCTCCATGATCCATGGTAGCTACTAGTAAGCTAGCAAACTCTCCGTTCTGTGTGGAGGGAGTGACAACACACCAGTGACACCTGCTTGCTTGGAGCGCTAGAAAAGCCGCGCCCCCACAGATCATATTTATGACCCTTGATAGGCTAAATATATTTGCTTGAGTCATTTACATTGGCCGCTTGCGCGCAGTGACGCCGAGTCAGTGTGCGTTAAGACAAGCGCCCAAGTTTGGAGGTAGGTAGAGTTCTATGAGAGCGACGTCAATCACAAACGAGGGGAGAATAGCATGCACAAAACAATGATTTATACTTGCTATATTAACGTTATTGTGCATTTTAATAGTAATTATTATTCATTTTAAACATGTTTAGTTTATTTTTAGGGCTTCAAAATATCTCAAATAAAAAACGCAAGTTCTTCTTCTCCCTCTCTCTCTCAACCAGGGTGGGGGGGGGGCGGCGCCCCAGCGCCCCCTATCGGCCGGCCGCCACTGCCTCCAGCTCATCTTCACTCCCCATCAGCACCAGCTCCTCTTCCTCATCTCCCTCTCTAAATCTAAATGTCGTTTCTTTACTTTTGTCGTCTATAGTTGTTATTGCCATAAGAAACACCATTCAAATGATTAGGAAATAAATAATAAAACATTTTATTTGAAATAATAATTTATTTTAACAATAGGCACATTAGATCAACAGGTACAACAACCAAAACAATAACAATATTGAAACACCTTTATTATATTATTGTCGGAGTAATACGTGCGTGCGTGCGTGCGTGCGTGCGTGCGTGCGTGCGTGCGTGCGTGCGTGTGTGTGTGTGTGTGTGTGTGTGTGTGTGTGTGTGTGTGAGAGAGAGAGAGAGTGATTCATGAGAGAGAGCAAGCATTAAATCTCAGTCTCCAGTTGAACCTCGGTTGTCAAGCCTCGTCAATATAACAGATACACCTAGCTAACATGGGGCGGGCTGCTTTGAGCCAATGATACACACTCACAATCAAATCAACTCCTCAACTGTTAGCTATTACTGCTGTTTAACTGTTTTTTTTCACACACAGGGCTAACCGTTAGCTAGCAAGCAGCCCGCTAGCAAGCTAGACCGCTAACTAGCAGCTGACCACTGTATACAGTTCCAATAGACTAACATTATTACACCTCTGTGATTTGAATGTGTCCTTACCTTAGACTCGAGGGTTGTACTGGGGTTGGATGCAGTTCCCTGTTGGTCAGTCTGTGTCTGTTCTCCATCTTCTTCTGCTGTTTTTAACGTTATCCTCTTCAAATAGCGCAGCATGTTTGCGAGTGCTCCCTTGACTGAGAGAATGGCCAGTATTGCGGGAACTTTTATTAAACATTCTGATATTTTCGCAGATCTCGTGCCACTGTCAACTACTATAAGCGAGCACTCAGAAGACGCTTGCCGTTTGTCCGGGACAAGTCATATTGACGTACAGAGATTGAGAGTTTCCAGTGTGACACTGTGAGACAGGCACTTTCTGATCAGATGGAATAACGTTACTATTCGTTTGGGGAATATATATATATATATTTTTTACTTAGTTAAAGTTGTATTATGCTTGTCCGACCATTTTCTTGACTTGTCCCGGACAATCAGACGAGCCTTAAGTCAAGCCCTGGGGAGCATGGTGAAGAT